>NW_027362773.1:85918361-86518361 GCF_046119375.1 Phyllobates terribilis | reverse complement strand
TGATCTCGATGGTCCAGATGGATGGAGTGGAGGGTGGCTGATTGATGGACACCCCATGCAAACACGGCTACGGCGCCAACAAGGAGGAGGTGGAGTAATGTTTTGGGCTGGAATCATGGGGAGAGAGATTGTCGGCCCTTTTAGGATCCCTGAAGGGGTAAAGATGAACTCCATAATGTATGTTGAGTTTCTCAAACAGCACTTCCTGCCATGGTTCAAGAAGAAGAACCGTGCATTCCGCAGCAAGATCATTTTCATGCATGATAATGCCCCGTCTCATGCTGCACATAACACATCTGCATCTCTGGCTGCTATGGGCATAAAAGGGGACAAACTTATGGTGTGGCCCCCATGCTCCCCTGACCTCTTCCCCATTCAGAACCTCTGGAGCATCATCAAAAGGAGTGTCTATGATGGCGGGAGGCAGTTCACATCTAAGCAACAGCTCTGGGAGGGTATTCTGTCCTCATGCAAAACAATTGAAGCAGAAACCATCCAAAACCTGACAAATTCAATGGACGAGAGAGTTCAGAAGCTCCTTTCGAACAAGCGGTCCTATGTGCAAATGTAACATCACCTAGAATAAAGTTTTGAGTTGAAAACTGTTTGATTTCAGTTTGTAATAACCTGCTAATGCTTATAATTTCAAAAATGGCCATTTTTTTTGTTCTTTATTAAAATGAAAAGGTTGAAAACTCTGCTGTGCATAATAATTTGGAACATGCATTTTGAGTGCAGTTTGAGTTTTTATTTTTTTAAAAATATACTGTTGTCATAGGCAGTTTGTACAAAAACCTTTCAATTGTACTCTAATAGTTATTTGACTGGAAAATTACAATGACTGCAATTCATATAGGTAATTTGGGAAAATCTGAGAAAATATTATTTGCATAATAATTTGGAACAAAGTGTATATTGGGCATTGTGGTATAGGCTGGCAGCACTGTGCCCGTCATTACTATATGGGGCATTGTGGTATAGGCTGGCAGCACTGTGCCTGTCATTACTATATGGGGCATTGTGGTATAGGCTGGCAGCACTGTGCCCATCATTACTATATGGGGCATTGTGGTATAGGCTGGCTGCACTGTGCCCGTCATTACTATATGGAGCATTGTGGTATAGGCTGGCACTACTGTGCCCATCATTACTATAGAGAGCATTGTGGTATAGGCTGGCAGCACTGTGCCCGTCATTACTATATGGAGCATTGTGGTATAGGCTGGCAGCACTGTGCCCGTCATTACTTTATGGGGCATTGTGGTATAGGCTGGCAGCACTGTGCCCGTCATTACTATATGGAGCATTGTGGAATAGGCTGGCAGCACTGTGCCCTTCATTACTATATGGGGCATTGTGGTATAGGCTGGCTGCACTGTGCCCGTCAATACTATGTGGAGCATTGTGGTATAGGCTGGCTGCACTGTGCCTGTCATTACTATATGGGGCATTGTGGTATAGGCTGGCAGCACTGTGCCCATCATTACTATATGGGGCATTGTGGTATAGGCTGGCAGCACTGTGCCCATCATTACTATATGGGGCATTGTGGTATAGGCTGGCAGCACTGTTCCCGTCATTACTATATAGGGCATTGTGGTATAGGCTGGCAGCACTGTGCCCGTCATTACCATATGGGGCATTGTGGTATAGGCTGGCAGCCCTGTGCCCGTCATTACTATATGGAGCATTGTGGTATAGGCTGGCTGCACTGTGCCTGTCATTACTATATGGGGCATTGTGGTATAGGCTGGCAGCACTGTGCCCGTCAATACTATGTGGAGCATTGTGGTATAGGCTGGCAGCACTGTGCCTGTCATTACTCTATGGGGCATTGTGGTATAGGCTGGCAGCACTGTGCCCGTCATTACTATATGGAGCATTGTGGTATAGGCTAGCAGCACTGTGCCCCTCATTACCATATGGGGCATTGTGGTATAGGCTGGCAGCACTGTGTCCGTCATTACTATATGGGGCATTGCGGTACAGGCTGGCAGCACTTTGCCCGTCATTACTATATGGGGCATTGTGGTATAGGCTGGCAGCACTGTGCCTGTCATTACTATATGGGGCATTGTGGTAAAGGCTGGCAGCACTATGCCTGTCATTACTATATGGGGCATTGTGGTATAGGCTGGCAGAACTGTGCCTGTCATTACTATATGGGGCATTGTGGTATAGGCTGGCAGCACTGTGTTCATCATTACTATATGGGGCATTGTGGTATAGGCTGGCAGCACTGTGCCCGTCATTACTATATGGAGCATTGTGGTATAGGCTGGCAGCACTGTGCCCGTCATTACTATATGGGGCATTGTGGTATAGGCTGGCAGCACTGTGCCCGTCATTACTATATGGAGCATTGTGGAATAGGCTGGCAGCACTGTGCCCTTCATTACTATATGGGGCATTGTGGTATAGGCTGGCTGCACTGTGCCCGTCAATACTATGTGGAGCATTGTGGTATAGGCTGGCAGCACTGTGCCCATCATTACTATATGGGGCATTGTGGTATAGGCTGGCAGCACTGTGCCCATCATTACTATATGGGGCATTGTGGTATAGGCTGGCAGCACTGTGCCCATCATTACTATATGGGGCATTGTGGTATAGGCTGGCAGCACTGTTCCCGTCATTACTATATGGGGCATTGTGGTATAGGCTGGCAGCACTGTGCCCGTCATTACCATATGGGGCATTGTGGTATAGGCTGGCAGCACTGTGCCCGTCATTACTATATGGAGCATTGTGGTATAGGCTGGCTGCACTGTGCCTGTCATTATTATATGGGGCATTGTGGTATAGGCTGGCAGCACTGTGCCCGTCAATACTATGTGGAGCATTGTGGTATAGGCTGGCTGCACTGTGCCTGTCATTACTATATGGGGCATTGTGGTATAGGCTGGCAGCACTGTGCCCGTCATTACTATATGGAGCATTGTGGTATAGGCTAGCAGCACTGTGCCCCTCATTACCATATGGGGCATTGTGGTATAGGCTGGCAGCACTGTGTTCGTCATTACTATATGGGGCATTGCGGTACAGGCTGGCAGCACTTTGCCCGTCATTACTATATGGGGCATTGTGGTATAGGCTGGCGGCATCTTGCCCGTCATTACTATATGGGGCATTGTTGTACAGTCTGGCAGCACTGTGCCCATCATTACTATATGGGGCATTGTGGTATAGGCTGTAACCACTGTGCCCATCATTACTATATGGAGCATTGTGGTATAGGCTGGCAGCACTGTACCCGTCAATACTATATGGAGCATTGTGGTATAGGCTGGCAGCACTGTGCCCGTCATTACTATATGGGGCATTGTGGTATAGGCCGGCAGCACTATGCCTGTCATTACTATTTGAAGCATTGTAGTATAGGCTGGCAGCACTGTGCCCGTCATTACTATATGGGGCATTGTGGTATAGGCTGGCAGCACGGTGCCCGTCATTACTATATGGGACATTGTGGTATAGGCTGGCATCACTGTGCCCGTCATTACTATATGGGGCATTGTGGTTTAGGCTGGCAGCACTGTGCCCGTCATTACTATATAGAGCATTGTGGTATAGGCTGGCAGCACTGCGCCCATCATTGCTATATGGGGCATTGTTGCATAGGCTGGCAGCACTGTGCCCATCATTACTATATGGGGCATTGCAGTATAGGCTGGCAGCACAGTGCCCGTCATTATTATATGGGCATTGTGCTATAGGCTGGTAGCACTGTGCCCGTCATTACTATATAGAGCATTGTGGTATAGGCTGGCAGCACTGTGCCCGTCATTGCTATATGGGGTATGGTTGTATAGGCTGGCAGCACTGTGCCCATCATTACTATATGGGGCATTGTGGTATAGGCTGGCAGCACTGTGCCTGTCATTACTATATGGAGCATTGTGGTATAGGCTGGCAGCACTGTGCCCGTCATTGCTATATGGGGCATTGTTGTATAGGCTGGCAGCACTGTGCCTGTCATTACTATATAGAGCATTGTGGTATAGGCTGGCAGCACTGTGCCTGTCATTGCTATATGGGGCATTGTTGTATAGGCTGGCAGCACTGTGCCTGTCATTACTATAAGGAGCATTGTGGTATAGGCTGGCAGCACTGTGCCTGTCATTACTATATAGACCATTGTGGTATAGGCTGGCAGCACTGTGCCCGTCATTGCTATATGGGGCATTGTTGTATAGGCTTTCAGCACTGTGCCCATCATTACTATATGGGGCATTGTGGTATAGGCTAGCAGCACTGTGCCCGTCATTACTATATGGGGCATTGTGGTATAGGCTGGCAGCACTGTGCCCGTCATTACTATATGGGGCATTGTGGTATAGGCTGGCAGCACTGTGCCCGTCATTACTATATGGGGCATTGTGGTATAGGCTGGCAGCACTGTGCCCGTCATTACTATATAGAGCATTGTGGTATAGGCTGGCAGCACTGTACCTGTCATTGCTATATAGACCATTGTGGCATAGGCTGGCAGCACTGTACCCGTCATTACTTTATGGGGCATTGTTGTATATGCTGGCAGCACTGTGCTCATCATTACTATATGGGGCATTGTGCTATAGGCTGGCAGTACTGTGCCCATCATTACTATATGGGGCATTGTGGTATAGGCTGACAGCACTGTGCCTGTCATTACTATATGTGGCATTTTGGTATAGGCTGGCAGCACTTTGTCCATCATTACTATATAGGGCATTGTGGTATAGGCTGGCAGCACTTTGTCCATCATTACTATATGGGGAATTGTGGTCTACGCTGGCAGCACTGTACCCGTCATTACTATATGGGGCATTGTGGTAAAGGATGGCGGCACTGTGCCCGTCATTACTATATAGGGCATTGTGGTATAGGCTGGCAGCACTCTGCCCATCATTACTATATGGGGCATTGTGCTATAGGCTGGCAGCACTGTGCCCGTCATTACTATATAGAGCATTGTGGTATAGGCTGGCAGCACTGTGCCCGTCATTACTATATGGAGTATTGTGGTATAGGCTGGTAGCATTGTGTCCGTCATTACTATATGGAGCATTGTGGTATAGGCTGGCAGCACTATGCCCGTCATTACTATATGGGGCATTGTGGTATAGGCTGGCAGCACTGTGCCCATCATTACTATATAGAGCATTGTGGTATAGGCTGGCAGCACTGTGCCAGTCATTACTATATGGGGCATTTTGGTATAGGCTGGCAGCACTGTGCCCGTCATTACTATATGGGGCATTGTGGTATAGGCTGGCATCATTTTCCCTTTCATTACTATATAGAGCATTATGGTATAGGGTGGCAGCACTGTACCCGTCATTACTATATGGAGCATTGTGGTATAGGCTGGCAACACTGTGCCCATCATTACTATATTGAGCATTGTGGTATAGGGCTGGCAGCACTGTGCCCGTCATTACTGCATGGGGCATTGTGGTATAGGGTGGCAGCACTCTGCCCACCTTTAACATATGGGCCATTGTGGTATAGGCTGGCAGAACTGTGCCCATCATTACTCTATGCAGCATTGTGGTATAGGCTGGCAGCACTGTGCCCATCATTACTATATGGGGAATTGTGGTATAGGCTGGCAGCACTGTGCCTGTCATTACTATATGGGGCATTGTGGTATAGGCTGGCAGAACTATGCCTGTCATTACTATATGGGGCATTGTGGTATAGGCTGGCAGCACGGTGCCTGTCATTACTATAGGGGGCATTGTGGTATAGGCTGGCAGCACTGTGTTCGTCATTACTATATGGGGCATTGTGGTGTAGGCTGGCAGCACTGTGCCTGTCATTACTATATTGGGCATTGTGGTATAGGCTGGCAGAACTATGCCTGTCATTACTATATGGGGCATTGTGGTATAGGCTGGCAGAACTATGCCTGTCTTTACTAAATGGGGCATTGTAGTATAGGCTGGCAGCACTGTGCCCATCATTACTATATGGGGCATTGTGGTATAGGCTGGCAGCACTGTGCCCGTTATTACTATATGGGGCACTGTGGTATAGGCTGGCGGCATCTTGCCCGCCATTACTATATGGGGCATTGTGGTATAGGCTGGCAGCACTGTGCCCATCATTACTATATGGGAAATTGTGGTATAGGCTGGCAGCACTGTGCCCATCATTACTATATGGGGCATTGTGGTATACGCTGGCAGCACTGTGCCCGTCATTACTATATTGGGCATTGTGGTAAAGGATGGCAGCACTATGCCTGTCATTACTATATGGAGCATTGTGGTATAGGCTGGCAGCACTGTGCCCATCATTACTACATGGGGCATTGTGGTATAGGCTGGCAGCACTGTGCCCGTCATTAGCATATGGGTCATTGGGGTATAGGCTAGCAGCACCGTGCCATCATTACTATATGTGGCATTGTGGTATAGGCTGACAGCACTGTGCCCGTCATTACTAAATGGGGCATTGTGGTATAGGCTGGCAGCACTGTGCCCATCATTACTATATGGGGCATTGTGGTATAGGCTGGCAGCATTGTGCAAGTCATTACTATATGGGGCATTGTGGTGTAGGCTGGCAGCACTGTGTCCGTCATTTCTATATGGGGCATTGTGGTATAGGCTGGCAGCACTGTGCCCATCATTACTATATGGGGCATTGTGGTATACGCCGGCAGTACTGTGCCCATCATTACTATATGGGGCATTGTGGTAAAGGCTGGCAGCACTATGCCTGTCATTACTATATGGAGCATTGTGGTTTAGGCTGGCAGCACTGTGCCCATCATTACTATATGGGGCATTGTGGTATAGGCTGGCAGCACGTTGCCCGTCATTACTATATGGGGTATTGTGGTATAGGCTGGCAGCACTGTGCCCTTTATTACTATATGAGGCATTGTGGTATAGGCTGGCGGCATCTTGCACGCCATTACTATATGGAGCATTGTGGTATAGGCTGGCAGCACTGTGCCCGTCATTACTATATGAGGCATTGTGGTATAGGCTGGCGGCATCTCGCCCGCTATTACTATATGGGGCATTGTGGTATACGCTGGCAGCACTGTGCCCGTCATTACTATATGGGGCATTGTGGTAAAGGCTGGCAGCACTATGCCTGTCATTACTATATGGAGCATTGTGGTATAGGCTGGCAGCACTGTGCCCATCATTACTATATGGGGCATTGTGGTATAGGCTGGCAGCACTGTGCCCGTCATTACTATATGGGGCATTGGTGTATAGGCTAGCAGCACGGTGCCATCATTACTATATGGGGCATTGTGGTATAGGCTGGCAGCACTGTGCTCGTCATTACTATATGGGGCATTGTGGTATAGGCTGGCAGCACTATGGCCGTCATTACTATATGGTGCATTGTGGTATAGGCTGGCAGCACTGTGCCCGTCATTACTATATGGGGCATTGTGGTATAGGCTGGCAGCACTGTGTCGGTCATTACTATATGAAGCATTGTGGTATAGGCTGGCAGCACTGTGCCCGTCATTATTATATGGGGCATTGTGGTATAGGCTGGCAGCACTGTGCCCATCATTACTATATGGGGCATTGTGGTATACGCTGGCAGCACTGTGCCCGTCATTACTATATGGGGCATTGTGGTAAAGGCTGGCAGCACTATGCCTGTCATTACTATATGGGGCATTGTGGTATACGCTGGCAGCACTGTGCCCATCATTACTATATGGGGCATTGTGGTTTAGGCTGGCAGCACTGTGCCCATCATTACTATATGGGGCATTGTGGTATAGGCTGGCAGCACTGTGCCCGTCATTACTATATGGGGTATTGTGGTATTGGCTGGCAGCACTGTGCCCTTTATTACTATATGAGGCATTGTGGTATAGGCTGGCGGCATCTTGCCCGCCATTACTATATGGAGCATTGTTGTATAGGCTGGCAGCACTGTGCCCGTCATTACTATATGAGGCATTGTGGTAAAGGCTGGCAGCACTATGCCTGTCATTACTATATGGAGCATTGTGGTATAGGCTGGCAGCACTGTGCCCGTCATTACTATATGGAGCATTGTGGTATAGGCTGGCAGCACTGTACCTGTCATTGCTATATAGACCATTGTGGCATAGGCTGGCAGCACTGTACCCGTCATTACTTTATGGGGCATTGTTGTATATGCTGGCAGCACTGTGCTCATCATTACTATATGGGGCATTGTGGTATAGGCTGGCAGCACTGTGCTCATCATTACTATATGGGGCATTTTGCTATAGGCTGGCAGTACTGTGCCCATCATTACTATATGGGGCATTGTGGTATAGACTGGCAGCACTGTGCCTGTCATTACTATATGTGGCATTGTGGTATAGGCTGGCAGCACTTTGTCCATCATTACTATATAGGGCATTGTGGTATAGGCTGGCAGCACTTTGTCCGTCATTACTATATGGGGAATTGTGGTATATGCTGGCAGCACTGTGCCCGTCATTATTATATGGGGCATTGTGGTAAAGGATGGCGGCACAGTGCCCGTCATTACTATATGGGGCATTGTGGTATAGGCTGGCAGCACTCTGCCATCATTACTATATGGGGCATTGTGGTATACGCTGGCAGCACTGTGCCCGTCATTACTATATAGAGCATTGTGGCATAGGCTGGCAGCACTGTGCCCGTCATTACTATATGCAGTATTGTGGTATAGGCTGGTAGCATTGTGTCCGTCATTACTATATGGAGCATTGTGGTATAGGCTGGCAGCACTATGCCCGTCATTACTATATGGGGCATTGTGGTATAGGCTGGCAGCACTCTGCCCATCATTACTATATAGAGCATTGTGGTATAGGCTGGCAGCACTGTGCCAGTCATTACTATATGGGGCATTTTGGTATAGGCTGGCAGCACTGTGCCCGTCATTACTATATGGGGCATTGTGGTATAGGCTGGCATCATTTTCCCTTTCATTACTATATAGAGCATTATGGTATAGGGTGGCAGCACTGTACCCGTCATTACTATATGGAGCATTGTGGTATAGGCTGGCAACACTGTGCCCATCATTACTATATGTGGCATTGTGGTATAGGCTGACAGCACTGTGCCCGTCAATACTAAATGGGACATTGTGGTATAGGCTGGCAGCACTGTGCCCATCATTACTATATGGGGCATTGTGGTATAGGCTGGCAGCACTGTGCCCGTCATTACTATATGGGGCATTGTGGTGTAGGCTGGCAGCACTGTGTCCATCATTTCTATAAGGGGCATAGTGGTATATGCTGGCAGCACTGTGCCCATCATTATTATATGGGGCATTGTGGTATACGCTGGCAGCACTGTGCCCATCATTACTATATGGGGCATTGTGGTAAAGGCTGGCAGCACTATGCCTGTCATTACTATATGGAGCATTGTGGTTTAGGCTGGCAGCACTGTGCCCGTCATTACTATATGGGGTATTGTGGTATAGGCTGACAGCACTGTGCCAGTTATTACTATATGAGGCATTGTGGTATAGGCTGGCGGCATCTTGCCCGCCATTACTATATGGAGCATTGTGGTATAGGCTGGCAGCACTGTGCCCGTCATTACTATATGAGGCATTGTGGTATAGGCTGGCGGCATCTTGTCCGCCATTACTATATGGGGCATTGTGGTATACGCTGGCAGCACTGTGCCCGTCATTACTATATGGGGCATTGTGGTAAAGGCTGGCAGCACTATGCCTGTCATTACTATATGGAGCATTGTGGTATAGGCTGGCAGCACTGTGCCCATCATTACTATATGGGGCATTGTGGTATAGGCTGGCAGCACTGTGCCCGTCATTACTATATGGGGCATTGGTGTATAGGCTAGCAGCACGGTGCCATCATTACTATATGGGGCATTGTGGTATAGGCTGGCAGCACTGTGCTCGTCATTACTATATGGGGCATTGTGGTATAGGCTGGCAGCACTATGCCCGTCATTACTATATGGTGCATTGTGGTATAGGCTGGCAGCACTGTGCCCGTCATTACTATATGGGGCATTGTGGTATAGGCTGGCAGCACTGTGTCTGTCATTACTATATGAAGCATTGTGGTATAGGCTGGCAGCACTGTGCCCGTCATTATTATATGGGGCATTGTGGTATAGGCTGGCAGCACTGTGCCCATCATTACTATATGGGGCATTGTGGTATACGCTGGCAGCACCGTGCCCGTCATTACTATATGGGGCATTGTGGTAAAGGCTGGCAGCACTATGCCTGTCTTTACTATATGGAGCATTGTGGTATAGGCTGGTAGCACTGTGCCCATCATTACTATATGGGGCATTGTGGTATAGGCTGGCAGCACTGTGACCGTCATTACTATATGGGGCATTGTGGTATAGGCTGGCATCACTGTGCCCGTCATTACTATATGGGGCATTGTGGTATAGGCTGGCTGCACTGTGCCCGTCATTACTATATGGAGCATTGTGTTATAGGCTGTCTGCACTGTGCCTGTCATTACTATATGGGGCATTGTGGTATAGGCTGGCATCACTGTGCCCCTTCATTGCTATATGGAGCATTGTGGTATAGGCTGGCAACACTGTGCCCGTCATTGCTATATGGAGAATTGTGGTATAGGCTGGCATCATTGTGACCATCATTACTATATGAGGCATTGTGGTATAGGCTGGCATCACTGTGCCCATCATTGCTATATGGGGCATTGTGGTATAGGCTGGCACCACTGTGCCCGTCATTACTATATGGGACATTGTGGTATAGAATGGCAGCACTGTGCCCGTCATTACTATGTGGGACATTGGGGTATAGGCTGGCAGCACTGTGCTCGTTATTACTATATGGGGCATTGTGGTATAGGCTGCCAGCACTGTGCCCGTCACTACTATGTGAGGAATTGTGGTACAGACTGGCAGCACTGTGCCCATTATTACTATATGGGGCATTGTGGCATAGGCTGGCAGAACTGTGCCCGTCATTACTATATAGAGCATTGTGGTATAGGCTGGCAGTACTGTGCCCGTCATTACTACATGGAGCATTGTGGTATAGGCTGGCAGCACTGTGCCTGTCATTACTATATGGGGCATTGTGGTATAGGCTGGCAGAACTATGCCTGTCATTACTATATGGGGCATTGTGGTATAGGCTGGCAGCAATGTGCCTGTCATTACTATATTGGGCACTGTGGTATAGGCTGGCAGAACTATGCTTGTCCTTACAATATGGCGCATTGTGGTATAGGCTGGCATAACTATGCCTGTCATTACTATATGGGGCATTGTAGTATAGGCTAGCAGCACTGTGCCCGTCATTACTATATGGGGTATTGTTGTATAGGCTGGCAGCACTCTGCCCGTTATTACTATATGGGGCACTGTGGTATAGGCTGGCTTCATCTTGCCCGCCATTACAATATGGGGCATTGTGGTATAGGCTGGCAGCACTGTGCCCATCATTACTATATGGGGCATTGTGGTATAGGCTGGCAGCACTGTGCCCATCATTACTATATGGGGCATTGTGGTATACGCTGGCAGCACTGTGCCCGTCATTACTATATTGGGCATTGTGGTAAAGGCTGGCAGCACTATGCCTGTCATTACTATATGGAACATTGTGGTATAGGCTGGCAGCACTGTGCCCATCATTACTCTATGGGGCATTGTGGTATAGGCTGGCAGCACTGTGCCCGTCATTAGTATATGGGGCATTGGGCTATAGGCTAGCAGCACGGTGCCATCATTACTTTATGGGGCTTTGTGGTATAGGCTGACAGCACTGTGCCCGTCATTACTAAATGGGGTATTGTGGTATAGGCTGGCAGCACTGTGCCCATCATTACTATATGGTGCATTGTGGTATAGGCTGGCAGCACTGTGCCCGTCATTACTATATGGGGCATTGTGGTATAGGCTGGCAGCACTGTGTCCGTCATTTCTATATGGGGCATTGTGGTATAGGCTGGCAGCACTGTGCCCATCACTACTATGTGGGGCATTGTGGTATACACTGGCAGCACTGTGCCCATAATTACTATATGGGGCATTTTGGTAAAGGCTGGTAGCACTATGCCTGTCATTACTATATGGAGCATTATGGTTTAGGCTGGCAGCACTGTGCCCATCATTACTATATGGGGCATTGTGGTATAGGCTGGCAGCACTGTGCCCGTCATTACTATATGGGGTATTGTGGTATAGGCTGGCAGCACTGTGCCCGTTATTACTATATGAGGCACTGTGGTATAGACTGGCGGCATCTTGCCCGCCATTGCTATATGGAGCATTGTAGTATAGGCTGGCAGCACTGTGCCCATCATTACTAAATGGGGCATTGTGGTATAGGCTAGCAGCACTGTGCCCGTCATTACTATATGGGGTATTGTGGTAAAGGCTGTATGCACTATGCCTGTCATTACTATATGGAGCATTGTGGTATAGGCTGGCAGCACTGTGCCCATCATTACTATATGGGACATTGTGGTATAGGCTGGCAGCACTGTGCCCGTCATTACTATATGGGGTATGGTGGTATAGGCTGGCAGCACTGTGCCCTTTATTACTAAATGGGGCATTCTGGTATACGCTGGCAGCACTGTGCCCGTCATTACTATATGGGGCATTGTGGTAAAGGCTGGCAGCACTATGCCTGTCATTACTATATGGAGCATTGTGGTATAGGCTGGCAGCACTGTGTCCGTCATTACTATATGAGGCATTGTGGTATAGGCTGGCAGCACTGTGCCCGTCATTACTATATGGGGCATTGTGGTATAGGCAGGCAGCACTGTGCCCATCATTACTATATGGGGCATTGTGGTATACTCTGGCAGCACTGTGCCCGTCATTACTATATGGGGCATTGTGGTAAAGGCTGGCACCACTATGCCTGTCATTACTATACGGAGCATTGTGGAATAGGCTGGTAGCACTGTGCCCATCATTACTATATGGGGCATTGTGGTATAGGCTGGCAGCACTGTGCCCCTCATTACTATATGGAGCATTGTGTTATAGGCTGTCTGCACTGTGCCTGTCATTACTATATGGGGCATTGTGGTACAGGCTGGCATCACTGTGCCCGTCATTGCTATATGGAGCATTGTGGTATAGGCTGGCAACACTGTGCCCGTCATTGCTATATGGAAAATTGTGGTATAGGCTGGCATTACTGTGACCATCATTACTATTTGAGGCATTGTGGTATAGGTTGGCATCACTGTGCCCATCATTACTATATGGGGCATTGTGGTATAGGCTGGCATCACTATTCCCGTCATTACTATATGGAGCATTGCGGTAAAGTCTGGCAACACTGTGTTCGTCATTACTATATGGGGCATTGTGGTATAGGCTGGCAGCACTGTGCCCGTCATTATTATATGGGGCATTGTGGTATAGGCTGGCAGCACTGTGCCCATCATTACTATATGGGGCATTGTGGTATAGGCTGTCAGCACTGTGCCCGTCATTACTATATGGGGCATTGTGGTATAGGCTGGCAGCACTGTGCCCATCATTACTATATGGGGCATTGTGGTATAGGCTGGCAGCACTGTGCCCATCATTACTATATGGGGCATTGTGGTATAGGCTGTCAGCACTGTGCCCGTCATTACTATATGGGGCATTGTGGTATACGCTGGCACCACTGTGCTCGTCATTACTATATGGGGCACTGTGGTATAGGCTGGCAGCACTGTGCCCGTCATTACTGTATGGGGCATTGTGGTATACGCTGGCAGCACTGTGCCCGTCATTACTATATGGGGCATTGTGGTAAAGGCTGGCAGCACTATGCCTGTCATTACTATATGGAGCATTGTGATATAGGCTGGCAGCATTGTGCCCATTGTTACTATATGGGGCATTGTGGTATAGGCTGGCAGAACTGTGCCCGTCATTACTATATGGGGCATTGTGGTATAGGCTAGCAACACGGTGCCATCAATACTATATAGGGCATTGTGGTATAGGCTGGCAGCACTGTGCCCGTCAATACTATATGGGGCATTGTGGTATAAGCTGGCTGCACTGTGCCCGTCATTACTATATGGGGCATTGTGGTATAGGCTGGCTGCACTGTGCCCGTCATTACTATATGTAGCATTGTGTTATAGGCTGTCTGCACTGTGCCTGTCATTACTATATGGGGCATTGTGGTATAGGCTGGCATCACTGTGCCCCTTCATTGCTATATGGAGCATTGTGGTATAGGCTGGCAACACTGTGCCCATCATTGCTATATGGAGAATTGTGGTATTGGCTGGCATCACTGTGACCATCATTACTATACGAGGCATTGTGGTATAGGCTGGCATCACTGTGACCATCATTACTATATGGGGCATTGTGGTATAGGCTGGCATCACTGTGCCCGTCATTGCTATATGGAGCATTGTGGTATAGGCTGGCATCACTGTGCCCGTCATTACTATATGGAACATTGCGGTAAAGGCTGGAGGGACTGTGTTCGTCATTACTATATGGGGCATTGTGGTGTAGGCTGGTACCACTGTACCCGTCATTAATATATGGGACATTGTGGTATAGAATGGCAGCACTGTACCCGTCATTACTATATGGGACATTGGGGTATAGGCTGCCAGCACTGTGCTCGTTATTACTATATGGGGCATTGTGGTATAGGCTGCCAGCACTGTGCCCGTCATTACTATATGGAGAATTGTGGTACAGACTGGCAGCTCTGTGCCCATTATTACTATATGGGGCATTGTGGCATAGGCTGGCAGAACTGTGTCCGTCATTACTATATAGAACATTGTAGTATAGGCTGGCAGTACTGTGCCCGTCATTAGTACATGGAGCATTGTGGTATAGGCTGGCAGCACTGTGCCTGTCATTACTATATGGGGCATTGTGGTATAGGCTGGCAGCACTGTGCCTGTCATTACTATATGGAGCATTGTGGTATAGGCTGGCAGCACTGTGCCCGTCATTACTATATGGGGCATTGTTGTATAGGCTGGCAGCACTGTGCCTGTCATTACTATATGGGGCATTGTTGTATAGGCTGGCAGCACTGTGCCTGTCATTACTATATGGGGCATTGTGGTATAGGCTTGCAGCACTGTGCCTGTCATTACTATATGGAGCATTGTGGTATAGGCTGGCAGCACTGTGCCCATCATTACTACATGGAGCATTGTGGTATAGGCTGGCAGCACTGTGCCTGTCATTACTATATGGGGCATTGTGGTATAGGCTGGCAGCACTGTGCCCGTCATTACTATATGGGGCATTGAAACATAGGCTGGCAGAACTGTGCCCGTCATAACTATATAGAGTATTGTGGTATAGGCTGGCAGCACTGTGCCCATCATTACTATATTGGGCATTGTGTTATAGGCTAGCAGCACTGTGCCCGTCATTACCATATTTGGCATTGTGACATAGGCTGGCAGAACTGTGCCCATCATTACTATATAGAGCATTGTGGTATAGGCTGGCAGCACTGTGCCCCTCATTACTATATGGGGCATTGTGGTATAGGCTGGCAGTACTGTACCCGTCATTACTATATGGGGTATTGTGGTATAGGCTGGCAGCACTGTGCCCGTTATAACTATATAGAGCATTGTGGTATAGGCTGGCAGCACTGTGCCCGTTATTACTATATTTGGCATTGTGGCATAGGCTGACAGAACTGTGCTCATCATTACTATATAGAGCATTGTGGTATAGGCTGGCAGCACTGTGCCCGTCATTACTATATGGGGCATTGTGGTATAGGCTGGCAGCACTGTACCCGTCATTACTATATGGGGTATTGTGGAATAGGCTGGCAGCACTGTGCCCGTCATAGCTATATAGAGCATTGTGGTATAGGCTGGCAGCATTGTGCCCGTCATTACTATATGGGGCATTGTGGTATAGACTGGCAGCACTGTGCCTGTCTTTACTATATGGGGCACTGTGGTATAGTCTGGCAGCACTGTGCCCATCATTACTATATGGGGCATTGTGGTATAGGCTGGCAGCACTGTGCCCATCATTACTATATGGGGCATTGTGGTATAGGCTGGCAGCACTTTGCCCGTCATTGCTATAGAGAGCATTGTGGTATAGGCTGGCAGCACTCTGCCCGTCATTACTATATGGAGCATTGTGGTATAGGCTGACAGCACTGTGCCCATTATTACTATATGGGGCATTGTGGCATAGGCTGGCAGCACTGTGCCCATCATTACTATATGGGGCATTGTGGTATAGTCTAGCAGCACTGTGCCCCTCATTACTATATGGGGCATTGTGGTATAGGCTGGCAGCACTGTGCCCCTCATTACTATATGGAGCATTGTGGTATAGGCTGGCAGCACTGTGCCCGTCATTACTATATGGAGCATTGTGGTATAGGCTGGCAGCACTGTGC
This sequence comes from Phyllobates terribilis, assembly GCF_046119375.1. Taxonomy (NCBI): domain Eukaryota; kingdom Metazoa; phylum Chordata; class Amphibia; order Anura; family Dendrobatidae; genus Phyllobates; species Phyllobates terribilis. The sequence goes on along the minus strand of NW_027362773.1, from coordinate 86,502,008 downwards.
CCGTCATTACTATATGGAGCATTGTGGTATAGGCTGACAGCACTGTGCCCATTATTACTATATGGGGCATTGTGGTATAGGCTAGCAGCACTGTGCCCGTCATTACTATATGGAGCATTGTGGTATAGGCTGGCAGCACTGTGCCCGTCATTACTATATGGGGCATTGTGGCATAGGCTGGCAGCACTGTGCCCATCATTACTATATGGGGCATTGTGGTATAGGCTAGCAGCACTGTGCCCCTCATTACTATATGGGGCATTGTGGTATAGGCTAGCAGCACTGTGCCCCTCATTACTATATGGGGCATTGTGATATAGGCTGGCAGCACTGTGTCCGTCATTAATATATGGGGCATTGTGGTATAGGCTGGCAGCACTGTGCCTTTCATTACTATATGGGGCATTGTGGTATAGGCTCGCGGCATCTTGCCCGTCATTACTATATGGGGCATTGTGGTACAGTCTTGCAGCACTGTGCCCATCATTACTATATGGGGCATTGTGGTATAGGCTGGCAGCACTGTGCCCATCATTACTATATGGGGCATTGTGGTATAGGCTGGCAGCACTGTGCCCGTCATTACTATATGGGGCATTGTGGTATAGGCTGGCAGCACTGTGCCCGTCATTACTATATGGAGCATTGTGGTATAGGCTGGCTGCACTGTGCCCGTCATTACTATATGGGGCATTGTGGTATAGGCTGGCAGCACTGTGCCCCTCATTACTACATGGAGCATTGTGGTATAGGCTGTCAGCACTGTGTCCGTCATTACTATATGTGGCATTGTGGTATAGGCTGGCAGCACTGTGCCCGTCATTACTATATGGGGCATTGTGGTATAGGCTGGCAGCACTCTGCCTGTCATTACTATATGGAGCATTGTGGTATAGGCTGGCAGCACTGTGCCCGTCATTACTACATGGAGCATTGTGGTATAGGCTGGCAGCACTGTGCCCGTCATTACTATATGGAGCATTGTGGTATAGGCTGGCAGCACTGTGCCCATCATTACTATATGGGGCATTGTGGTATAGGCTGGCAGCACTGTGCCCGTCAATACTATGTGGAGCATTGTGGTATAGGCTGGCTGCACTGTGCCTGTCATTACTATATGGGGCATTGTGGTATAGGCTGGCAGCACTATGCCCATCATTACTATATGGGGCATTGTGGTATAGGCTAGCAGCACTGAGCCCCTCATTACTATATGGGGCATTGTGGTATAGGCTGGCAGCACTGTGTCCATCATTACTATATGTGGCATTGTGGTATAGGCTGGCAGCACTGTGCCCGTCATTACTATATGGGGCATTGTGGTATAGGCTGGCGGCATCTTGCCCCTCATTACTATATGGGGCAGTGTGGTACAGTCTGGCAGCACTGTGTCCACCATTACTATATGGGGCATTGTGGTATAGGCTGGCAGCACTGTGCCTGTCATTACTATATGGGACGTTGTGGTATAGGCTGTCTGCACTGTGCCCATCATTACTATATGGGGCATTGTGGTATAGGCTGGAACCTCTGTGCCCATCATTACTATATGGAGCATTCTGGTGTACGCTGGCTGCACTGTGCCCGTCATTACTATATGGTGCATTGTGGTATAGGCTGGCAGCACTGTGCCCATCATTACTATACGAGGCATTGTAGTATAGGCTGCCATCACTGTGCCCGTCATTGCTATATGGAGCATTTGGTATAGGCTGGCAACACTGTGCCCGTCATTGCTATATGGAGAATTGTGGTATAGGCTGGCATCACTGTGCCCATCATTACTATAGGGGGCATTGTGGTATAGGCTGGCATCACTGTGCCCGTCATTGCTATATGGAGCATTGTGGTATAGGCTGGCATCACTTTGCCCATCATTACTATATGGGGCATTGTGGTATAGGCTGGTATCACTGTGCACGTCATTACTATATGGGGCATTGTGGTATAGGCTGGCAGCACTGTGCCCATCATTACTATATGGGGCATTGTGGTATAGGCTGGTAGCACTGTGCCTGTCATTACTATATGGGGCATTGTGGTATAGGCTGGCACCACTGTACCCTTCATTACTATATGGGACATTGTGGTATAGGATGGCAGCACTGTGCCCGTCATTACTACATGGAGCATTGTGGTATAGGCTGGCAGCACTGTGCCCATCATTACTATTTGGGGCATTGTGGTATAGGCTGGCAGCACTGTGCCCGTCATTACTATATGGGGCATTGAGGCTGGCAGAACTGTGCCCGTCATAACTATATAGAGCATTGTGGTATAGGCTGGCAGCACTGTACCCATCATTACTATATGGGGCATTGTGTTATAGGCTGGCAGCACTGTGCCCGTCATTACTATATTTGCCATTGTGGCATAGGCTGGCAGAACTGTGCCCATCATTACTATATAGAGCATTGTGGTATAGGCTAGCAGCTCTGTGCCCGTCATTACTATATGGGGCATTGTGGTATAGGCTAGCAGCACTGTACCCGTCATTACTATATGGGGTATTGTGGTATAGGCTGGCAGCACTGTGCCCGTCATTACTATATGGAGCATTGTGGTATAGGCTGGCAGCACTGTGCCCGTCATTACTATATGGAGCATTGTGGTATAGGCTGGCAGCACTGCGCCCATCATTACTATATGGGGCATTGTGGTATAGGCTGGCAGCACTGTGCCTGTCATTACTATATGGGGCATTGTGGTATAGGCTGGAACCACTGTGCCCATCATTACTATATGGAACATTGTGGTATAGGCTGGCTGCACTGTGCCCGTCATTACTATATGGGGCATTGTGGTATATGCTGGCAGCACTGTGCCCATCATTACTATATGGGGCATTGTGGTATAGGCTGGAACCACTGTGTCCATCATTACTATATGGAGCATTGTAGTATAGGCTGGCAGCACTGTACCCGTCATTACTATATGGGGCATTGTGGTATAGGCTGGCAGCACTGTGCCAGTCATTACTATATGGGGCATTGTGGTATAGGCTGGCAGCACTGTGCCCGTCATTATTATATGGGGCATTGTGGTATAGGCGGGCAGCACTGTGCCCGTCATTACTATATGGGGCATTGTGGTATAGGCTGGCAGCACTGTGCCCGTCATTACTATATGGGGCATTGTGGTATAGGCTGGCAGCACTGTGCCAGTCATTACTATATGGGACATTGTGGTATAGGCTGGCAGCACTGTGCCCGTCATTATTATATGGGGCATTGTGGTATAGGCTGGCAGCACTGTGCTTGTCATTACTATATGGGGCATTGTATTATACGCTGGCAGTACTGTGCCTGTCATTACTATATGGGGCATTGCGGTTATAGGATGGCGGCACTGTGCCCATCATTACTATATGGGGCATTGTGGTATAGGCTGGCAGTACTGTGCCCGTCATTACTATATTGGGCATTGTGGTATAGGCTGGCAGCACTGTGCCGGTCATTACTACATAGAGCATTGTGATATAGGCTGGCAGCACTGTGCCCGTCATTACTACATAGAGCATTGTGGTATAGACTGGCAGCACTGTGCCCGTCATTACTATATGGAGCATTGTAGTATAGGGTGGCAGCACTGTGCCCCTCATTACTATATGGGGCATTGTGGTATACGCTGGCAGCACTGTGCCCGTCATTACTATATGGGGCATTGTGGTATAGGCTGGCAGCACTGTGCCCGTCATTACTATATGGGGCATTGTGGTATAGGCTGGCAGCACTGTACCCGTCATTACTATATGGGGCATTGTGGTATAGGCTGGCAGCACGGTGCCTGTCATTACTATATTGGGCATTGTGGTATAGGCTGGCAGCACTGTGTTCGTCATTACTATATGGCGCATTGTGGTATAGGCTGGCAGCACTGTGCCTGTCATTACTATATGGGGCATTGTGGTATAGGCTGGCAGCACTGTGCCCATCATTACTATATAGCGCATTGTGGTATAGGCTGGCAGCACTGTGCCAGTCATTACTATATGGGGCATTGTGGTATAGCCTGGCAGCACTGTGCCCGTCATTACTATATGGGGCATTGTGGTATAGGCTGGCAACACTGTGCCCACCTTTAATATATGGAGCATTGTGGTATAGGCTGGCAGCACTGTGCCCGTCATTACTATATGGGACATTGTGCTATAGGCTGGCGGCACTGTGCCCGTCATTACTAAATGAGACATTGTGCTATAGGCTGGCAGTACTGTGCCCATCATTATTATATGGGACATTGTGCTATAGGCTGGCAGCACTGTGCCCGTCATTACTATATGGGGCACTGTGGTATAGGCTGGCAGCACTGTACCCACCTTTAATATATGGAGCATTGTGGTATAGGCTGGCAGCACTGTGCCCGTCATTACTATATGGGACATTGTGCTATACGCTGGCGGCACTGTGCCCGTCATTACTATATGAGACATTGTGCTATAGGCTGGCATCACTGTGCCCGTCATTACTACATGGAGCATTGTGGTATAGGCTGGCAGCACTGTACCCGCCAATACTGTATGGAGCATTGTGTTATAGGCTGGCAGCACTGTGCCTGTCATTACTATATGGGGCATTGTGGTATAGGCTGGCAGCACTGTGCCCGTCATTACTATATGGAGCATTGTAGTATAGGCTGGCAGCACTGTGCCCGTCAATACTATGTGGAGCATTGTGGTATAGGCTGGCAGCACTGTGCCCGTCATTACTATATGGGGCATTGTGGTATAGGCTGGCAGGACTGTGGCCGTCATTACTATATGGAGCATTGTGGTATAGGGTGGTAGCACTGTGCCCCTCATTACTATATGGGGCATTGTGGTATAGGCTGGCAGCACTGTGCCCATCATTACTATATGGGGCATTGTAGTATAGGCTGTCAGTACGGTGCCCGTCATTACTATATGGGGCATTTTGGTATAGGCTGGCATCATTTTCCCTTTCATTACTATATGGGGCATTGTGGTATAGGCTGGCAACACTGTGCCCATCATTACTATATTGAGCATTGTGGTATAGGCTGGCGGCACTGTGTCCGTCTTTACTATATGGGGCATTGTTGTATAGGCTGGCAGCACTGTGCCCGTCATTACTATATGGAGCGTTGTGGTATAGGCTGGCAGCACTGTGCCCGTCATTACTATATGGAGCATTGTGGCATAGGCTGGCAGCACTGTGCCCGTCATTACTATATGGAGCATTGTGGTATAGGCTGGCAGCACTGTGCCCGTTATTACTATATGGGGCATTGTGGTATAGGCTGGCAGTACTGTGCCCGTCATTACTATATGGGGCATTGTGGTATAGGCTGGCAACACTGTGCCCGTCTTTACTATATTGAGCATTGTGGTATAGGCTGGCAGCACTGTGCCCTTCATTACTCTATGGGGCGTTGTGGTATAGGATGGCAGCACTCTGCCCACCTTTAATATATGGGGCATTGTGGTATAGGCTGGCGGCACTGTGTCCGTCATTATTATATGGGGCATTGTGGTATAGGGTGGCAGCACTGTGCCCGTCATTACTATATGGAGCATTGTGGTATAGGCTGGCAGCACTGTGCTCATCATTACTATATGGGGCATTGTTGTATAGGGTGGCAGCACTGTGCCCGTCATTACTATATGGAGCATTGTTGTATAGGGTGGCAGCACTGTGCCCGTCATTACTATATGGGGCATTGTTGTATAGGGTGGCAGCACTGTGCCCGTCATTACTATATGGGGCATTGTTGTATAGGGTGGCAGCACTGTGCCCGTCATTACTATATGGGGCATTGTGGTATAGGCTGGCAGCACTGTGCTCATCATTACTATATGGGGCATTGTTGTATAGGGTGGCAGCACTGTGCCCGTCATTACTATATGGAGCATTGTGGTATAGGCTGGCAGCACTGTGCACGTCATTACTATATGGGGCATTGAGGTATAGGTTGGCAGCACTGTGCCCTTCATTACTATATGGGGCATAAGGGCATTTTATAATAAAAGATGACTGATGTTTCCAGGTTGGTGATGCCACTTGGTTCATGTCAGTCCATGATGTCAGCGCTCACAGATGAGGACGATCTGCGCTCAATGACTAATGAGCCTCAGTACAAACCAATAACCATCAGTCGCCATCATGGGGTCCAGTGACCTGGACGGGGGCTGCTGCCAGGGATCAATAGACGGCTGTGCACACATTACAGTCACCTTCACGGCTGGATGCACCATCACTGATGTGTGCGTATTATTAACCCCTACGTGACTGCACGCTAATGACCAGGACAGGCTCCATCCACCGCAGTCTGAATCATTTCTCATAGTTCAATATCAGATAATGAAAACTTCTGAGACTTTCCAATAGACTTTGTCTTTTACTTTTTTACCATTTTCAATACATCTGCTTGCTGTAAGTGAGTTGCAATAATCATTGATGCTTTTGCTAAAAATCCATAGAAATACTGCTTATCTCACAATGGAGAGTGTCCTGTGAATTACACAGGCAGAATGATACATTGTAACAAACCATCAGGACAAAGGACAAGAGAACTGGATACAACTGTAACAGACCCTCAGCTGTGATCATCTCCTGCGCCTGCAGTGAGCTCTGATACATGCACTAATATTTAGGATAGGTTTGGGTTATTCCCCCTCACCCCCAATAAAAGAAAAAAAATACAAAGTTATCCCCTATCCAAAAAATAGGGGATATGCTGATTACTAGGGGTCCGACTATTGGGACCCTCAGTGATCTTGAGATCAGCCCTGTCCTGCATGGAGCAGAGGTGACCATGCTCGGGCTTTGCTCCATTCATTCTCTACAGGACCGTCGGAAATTCCCGAGGACTGGGCTGAGCGATCCAATGGACAATGACTGGAGCAGCGGTCAATCATGCGCAGCTCCGCTAGTTCCAGGACGTGACTGCAGAGCTTCATTCGTAGGTTATGTGCGCACGATCAGGATTTGCCTGCAGCATTTCAGCAAGGTTCTTCACTTCTTGGCAGCAAAAATGCTGCGGAAATTCCATAGCTTTTTTGATGCGTTTTCCATGCGTTTTTGCCTGCGGATTTGCCAATGCGTTTTTTCCAATGCATTGTATAGGAAAAACACAAGCAAAAACGCAAAAAGAATGAACATGCTGCTTATTTAAACGCACATGAAATTCTGTAAGGCGAAAAGTTTGCAATGTGTTTTTGGGGACAATTCCACTCGGATTTACTGCATCAAAAACGCATAAAAAATGCACCGTGTGAACATACCCTTAGGTTTCCACAGCCTTGATCTTAAGGTACCAGCACTCAGACCCCCAGTGATCAGCAAATTTTCTATAGGTTGTTCTGGAATAACATTTTAATTCACTGACAGAATGTAGAGATCTTGAAAGTGGAAACAAATTAAAGGATCTTGGAAAAAAGCACGATGCAGAGATCTCAGAGATCTTCACACCAGAAAGCACAAGACGTCTCTGCCTGACTCCAGCTCCAGTCTATGAGGATGTTAGTGCGTCCTGAGCCATATTTACATACAGACTGTAATAAATTATACACGAATTCTGATTGCAGCCCCCCGGAGATCCTGACACCCCTCCCCCACATCACAGTCCGTAATTGAATCATAGCTAGTGCCTCATGTCTATACTGAATAAATGATGCGGTGTATATACATGTGACGGACACATGCACCGCTCCTGCGTATATACTATGTATATACACAGTATATATATATATATATATATATATATATATATACACAGCACAGACCAAAAGTTTGGACGCATCTTCTCATTTAAAGATTTTTCTATATTTTCATGACTATGAAAATTGTACATTCACATTGAAGGCATCAAAACTATGAATTACCACATGTGGAATTATATACTTAACAAAAAAGTGTGAAACAACTGAAAATATGTCTTATATTCTAGGTTCTTCAAAGTAGCCACCTTTTGCTTTGATGACTGCTTTGCACACTCTTGGCATTCTCTTGATGAGCTTCAAGAGGTAGTCACCGGAAATGGTCTTCACTTCACAGGTGTGCCCTGTCAGGTTTAATAAGTGGGATGATTTCTTGCCTTATAAATGGGGTTGGGACCATCAGTTGTGTTGTGCAGAAGTCTGGTGGATACACAGCTGATAGTCCTACTAAATAGACTGTTAGAATTTGTATTATGGCAAGAAAAAAGCAACTAAGTAAAGAAAAATGAGTGGCCATCATTACTTTAAGAAATGAAGGTCAGTCAGTGCGATAAATTGGGAAAACTTTGAAAGTGTCCCCAAGTGCAGTTGCAAAAACCATCAAGCGCTATAAAGAAACTGGCTCACATGAGGACTGCCCCAGGAAAGGAAGACCAAGAGTCACCTCTGCTTCTGAGGATAAGTTTATCTGAGTCACCAGCCTCAGAAATCGCAGGTTAACAGCAGCTCAGATTGGAGACCAGGTCAATGCCACACAGAGTTCTAGCAGCAGACACATCTCTACAACAACTGTTAAGAGGAGACTTTGTGCAGCAGGCCTTCATGGTAAAATAGCTGCTAGGAAACCACTGCTAAGGACAGGCAACAAGCAGAAGAGACTTGTTTGGGCTAAAGAACACAAGGAATGGACATTAGACCAGTGGAAATCTGTGCTTTGGTCTGATGAGTCGAAATTTGAGATCTTTGGTTCCAACCACCGTGTCTTTGTACGACGCAGAAAAGGTGAACGGATGGACTCTACATGTCTGGTTCCCACCGTGAAGCATGGAGGAGGAGGTGTGATGGTGTGGGGGTGCTTTGCTGGTGACACTGTTGGGGATTTATTCAAAATTGAAGGGATACTGAACCAGCATGGCTACCACAGCATCTTGCAGCGGCATGCTATTCCATCCGGTTTGCGTCTAGTTGGACCATCATTTTTTTTCAACAGGACAATGACCCCAAACACACCTCCAGGCTGTGTAAGGGCTATTTGACCAAGAAGGAGACTGATGGGGTGCTACGCCAGATGACCTGGCCTCCACAGTCACCAGACCTGAACCCAATCGAGATGGTTTGGGGTGAGCTGGACCGCAGAGTGAAGGTGACGCGCCCCCTGGGCCTGTGCTGTGCAGGGGGATACCCGGAGCCAGATCGCTGGGGGTTGTAGTTCTCCGTAGTGGATACCCGGTCCGTGCCCAGGGCGGTCAAACCAGTGGCAGTCTTAAGTAATAACAATGTCCGACTACGCCACCCGTGGATTGCGGTCAGTGGGGACCGCGGCTGCGCTGCCGACCGCTGAGGCTGATGTTGTTTGCGCAGCCGAGTATGGGATAACTCCCCACGGGAGAAGTATTGCCTCAGGGCAGCTAGTGTGAATGATGGGAGTGATGGTGTGAGCGTCCCAGTAGTAATGGTGCTGGTGCGGCGATGAAACACAGAGACGTGTGGTGCAGTTCAGGGTCTTTACTGATGGTATAAAGCAGACCCTCCCGGGAGTACTGGTTAGCAGTAGGGGCCTGGTCAGTCTGTGAGCAAGCAGGATCTCCCCTGGCCAGGTGGAGTTGTAGGCCTCCCCGACTATCTGCACTCTTTCCTGGCTACCTTGCTCTATGCGGGTAGAAGTAGCCCACGTCCCTGAGTATACCGTGTGGTGCTCACCCGTATGGCCGGTGACTTGAGGCCTTCCGTTAGCCTCCGCTTCACGATGGCGGTGCTGGTCCCTTGCTTGTGACCGTGCCTCCAGGCTTCTAAGGCCAGAGGACATGGAATCCCCTGCCGGTTGGATTCTGCTGCTGGACCTGGAAGTCCCCACAGCCTCGGACTCCGTGTCCGGGTTTAGTGTCTTCAGCCAAGGCGAGCTATCTAGCTTCCAGCCTCTGGCACTCGCTCCTGCTCCTACAGAGCTCCTGTTGTAACTCTCCCTGTGTCTGGAGCTTCACTCTCTAATCCCGCCCCAGACCCAGTTTATAAGGGCAGATTCCTCCCCTCTGAGGTCTGGGCGGGCCGTGTTGCATGATTAGGGCTCCTGACCAGAGAAACCTCCCACTTGCTTTCAGACATAATATTTCTATTACTGTGGCAACCAGACCCCTGGGGTGCCACATTCCCCCCTAGTAAATTTTAGTACTCCGGGACTAAACAAATTTTTTTAAAGAAACATAAATGCAGGGTATAACAATAACACAATAACATATTTACAAGAAGCTTTAGTTCTTTAAAGGTCACGGCGTGTCCGCAACCGGGTGTCCATATCACCCAAGGTGAAGCTTTAAGCGAAGTAGGGGACCTGTCCAAAGCAAACCCCTTGCGTTGGCCTTGGGCGTGGCTGCAAGGCTGGAGCTAGCTACTTCGGGCCGCAAGTAGGCCACGCCAGACAGGTTTTCTCTTCCGCGGCCGTCTTCGCAAGAGGCACCAAGGTGCAACTATCTACAAGAATTGTTCCGGTTATCCAGTGTCCATAACCTGTTAGTCCAAAGAAATCTGCAGGGTAACTGAGAAACATAATTAGTAACAGGCAACAAACATAAACCATAAACAGTTAAACAGATAAATTCACAGTGCCTTAGATTTTCCAGCGAGTGGGCATTTGACCTCTAGTGACTCAAGTGGACCTACGAAGCTCACTAACTGGTCCTGCACTACATGGTGTAGGAGGTGTTATGGGTAAGCTGGGCAGCTGTCTGCGCACTCTTTGGCTCACTAGGGGCACGGCAGGCTCACTACTAGCAGAGGGTTGATTCTCCTGGGCAGCTCGTGTGGATTCTTCTGCCTCCTGGGCCGGCTGCTCTTCCAGCTCTACCTGGTCTTCTGTAGGCACTTGAGGGGCTGGCTGGAGAAAGGTGAGGACGGGCACCACGATAGCGTTGTTTACTTGTGTCCAGGACCGGGGAAAGTCTCCGAGTACGGTGGTGATCATTTCCTCCTTTTCCTCTACGGGTTGAGGGTCTTCCTGATCTTCATCCGTGCTTTGCAACTTCTCGGGGCACTTTTTCAGGTGGTCTCTGAAGACAGTGGCTGTGGTCTCTCCTCCATCCTTGCTGATGACGTACACCTTTGGATTATTGTGGCTTGAGGGCAGTACGGTGTACGGGTCCTTTTCCCACTGGTCGTCCAACTTATGGAGCCGCCTTTTTCTTTTCAAGACCTGCTCTCCAGGTACCAGGGGAACAGCGGGAGCATGTTGGTTATAAGTCCTCTCCTGCCTTTCTCTTGATTGACAGAGACTTCGCTCGACGCTCTCCTGTACTTTCCGGTACTGCTGCTGCCGTTCTGTATCCCAGTCTGCTTCTAGTGAGGTGTCCTCGGGTGTCAGGACTCCCATAGCCAGGTCAACAGGCAGCTTACCAGGTCTGGCTCGCATTAGGTAAGCCGGGGTACAGTTGGTGGAACCTACCGGGATGTGGTTATACAGGTCCACCAGATCGGGCAGTTTCTCAGGCCACAGACTGCGTTCTTCCAGGGGCAACGTTTTTAGCAGATCTATCACCACCTGGTTCATCTTCTCACAGAGTCCATTGGTTTGGGGGTGATAGGGCGTTGTTCTTATCTTCTTGCAGCCATACAGGTTGCAGAACACCTGGAAGACCTCCGCTTCGAAGGCTGGTCCTTGGTCCGTCAGCATTGGTCCGGGTACCCGTGTGGGCGGCAGAAGTGCAGCTGGAAGGCTTTGGCTGCTGTCTGAGCCGTCAGGTCTTTGACAGGGACCACCACCATGAACCGGGAGTAGTGATCCACGATGGTTAGGGCGTAGACATACCCGCTTCTGCTTGGAGCCAGTTTAACATGGTCCAGGGCGACCAGTTCCAGCGGCTGCCTGGTGATGATGGGCTGCAGGGGAGTCCTTTGGCTGGCACGGTCCCTTCTTCTTAGATTGCACGGGCCACAGTCTCTACACCACCTCTCAATGGCTCCTCTCATGCCTATCCAGTAGAACCGTTCACGCAGCAGGAACTCCAGCTTCTTCCATCCGAAGTGCCCTGCCCCATTGTGGTAGGCCTGCAGCACCATAGCTGCGTCCCGTCTCGGTACCACCACCTGCCAGATCAGCTCATGTGTCCGGGAATTGACCATTCTGCGGCACAACTTCTCCTTGTAGAGGAACAGTCTGCTCTTTTCCGTCCACAGTTGCTTGGTCTCTTCCGGAGCGTCTGGGTCCAGGCGGGCGTCAGCCTGGGTCAGCATCTCCTTCACCAGACGGACTGCGGGGTCACTGTCTTGCGTCTCCGCCCAGTTGTAGTGGGGTAAGGGGTTGAACGTAGCGGATCGCTGGCCCCTCACACGGTGGGAATACTGGGTAATCCCATGACGGTGGAACGCAGGGAGTTCAATCTCTTCCAGTTCTTCTGGATCTTCCCCTCCGTCCTGTAGGTTCGGCATCCTGGACAGGGCGTCCGCGTTGGTATTGGAGCATCCTGCCCGGTACTTGATCGTGAACTCAAAATTGGACAGGCGGGCCATCCATCTCTGCTCCAGGGCACCCAGTCTTGCAGTGTCCAGGTGTGTCAACGGGTTGTTGTCCGTGTACACGGTGAACCTGGAAGAGGCAAGGTAATGCTTGAAACGTTCGGTTACTGCCCACACCACTGCCAGGAACTCTAGCTTGAACGAGCTGTAATTCTCAGGGTTTCTTTCCGTGGGTCGCAGTTTTCGGCTGGCGTAAGCAATTACCCGTTCTCTCCCCTGCTGGATCTGGGACAGTACGGCTCCTAGCCCGATGTTGCTTGCGTCCGTGTGGAGGATAAAGGGCTGGCTGTAATCAGGGTACGCCAGGATTTCATCCCCCGTGAGGGCCATCTTCAGCTGGCGGAAGGACTCCTCTTCCAGCTTTTCCCATTTGAAGGGTGGCTTCTGGTTTTTGGCCTTCCTGGACTGGCCTATCAGGAGGTCCTGCATAGGAGCTGCCTTCTTGGTAAAATCTTCGGTAGTAGCCTACCAACCCGAGGAACTGCCGCACTTCCTTTTTGCTGGATGGTCTTGGCCAGTCCTTAATCACGGTGATCTTGTCAGGGTCGGGGGCCACTCCGTCAGCACTCACCACGTGTCCCAGGTACTGTACCTTTGGCTTCAGTAGATGACACTTTGAGGGTTTTACCTTTAGGCCATAGTTTGCCAGGGCTTCAAACACTTCTGCCAGGTGTTCCAGATGGTCCTCATAGGTCTTGGAATAGACGATGATGTCATCCAGGTATAGTAGGACCGTCTCGAAGTTCCGGTGTCCCAGACAGCATTCCATCAACCATTGGAAGGTTCCTGGTGCGTTGCAGAGCCCGAACGGCATACAGTTAAATTCGCTGAGTCCCATCGGGGTGGTGAATGCGGTTTTCTCCCGGTCCGCCTCTGCTACAGGAACCTGCCAGTACCCGCTAGTGAGATCCAAAGTAGAGAAGAAGTTAGCAGATTTTAATGCAGCTAAGGACTCTTCTATCCTTGGTAACGGGTACGTATCTTTGTGTGTGATACGGTTGACCTTCCTGTAGTCTACACACATTCTCATGGTGTTGTCTTTCTTTTTCACTAAGACTAGTGGAGCTGCCCAGGGGCTACAGCTGTCCCTAATTACCCCAGCCTCCTTCATGTCTTTTAGCATCCCCTTGGCGTGTTGATAGTGTGCAGGGGGTACGGGTCGGTATCTCTCCTTTATAGGAGGATGGTCTCCCGTGGGGATGTGATGTTCAACCCCTTTACTCGCCCAAAGTCTAGCGGGTGTTTTCTAAACACTCTCTCGTACTCCTGAACCACCCGATAGACTCCCTGCTTTTGGTGTGAGGGAGTGGAGTCAGTACCCAAATGCAGTTGTTGACACCAGTCCTCCATTGGTTTCTTAGAGCCGTTACCTTCCTCTAGTTGAGATGGAGGCAAGGGTTCCACGGCCTGTACAGAGTTCTGGTTGATGGTGAACAATTTGGCTAGCGTGGCATACCGGCGCAGGTATACTTCTCTCTCCCCAATATTTATGATGTGGACGGGCACCCTCCCATGGCGTACATCGACCACCCCCCGTGCTGTCAAAATGGTGGGCCTACTGTCTGAGTAGACGGATTCTACCATTGCTTGGTAGTCTCTACCTCTTAGACCAATAGCTGCCCGGCACCAAATCATCATCTCACTTTTTGGGGGCATGGCAACAGGGAACGGGTCACACATTCTCACGCTACCTATCTCACAACCAGATAGTTCCACCTGTTGCCGTTTCATCAGTGCCCGGATCTCTTTTTGGAGGACACGCTGCTGGCTGGAACTGGCGTTCTTGGCAACCTGTTGCAAAATAAGAATCACCTCTGCAAGACAGTTTTCGATTACATTAGTACCTAGGGTTATTTTTGGGTGACTCTCGCGACGGTCAATGTCCACAATGATCAGTCCTTGTGCGGGCAGTTCAACTTTACCAACCTTGATGGTCACCTCTTTAAATCCTATCTGGGGCACGGGCTGACCATTGCTGGCGATAATGCTCAGGTCGTCATCTGGGTAGCGGGTTATGTCCGAGTCGTTCCAGTACCGCTTGAAGAGCACGTACGGGATGGTGGTGACCTGTGACCCGGTGTCTAGTAGGGCACTCATAGGAATGCCATTCAGTACCACAGGCAAGACCGGACGTCCCCCTACGTATTTGTCACGCCAGTTTGATGGGCCTGATGATCTTAAGCCTGGGGGTTGGCCCTCTACCCCAGGTTGTGCCCGTTTAAATGACAGTACCTTGCCATATGTCCGGGTTGATTGCAGCGGCGGCAGATGGGTCGTCCGTCCTCGTTGTATCTGTCGCTGGGTCTTCCTCTGGCCGGTGGGGTCCTCCTCAGTCGGCGCCACGGGACGTCCTCCGGTCCGGATGCCAGCTGGATCTTTCCTGGAGAAGAGACCTGTAAAGACTGCACAGTTCTGGTTAGCGCGGCAACGCTCTTAGTCAGCTCTTGGACCTGATGGTGCAGGTCTGTTGCCGGGTTATTGTTCAAAGCCTGCGCATCAGCTCCCACAGGCCCTGCAGACAAGGGCGCCGTCTCCTGGTGATAAGTGATAGCAGGGCGCCTGTGGGTCACAGCGCCACCTGGTGCCGGTTCTCGGAGCACCCGGATGGCTCTGTCCTTGAACTGTGCAAAGTCCAGGTCAGGGTCCTGTAAGGCCATTGCCCGCAACTGGGTTCGGTGGGCATTGCACAGTAGACCCTCAATTAATTGTTCGGTCAACAGCTTGTCTTCATTTCCCACGCTGTCAGGGTCTGCCTGCTTAATGGCTCTCAGGGCCTCTTGTAGGTTTAGAGCATAGTCTCTTATACTTTCATGTGCCCGTTGTTTGCACCCGTAAAATCTGAGCTTTATTTCGGCTGAGGTGCGGGTGTCAAATGTGCCTTTCAGCCGGGCTAGTATTTCTCTGACAGTCCTCTTCCTCCCAGGTGACCAGGACTTTACCTCCCTTTTGGCTGCCTCGATTAACTGGGCCACCAGAATGTTCACTTTTTGCTCTTCTGTGAGGGGGTATACTTGGAAGAGGCTATCAAGTCTTTCCCTAAAGTCACTCAGGGTATGTGACTCCCCTGAGTACTGAGGTAGCCAGGTTGCCCCCGGGATATAGGGCATGGTGAATGGCATGACCGCTGCAGCGGTTGCGCTGGCGGCCGGTGTGGCGGTGGAGCTCCCCTCGGTGTCCGACTTCCTTCTACCCCACTAGTGGACCGTGGCCTACCTTGCGATGCTCTTCTTCCGTAGGCCGCGGCCCCGCAGTTGATCGTCGGGGTTGAGGACCTGGCGTCGCGCTCCGATGACGTCAGCGTCGCTCTTCCTCCCTTCCAGGACCTTACGCAGCGTCGGAGCGTGGGGCGGAGCTTCGGATCTCGCGCGCTTTCGGCATCCACGCCCCTCTTCTTCCCGCGCGGCGTCCTGAAGATGGCGTCCGAAGGCGGGAAGCAGCTGCGGATGGCGGGAAGACGGCAGAAGACGGCGGGAAATGGTCCAAGATGGCGTCCGATGGCGGGAAACGACTCCGGACGGCGGGAAACTTCACCACAGGTAAGTATAAAAGTCTTTTTCAGGCACGCAGTACCCGGTGGTTGCGGGCACGAAATCCTGCCGACTACGCCAAAGTTGACGCGCCCCCTGGGCCTGTGCTGTGCAGGGGGATACCCGGAGCCGGATCGCTGGGGGTTGTAGTTCTCCGTGGCGGTGACCTGCTCCGTGCCCAGGACGGTCAAACCAGTGGCAGCCTTAAGTAATAACAATGTCCGACTACGCCACCCGTGGATTGCGGTCAGTGGGGACCGCCGCTGCGCTGCCGACCGCTGAGGCTGATGTTGTTTGCGCAGCCGAGTATGGAATAACTCCCCACGGGAGAAGTATTGCCTCAGGGCAGCTAGTGTGAATGATGGGAGTGATGGTGTGAGCGTCCCAGTAGTAATGGTGCTGGTGCGGCGATGAAACACAGAGACGTGTGGTGCAGTTCAGGGTCTTTACTGATGGTATAAAGCAGACCCTCCCGGGAGTACTGGTCAGCAGTAGGGGCCTGGTCAGTCTGTGAGCAAGCAGGATCTCCCCTGGCCAGGTGGAGTTGTAGGCCTCCCCATCTATCTGCACTCTTTCCTGGCTACCTTGCTCTATGCGGGTAGAAGTAGCCCACGTCCCTGAGTTTACCGTGTGGTGCTCACCCGTATGGCCGGTGACTTGGGGCCTTCCGTTAGCCTCCGCTTCACGATGGCGGTGCTGGTCCCTTGCTTGTGACCGTGCTTCCGGGCTTCTAAGGCCAGAGGACATGGAATCCCCTGCCGGTTGGATTCTGCTGCTGGACCTGGATGTCCCCACAGCCTCGGACTCCGTGTCCGGGTTTAGTGTCTTCAGCCAAGGCGAGCTATCTAGCTTCCAGCCTCTGGCACTCGCTCCTGCTCCTACAGAGCTCCTGTTGTAACTCTCCCTGTGTCTGGAACTTCACTCTCTAATCCCGCCCCAGACCCAGTTTATAAGGGCAGATTCCTCCCCTCTGAGGTCTGGGCGGGCCGTGTTGCATGATTAGGGCTCCTGACCAGAGAAACCTCCCACTTGCTTTCAGACATAATATTTCTATTACTGTGGCAACCAGACCCCTGGGATGCCACAAAGGCAAAAGGGCCAACAAGTGCTAAGCATCTCTGAGAACTCCTTCAAGATTGTTGGAAGACCATTTCCGGTGACTACCTCTTGAAGCTCATCAAGAGAATGCCAAGAGTGTGCAAAGCAGTCATAAAAGCAAAAGGTGGCTACTTTGAAGAACCTAGAATATAAGACATATTTTCAGTTGTTTCACACTTTTTTGTTAAGTATATAATTCCACATGTGTTAATTCATAGTTTTGATGCTTTCAGTGTGAATGTACAATTTTCATAGTCATGAAAATACAGAAAAATCTTTAAATGAGAAGGTGTGTCCAAACTTTTGGTCTGTACTGTATATATATATATATTAATATATATATATATATATATATATATATACATATATATATATATATATATATATATATATACACACACACTGTTCAAAAAAATAAAGGGAACACTTAAACTACAGAATATAACTCCAAGTAAATCAAACTTCTGTGAAACCAAACTGTCCACTTAGGAAGCAACACTGATTGACAATCAATTTCACATGCTGTTGTGCAAATGGAATAGACAATAGATGGAAATTATTGGCAATTATCAAGACACCCTCAATAAAGGAGTGGTTCTGCAGGTGGGGACCACAGACCACATCTCGGTACCAATGCTTTCTGGCTGATGTTTTGGTCACTTTTGAATGTTGGTTGTTATTTCACACTCGTGGTAGCATGAGACTGACTCTACAACCCACAGAAGTTGCTCAGGTAGTGCAGCTCATCCAGGATGGCACATCAATGCGAGCTGTGGCAAGAAGATTTGCTGTGTCTGTCAGCGTAGTGTCCTGAGGCGGGAGGCACTACCAGGAGACAGGCCAGTACACCAGGAGACGTGGAGGGGGCCGTAGGAGGGCAACAACCCAACAACAGGACCGCTACCTCCGCCTTTGTGCAAGGAGGAACAGGAGGGGCACTGCCAGAGCCCTACAAAATGACCTCCAGCAGGCCACAAATGTGCATGTGTCTGCACAAACGGTTAGAAACCGACTCCATGAGGGTGGTATGAGGGCCCGACGTCCACAGATGGGGGTTGTGCTCACAGCCCAACACCGTGCAGGACACTTCGCATTAGCCACAGAACACCAGGATTGGCAAAGTCGCCACTGGCGCCCTGTGCTCTTCACAGATGAAAGCAGGTTCACACTGAGCACATGTGACAGACGTGACAGAGTCTGGAGACGCCGTGGAGAGCGATCTGCTGCCTGCAACATCCTTCAGCATGACCAGTTTGGCAGTGGGTCAGTAATGGTGTGGGGTGGCATTTCTTTGGAGGGCCGCTCAGCCCTCCATGTGCTCGCCAGAGGTAGCCTGTCTGCCATTAGGTACCGAGATGAGATCATCAGACCCCTTGTGAGACCATATGCTGGTGCGGTTGGCCCTGGGTTCCTCCTAATGCAGGACAATGCCAGACCTCATGTGGCTGGAGTGTGTCAGCAGTTCCTGCAAGATGAAGGCATTGAAGCTATGGACTGGCCCGCCCATTCCCCAGACCTGAATCCGATTGAGTACATCTGGGACATCATGTCTCTCTCCATCCACCAACGTCACGTTGCACCACAGACTGTCCAGGAGTTGGCGGATGCTTTAGTCCAGGTCTGGGAGGAGATCCCACAGTAGACCATCCGCAACCTCATCAGGAGCATACCCAGGCGTTGTAGGGAGGTCATACAGGCACGTGGAGGCCACACACAATACTCAGCCTCATCAGGAGCATGCCCAGGCATTGTAGGGAGGTCATACAGGCACGTGGAGGCCACACACAATACTCAGCCTCATCAGGAGCATGCCCAGGCGTTGTAGGGAGGTCACACAGGCACGTGGAGACCACACACAATGCTGAGCCTCATTTTGACTTGTTTTAAGGACATTACATCAAAGTTGAATCAGCCTGTAGTGTGTTGTTCCAATTTATTTTTGGGGGTGACTCCAAATCCAGGCCTCCATTGGTTAATAAATTTGATTTCCATTGATGATTTTTGTGTGATTTTGTTGTCAGCACATTCAACTTTGTACAGAACAAAGTATTCAATGAGAATATTTCATTCATTCAGATCTAGGATGTGTTATTTGAGTGTTCCCTTTATTTTTTTGAGCAGTGTATATATATATATATATATATATATATATATATATACAGTGGGTACGGAAAGTATTCAGACCCCTTGCTCAGTATTGAGTAGAAGCCCCCTTTAGAGCTAGTACAGCCATGAGTCTTCTTGGGAATGTTGCAACAAGTTTTTCACACCTGGATTTGGGGATCATCTGCCATTCTTCCTTGCAGATCCTCTCCAGTTCCGTCAGGTTGGATGGTGAACGTTGGTGGACACCCATTTTCAGGTCTCTCCAGAGATGCTCAAACGGGTTTAGGCCAGGGCTCTGGCTGGGCCAGTCAAGAATGGTCACAGAGTTGTTCTGAATCCACTCCTTTGTTATTTTAGCTGTGTGCTTAGGGTCATTGTCTTGTTGGAAGGTGAACATTCGGCCAAGTCTGAGGTCCAGAGCACTCTAGAAGAGGTTTTCATCCAGGATATCTCTGTACTTGGCAGCATTCATGTTTCCTTCAATTGCAACCAGTCGTCCTGTCCCTTCAGCTGAAAAAAAAACCATAGCATGATGCTGCCCCCACCATGTTTCACTGTTGGGATTGTATTGGGCAGGTGATGAGCAGTGCCTGGTTTTCTCCACACATACCGCTTAAAATTATCACCAAAAAGTTCTATCTTCATCTCATCAGACCAGAGAATCTTATTTCTCATAGTCTGGGAGTCCTTCATGTGTTTTTGAGCAAACTCTATGCAGGTTTTCATATGTCTTGCACTGAGGAGAGGCCTCCGTCGGGCCACTCTGCCATAAAGGCCCCACTGGTGGAGGAGGGCTGCAGTGATAGTTGACTTTGTGGAACTTTCTCCCACCTCCCTACTGCATCTCTGGAGCTCAGCCACAGTGATCTTGGGGTTCTTCTTTACCTCTCTCACCAAGGCTCTTCTCCCACGATTGCTCAGTTTGGCTGGACGGCCAGGTCTAGGAAAACTTCTGGTGGTCCCAAACTTCTTCCATTTAAGGATTATGGAGGCCACTGTGCTCTTAGGAACCTTGAGTAATGCAGAAATTCTTTTGTAAACTCGGCCAGATCTGTGCCTTGCCACAATTCTGTCTCTGAGCTTCTTGGGCAGTTCCTTTGAGCTCATGATTCTCATTTGGTCTGACATGCACTGTGAGCTGTGAGGTCTTATATAGACAGGTGTGTGCCTTTCCAAATCAAGTCCTATCAGTTTAATTAACCACAGCTGGACTCCAATGAAGGAGTAGAACCATCTCAAGGAGGATCACAAGGAAATGGATAGCATGTGACTTAAATATGAGTGTCTGAGCAAAGGGTCTGAATACTTATGACCATGTGATATTTCAGTTTTTATTTTTTAATAAATTGGCAGAAATGTCTACATTTCTGGTTTGTTTCAGTGAAGATGGGGAGCAGAGTGTACTTTAATGAGAAAAAAAATGAACTTTTTAGAATTTACCAAATGGCTGCAATGAAACAAAGAGTGAAAAATTTAAAGGGGTCTGAATACTTTCTGAACCCACTGTATGTATATAGATAGCTCTGCGGGCAGCATGAATCGCAACCTGTCTGCACAATTTTAGCGGTGGTCGGTCTCCTAGACAACAGGCTGTAAACAATAGAAAAATGTTACTATCTGAAGAACGGCTGCAGCAATATGTGGCAATATCCTTCTATGAATATGGGAATAACCCTTTATGCCGCCTGGACTCCAACATTTCACTTGCACGGATTCTCCGCTGTGAGAAGCGTTAGGTTTTTTTTATGAAGAATAATTTTCCCATTCACTGATGCAAAACAGGAATTGAAACAAGTTTATTGCACATTTGTGTTCTCTCCATAGTGCAGCGGGAATCTGGGAAATCAGAAAGAACAATCAGAATATAGAAATGATCACAGTCACCCTGACTGCTCATTAACCCGGTGATCGGCCACATCACAGCGGAGGTGGATACAAGAGCTGTCGTCTGTGCGGAGAGGAGGACATGCAGGGTGGGGGTCTCCAGGCCGCCGCCGCTCGTAGGGATAGACCTCCCTGCTCTCTCCTGATCGGCGCTGATACAACTTCACAGATAAATGATGTTTGGCTTGCACTAATTTTAATTGAATAATTTGCTTTTCACCTTTAGGGACTAATTAAATGTAAAATGAGAGTCTTGCCAGCCGCATATTAATGTGTGTGGTGCATCCGCCTGGAGATCTGATTTATATGCAGGAAAACACTGAGCGCCATAGAACGTGACGGCGGTGGATCTCTGTACAGTTGGGATTTAGAGGGGATGTCCATTCATAGCAAATAACATTTCAGGGGGATTCATGGAAATAAAACAGAGTATAATAAAGTGTTCTACCAATTTCACATATATTACGCTTCAATGTTTTTCTGTTTTCAAGATCCCTGAACCTGAACATAGGAAGGTCCTGCTCTCAGCAAGAAGTGGATACATTTGTATCACAGGGTATAGACAATGCTCTGTGAAGCTAAACAGCCTCCAGACTGATACACTGTAGCAAACCACTGGAGAGATCAGTGCTGACTCATTAGTCTATTATCTATCTATCTATCTATCTATCTATCTATCTATCTATCTATCTATCTATCTATCTATCTATTTATCTATCATATCTATCATCTATTATCTATCTATTATCTATTATCTATCTATTATCTATCTATCTATTATCTATCTATTATCTATCTATCTATTATCTATCATCTATCTATCTATCTATCCATCTATCTATTATCTATCTATCTATCTATTATCTATCTATCTATCTCTCATATCTATCTATCATCTATTATCTATCTATCTATCATCTATCTATCTATTAATTTATCTATCTATCTATCATCTATCTATCTATCATCTAACTATCTATCTATTAATCTATCTATTATCTATCTATTAATCTATCTATTATCTATCTATCTATCTATCTATCTATCTATCTAGGTCTGGTTCCAGGTTTTCGTGGGCCCCGGGTGAAAGAGTCTCAGTGGACCCCTTTAACACACCACAATTCATAATGCTCAGATATGGCAGAGAAATATAGGTATAGTACAAGGCCAAAGATTTCACTTACTTCTTACATTACATGAGTGATATCTATTGTAAATTTTACAATGCCATACATACAGTATAGTATAATGCAGAACCCATACTGTAGTCCTCCATATATAATAATAATAATAATCTTTATTTTTTATATAGCGCTAACATATTCCACAGCGCTTTACATACATTATCGTCGCTGTCCCCATCGGGGCTCACAATCTAGATTCCCTATCAGTATGTCTTTGGAGTGTGGGTAGTGTTGAGCATTCCGATACTGAAATATCGCATTCCGATACTGAAATATCGGGTATCGGCCGATATTCGCGGTATCGGAATTCCGATACTTAATTCCGATACTTTTGCAATATCGTATACCGGAATCGGAAGTTCCCATAATGCAATGAGCCATTTTCATTTTATTCAGCCAATAAGGATCCTAAGAAATGTGGGCACATCCTGTTAGGCATGTAGGCATCTTAACTAATGGCATGGCTGTGATTGGCTGCTGAAATGATGTCATGATGCACTATAAAAGCCGCCGCCGCCATTTTGAGCTCACTCTGCTGTGAATTTGCGACACCCCAGGGGTCTGGTTGCCGCAGTAATAGAGATATTATGTCTGAGAGCAAGTGGGAGGTTTCTCTGGTCAGAAGCCCTAAACATGCAACACGGTCCGCTCAGACCTGGGAGGGGAGGAATCTGCCCTTATAAACTGGGTCTGGGCGGGATTAGAGCAGTCAGAGCCTGGAGAGGGAAAGGAAGAACTAGGAGCTCTGTAGGAGCAGTAGCAGAAGTCCAGGGGCTGGAGCTGAGCAGAGCTCGCCCTGGACAAGGACACTAAAACCGGACACAGGAGTCCGAGGCTGTGGGGACTGATCTACACCCAGCAGCAGAAACCAGCCGGCAGGGGATTCCAGGTCCTCTGGCCATAGAAGCCCGGAGGCTCAGTCACAAAGAAGGGACCAGCGCCGCCATCCAGGAGCGGAGGTTAACAGAAGGCCCCAAGTCACCAGCCATACGGGTGAGCACCACACGGTATACTCAGGGACGTGGGCTACTTGTAACCGCTGACAGCAAGGTAGCCAGGAAGAGTGCAGATTAACGGGGAGGCCTACAACTCCACCTGGCCAGGGGAACTCCTGCTTGCTCGCAGACTGACCAGGCCCCTTATACTAGCCAGTACTCCCGGGAGGGTCTGCCTTTTACCATCAGTAAAGACCCTGAACTGCACCTCACGTCTCTGTGATTCCTTGCCGCTCCAGCACGCTTAGCACTGGGACCCTCACACCCTCACTCCCATCATCTTCCACATTAGCTGCCCTGAGGCAATACTTCTCCCGTGGGGAGTCATCCCATACTCAGCTGCGCAAACAACATCAGCCTCAGCGGTCTGCAGCGCAGCGGCGGTCCCCACTTACCGAAATCCACGGGTGGCGTAGTCAGACACTTATTACCATACAAATAGACTGCCACTGGTTTGACCGCCCTGGGCACGGACCGGGTCACCGCCACGGAGAACTACAACCCCCAGCGATCCGGCTCCGGGTATTCCCCCTGCACAGCAGCAGCGCACAGGCCCAGGGGGCGCGTCAACTTTGGCGTAGCCGGCAGGATTTCGTGCCCGCAACCACCGGGTACTGCGTGCCTGAAAAAGAGACTTTTATACTTACCTGTGGTGAAGTTTCCCGCCGTCCGGAGTCGTTTCCCGCCATCTTGGACCGTTTCCCGCCGTCTTCTGCCTTCTTCCCGCCATCCGCAGCTGCTTCCCGCCTTCGGACGCCATATTCGGGACGCCGCACGGGAAGAAGAGGGGCGTGGACGCCGAAAGCGCGCGAGATCCGAAGCTCCACCCCACGCTCCGCCCCACGCTCTGACGCTGCGCAAGGTCCTGGAAGGGAGGAAGAGCGATGCTGACGTCATCGGAGTGCGACGCCAGGTCCTCAGCCCCGACGATCGACTGCGGAGCCGCGGCCTACGGAAGAAGAGCATCGCAAGGTAGGCCACGGTCCACTAGTGGGGAGGAGGATGCCGGATACCGAGGGGAGCTCCACTGCCACAGCCACCGCCAGCGCAACCGCTGCTGCGGTCATGCCCTTCACCATGCCCTATATCCCGGGGGCAACCTGGCTACCCCAGTACTCAGGGGAGTCACATACTCTAAATGACTTTAGAGAAAGACTGGATAGCCTCTTCCAGGTGTACCCCCTCACAGAAGAGCAAAAAGTGAGCATCCTGGTGGCCCAATTAATCGGGGCAGCCCAAAGGGAGGTAAAGTCCTGGCCACCTGGGAGGAAGAGGACTGTCAGAGAGATACTAGCCCGGCTGAAAGACACGTTTGACACCCGCACTTCAGCCGAAATAAAGCTCAGATTTTACGGGTGCAAACAGCGAGCACATGAGAGTATAAGAGACTATGCTTTAAACTTACAAGAGGCCCTGAGAGCCATTAAGCAGGCAGACCCTGACAGCGTGGGAAATGAAGATAAGCTGTTGACTGAACAATTTATTGAGGGTCTACTGTGCAATGCCCACCGAACCCAGTTGCGGGCAATGGCCTTACAGGACCCTGACCTGGACTTTGCACAGTTCAAGGACAGAGCCATCCGGGTGCTCCGAGAACCGGCACCAGGTGGCGCTGTGACCCACAGGCGCCCTGCTATCACTTACCACCAGGAGACGGCGCCCTTGTCTGCAGGGCCTGTGGGAGCTGATGCGCAGGCTTTAAACAGTGACCCGGCTACAGACCTGCACCATCAGGTCCAAGAGCTGACTAAGAGCATTGCCGCGCTAACCAGAACTGTGCAGTCTTTACAGGTCTCTTCTCCAGGAAAGATCCAGCTGGCATCCGGACCGGAGGACGTCCCATGGCACCGACGGAGGAGGACCCCACCGGCCAGAGGAAGACCCAGCGACAGATACAACGAGGACGGACGACCCATCTGCCGCCGCTGCAATCAACCCGGACATGTAGCAAGGTACTGTCATTTAAACGGGCACAACCTGGGGTAGAGGGCCAACCCCCAGGCATAAGACCATCAGGCCCATCAAACTGGCGTGATAAATACGTAGGGGGACGTCCAATCTTGCCTGTGGTACTGGATGGCATTCCTATGAGTGCCCTACTAGACACCGGGTCACAGGTCACCACCATCCCGTACGTGCTCTTCAAGCAGTACTGGAATGACTCGGACATAACCCTCTACCCAGATGACGACCTGAGTATCATCGCCAGCAATGGTCAGCCCGTGCCGCAGGTGGGATTCAAAGAGGTGACCATTAAGATCGGTAAAGTCGAACTGGCGGCACAAGGACTGATAATAGTGGACATAGACCGTCATGAGAGTCACCCTAGAATAACCTTGGGAACTAATGTGATTGAAAATTGTCTTGCAGAGGTGATTCTCATTTTACAGCAGGTTGTCAAGAACGCCAGTTCCGGCCAGCAGCGTGTGCCCCAAAAAGAGATCCGGGCATTGATGAAGCGGCAACAGGTGGAACTCTCTGGTGGTGAGATAGGTAGCGTGAGAATGTGTGACCCGTTCCCTATTGCCATGCCCCCAAAAAGTGAGATGATGATTTGGTGCCGGGCAGCTATTGGTCTAAGAGGTAGAGACTACCAAGCAATGGTAGAACCCGTCTACTCAGACAGTAGGCCCACCATTTTGACAGCACGGGGGGTGGTCGATGTACGCCATGGGAGGGTGCCCGTTCGCATCATAAATATCGGGGAGAGAGAAGTACACCTGCCCCGGTATGCCACGCTAGCCAAATTGTTCACCATCAACCAGAACTCTGTACAGGCCGTGGAACCCTTGCCTCCATCTCAACCAGAGGAAGGTAACGGCTCTAAGAAACCAATGGAGGACTGGTGTCAGCAACTGCATTTGGGTACTGACTCCACTCCCTCACACCAGAAACAGGGAGTCTATCGGGTGGTTAGAGAGTACGAGAGTACGTTTAGTAAACACCCGCTAGACTTCGGGCGAGTAAAGGGGGTAGAACACCACATCCCCACGAGAGACCATCCTCCCATAAAGGAGAGATACCGACCCGTACCCCCGGCACACTACCAACACGCCAAGGGGATGCTTAGAGACATGAAGGAGGCTGGGGTAATCAGGGACAGCTGTAGCCCCTGGGCAGCTCCACTAGTCTTAGTGAAAAAGAAAGACAACACCATGAGAATGTGTGTAGACTACAGGAAGGTCAACCGTATCACACACAAAGATGCGTACCCGTTACCAAGGATAGAAGAGTCCTTAGCTGCATTAAAATCTGCTAACTTCTTCTCTACTTTGGATCTTACTAACGGGTACTGGCAGGTTCCTGTAGCAGAGGCGGACCGGGAGAAGACCGCATTCACCATCCCGATGGGTCTCAGCGAATTTAACTGTATGCCGTTCGGGCTCTGCAACGCACCAGGAACCTTCCAACGGTTGATGGAATGCTGTCTGGGACACCGGAACTTCGAGACGGTCCTGTTATACCTGGACGATGTCATCGTCTATTCCAAGACCTACGAGGACCACCTGAAACACCTGGCAGAAGTGTTCGAAGCTCTGGCGAATTACGGCCTAAAGGTGAAACCCTCCAAGTGTCACCTCCTGAAACCAAAGGTGCAGTACCTGGGACACGTGGTGAGTGCTGACGGAGTGGCTCCCGACCCTGATAAGATCACTGTGATTAAGGACTGGCCAAGACCCTCCAGCATAAAGGAAGTGCGGCAGTTCCTCGGGTTGGTAGGTTACTACCGAAGATTCATTCCCGGTTTCACCAAAATGGCAGCCCCTATGCAGGACCTCCTGATAGGTCAATCTCGGAAAGCCAAAAACCAGAAGCCGCCCTTCAGGTGGGAAAAGCTGGAAGAGGAGTCCTTCTGCCAGCTGAAGATGGCCCTCACGGGGGATGAAATCCTGGCATATCCAGACTACAGCCAGCCCTTTATCCTCCACACGGACGCAAGCAACATCGGGCTAGGAGCCGTACTGTCCCAGATCCAGCAAGGGAAAGAACGGGTAATCGCTTACGCCAGCCGAAAGCTACGGCCCACGGAGAGGAACCCTGAGAATTATAGCTCATTCAAGCTGGAGTTCCTGGCAGTAGTGTGGGCAGTGACCGAACGTTTCAAGCATTACCTTGCCTCCTCCAAATTCACCGTGTACACGGATAACAACCCGTTGACACACCTGGACACTGCAAGGCTCGGTGCCCTGGAACAGAGATGGATGGCCCGCCTGTCCAACTTTGAATTCACCATCAAATACCGGGCAGGACGCTCAAATGCCAACGCGGATGCCCTGTCTAGAATGCCGAACTTACCTGACGTAGGGGAAGATCCAGAAGATCTGGAAGAAGTTGAGCTCCCTGCGTTCCACCGTCATGGGATTACCCTGTATTCCCACCGTGTGAAAGACAGGCGCTCCGTGACGTTCAATCCCTTGCCCCACTACAACTGGGCGGAGACGCAAGACAGTGATCCCGCAGTCCGTTTGGTTAAGGAAATGCTGACCCAGGCCGATGCCAGTCTTGACCCAGACGCTCCGGAGGAGACCAAGCAACTGTGGAAGGAGAAAAGTAAGCTGTTCCTCTACAGGGAGAAGCTGTGCCGGAGAATGGTTAACTCTCGAACACATGAGTTGACCTGGCAGGTAGTGGTCCCAAGACGAGACGCGGCTATGATTCTGGAGGCATACCACAACGGAGCGGGGCATTTCGGATGGAAGAAGCTGGAGTTCTTGTTGCGTGAACGGTTCTACTGGGTAGGCATGAGAGGAGCCATCGAGAGGTGGTGCAGAGACTGTGGCCCGTGCCACCTGAGAAGAAAAGACCGTGCCAGCCAGAAGACTCCCCTGCAGCCCATCATCACCAGACAGCCACTGGAACTGGTAGCCCTGGACCATGTGAAACTGGCTCCAAGCAAATCTGGGTATGTCTACGCCCCCACAATCGTAGATCATTACTCCCGGTTCCTGGTGGTGGTCCCGGTCAAGGACTTAACGGCTCAAACAGCAGCTAGAGCCTTCCAGCAGCACTTCTGCCGTCCACACAGGTACCCGGACCAAGTGTTGACAGACCAAGGACCAGCCTTCGAAGCGGAGGTCTTCCAGGAGTTCTGCAACCTGTATGGCTGCAAGAAGATAAGAACAACGCCCTATCACCCTCAAACCAATGGACTCTGCGATAAGATGAACCAGGTGGTGATAGATCTGCTAAAAACACTGCCCCTGGAAGAACGCAGTCTGTGGCCTGAGAAACTGCCCGATCTGGTGGACCTGTATAACCACATCCCTGTAGGTTCCACCAACTGTACCCTGGCTTACCTAATGAGAGCAAGACCTGGTAAGCTGCCTATTGACCTGGATATGGGAGTCCTGACGCCTGAGGACACCTCGCCAGAGGCAGACTGGGATACAGAACGGCAGCAGCAGTATCGGAAAGTACAGGAGAGCGTCGAGCGAAGTCTGTCTCAAGCTAGAGAAAGGCAAGAGAAGGCTTATAACCAGTATGCTCCCGCTGTTCCCCTGATACCTGGAGAGCAGGTCTTGAAGAGGAAGAGGCGGCTCCACAAGTTGGACGACCAGTGGGAGAAGGACCCGTACACCGTACTGCCATCAAGCCATGAGAACCCAAAAATCTGCGTAATCAGTAAGGATGGAGGAGAAACCACAGCCATTGTCTCCAGAGACCACCTGAAGAAGTGTCCCGAGCAGCTGCAAAGCCCTGAAGAAGATCAAGAAAACCCTCAACCCGCAGAGGAAAGGGAAGAAATGATCAGTACCGTACTCGGAGACTTCCCCCGGTCTTGGACACAAGTAAACGGCGCTGTCGTGGTACCCGTCCTCACCTTTCTCCAGCCAGCCCCGCAAGTGCCTACAGAGGAACCAGTAGAGCTGGAAGAGCAGCCGGCCCAGGAGGCAGAAGAATCCACACCAGCAGTACAGGAGGATCAACCCTCTGAAAGTAGTGAGCCTGCTGTGCCCCTAGTGAGCCAAAGAGTGCTGCCCAGCTTGCCCATAACACCTCCTACACCCTGTAGTGCAGAACCAGTTAGTGAGCTCCGTAGGTCCACTAGAGTCACTAGAGGTCAGATACCCGCTCGCTGGAGAATCTAAACCAATGCACTGTAAAGTTGACTGTTTATTGAAAAATGTTTATGGTTTATGTTTGTTGCCTGTTACTAATTATGTTTCTCAGTTACCCTGCAGATTTATTTGGACTAACAGGTTATGGACACTGGATAACCGGAACAGTATTGTAGATAGTTGCACCTTGGTGCCTCTTGCGAAGACGGCCGCGGAAGAGAAAACCTGTCTGGCGTGGCCTACTTGCGGCCCAAAGTAGCTAGCTCCAGCCTTGCAGCCACGCCCAAGGACAACGCAAGGGGTTTGCTTTGGACAGGTCCCCTATTCTGTGCCAAGACTTCGCCTTGTTGGGTGATATGGACACCCGGTCACGGAAACGCCGTGACCTCTACAGACTAAAGCTTCTTGTAAATATGTTGTCTTGTTATTGTTATACCTTGTATTTATGTTTCTTTAAAAATGTGTTTAGTCCCGGAGTACTAAAATTTACTAGGGGGGAATGCGACACCCCAGGGGTCTGGTTGCCGCAGTAATAGAGATATTATGTCTGAGAGCAAGTGGGAGGTTTCTCTGGTCAGGATCCCTAAACATGCAACACGGTCCGCCCAGACCTGGGAGGGGAGGAATCTGCCCTTATAAACTGGGTCTGGGGCGGGATTAGACAGTTCAGTTCCAGACACAGGGAAAGCAAGAACAGGAGCTCTGTAGGAGCAGTAGCAGAAGTCCAGGGGCTGGAGCTGAGCAGAGCTCGCCCTGGACAAGGACACTAAAACCGGACACAGGAGTCCGAGGCTGTGGGGACTGATCTACACCCAGCAGTAGAAACCAGCCGGCAGGGGATTCCAGGTCCTCTGGCCATAGAAGCCCGGAGGCTCAGTTACAGAGAAGGGACCAGCGCCGCCATCCAGGAGCGGAGGCTAACAGGAGGCCCCAAGTCACCAGCCATACGGGTGAGCACCACACGGTATACTCAGGGACGTGGGCTACTTGTAACCGCTGACAGCAAGGTAGCCAGGAAGAGTGCAGATTAACGGGGAGGCCTACAACTCCACCTGGCCAGGGGAACTCCTGCTTGCTCGCAGACTGACCAGGCCCCTTATACTAGCCAGTACTCCCGGGAGGGTCTGCCTTTTACCATCAGTAAAGACCCTGAACTGCACCACACGTCTCTGTGATTCCTTGCCGCTCCAGCACGCTTAGCACTGGGACCCTCACACCATCACTCCCATCATCTTCCACATTAGCTGCCCTGAGGCAATACTTCTCCCGTGGGGAGTCATCCCATACTCAGCTGCGCAAACAACATCAGCCTCAGCGGTCTGCAGCGCAGCGGCGGTCCCCACTGACCGCAATCCACGGGTGGCGTAGTCGGACACTTATTACCATACAAATAGACTGCCACTGGTTTGACCGCCCTGGGCACGGACCGGGTCACCGCCACGGAGAACTACAACCCCCAGCGATCCGGCTCCGGGTATTCCCCCTGCACAGCAGCAGCGCACAGGCCCAGGGGGCGCGTCAAATTCAGTTAGGGATAGGACGCTGTTGTTCTGAGGGACAGTTTTAGCTACCTATTTGGTCTATTCTGCTTTTTGACACAGTAGCAGATGACATTTGCTCTGTCAAATGCAAGCTGTGTAATCAGAAGGTGAAAAGAGGGAAAAGTGTCAGCAACCTCAATACCACAAATATGTGGAAACATGTGCGGACCAAGCACGTGGTGGAGTTACAAAAACACACTGAAGACCTAGGCCAACCTACAGCGCCACCTACCACCTCTTCAGCTCGTGTTGTAACCTCTTCCTCCAGCTCACACACAGCTGGTTCGGCTTCCTCACAGGATCGCCATGGAAGAATCTCTGGCACTGTTGTACAGAGACACAGTGTAATTCCACCCACAGCACCACTTTCCCTGTCATCCTCACACTCCCAGGCCAGTCTACAGCCATCGTTAGCACAGGCATGGGAGGCACCCATACTCGGCAAACCACCCCCGAGCACAGGCTCTGAATGCTGGCATTGCTAAACTACTGGCCCTTGAAATGCTATCATTCAGGCTGGTGGAGACTGACACCTTCCGTAACTTTATGGCATTGGCAGTCCCACAATACAACGTGCCCAGCCGCTTTTATTTCAGCAGGCAAGCCGTCCCTGCCCTGCAACAGCATGTGGAGGGAAAAATTAAATATGCGCTACAAAACGCCGTCAGTAGCAAGGTCCACCTGACCACCGATGCGTGGACCAGTAAGCATGGACAGGGACGATACCTTTCCCTCACTGCCCATTGGGTAAATGTTGTGGAGCTGGGTACAGATCTTGAGAGTGGCGCTGTACGTGTTCTGCCAACTCCAAGGATTGCAGGAATCCAGTCTGTACACATTGACTCCTCCTCATACTCCAGTTCCTCTGAATCAGCGCTGCAGGAGCCGTCATGGTCTACCTCCACATCGACCCGTGAACGATTACCTGTTATGATGACCGATATGAGCACAGCCGTGGCCAAACGTCAACAGGCCGTATTAAAATTAATTTCTTTGGGGAATCGAAGCCACACAGTGCAGGAGCTCTGGAATGCCATCAAGCAGCAGAGCGACGTGTGCCAGCGAATCTCCAGCCAGGCATGGTAGTGTGTGACAATGGCCGAAATCTGGTGGCAGCTCTGGGCCTAGGCAACCTCACTCACATCCCATGTCTGGCACATGTGCTCAACTTGGTCGTGCAGAGTTTTTTGGAGGGACTATCCGGATCTTGATGCACTGCTTCACAAGGTCCGCATAGAGTGCGCTCACTTGCGGCGTTCCAGCAACGCAAGATCACGCATTGCAGCTCTGCAGCGCCGATTACGTCTTCCGGAACATCGCATCATATGTGACCTACCCACCAGGTGGAATTCAACGTTACATATGTTGGAGAGGTTGTGTGAGCAGCAGGCAGCAGTAATGGAGTACCAGCTGCAGCAGGCGCAAACAAGTCGCAGTGCGCGCTGTTCACACTTCACCACCACTGAGTGGGCCCCTATGAAGGACATTTGCCACGTTTTGCGTGCTTTCGATTATTCCACGCGGATGGCGAGTGCAGATGATGCACTAGTCAGCATGACTATCCCCCTTATCTGGCTGCTTGAAAAAACACAGCAAGCACTAAGGGAGGAGGTTTTGGAAGAGGTGGAGGATGAGGAGTCACAAATGCCATCTGCTTCTGTACAGTCTGCGCAACGTGGTTCCTCACAAAGGCCTAGGCAGGGGACACTTTGTGAGGAGGATGAGGAGGAGTCAAGGGAGGAGGAAGACATCTGTCCAGAGGAGGGAGGTACACAATGCTCTAGTAGTCAGTATCTAGAGCGAAGGTGGGGTGATGCAGAGCAGGCAAAGATCACGCCTCAAGCATGGGCCAGTTGGCAGTCTGCAGCACATGGTTGATTTCATGCTGCAGTGCCTGAGAAACGACCGCCGCATCGCCCACATTCTCAACACGGCTGATTATTGGGTGTCCACGCTCCTAGATTCTCGCTACCGGAACAACTTACAAAGCCTCATAACACCGTTGAACCGGGAGCGTAAAATGCGGGAGTACCAAGACGCACTGGTGCATTCCATCATGTTCTCCATTCCACCCGAGAGCAGTGCTGCTAGTGCTTTACAAAGCAGCTCAGTGCGTTGAGGCAGTGGAGGAAGCTCTGCACAAAGAGGGAGCAGAAGCGGCGCCTCAGCACAAGGCAAGACCAGTATGGCCGAAATGTGGCAAAGTTTTGTGTCCACGCCGCCACAAATGTCTACAACATCACAGACGGCTCCAGTCAGCAGGAGGCAACGTTTCCGTCAGATGGTGACAGACTACATGTCTTGCCCTCTTAGTGTACTCCCAGACGGCGCTTCTCCCTTCAAGTTTTGGGTCTGTAAGCTGGATACATGGCCAGAGCTTAGTCAGTATGCATTGGAGGTGCTAGCTTGCCCTGCTGCTAGTGTATTATCGGAACGCGTCTTTAGTGCCGCAGGTGGTGTACTAACAGACCGTCGCATGCGACTATCCTCCGATAACGTTGACTGGCTTACTTTTCTCAAAATGAACAAGGCCTGGATCTCGCATGAATTTGCCAGTCCTCTTCCAGAATAAATAATTGGTTGGCAACAGTATCCAGGTCTCCTGTTGTGTTCCTGTTTCTACCACCTGAACTGTAATCCCTGAGCTCCAACACCGCCAGTTGCTGCTCAGAAGTGCCGTCTGCACAGTCAACGCTTGCTCCAGTGTTATTGGGGTTCAGTAACGTCAGCTGTTCCCCTGCTGTGCGGACGGCAATTTCTCCTGCTCTGTCCACATTCTCACTACTACAGATTTTAAAGTTGCTCCAATTACACCTCTGGCTCCTCTGTTTTCAGTATTATCCCTGAGCTCCAACACCGCCAGTTGGCGCTCAGAAGTGCTGTTTGCACAGTCAACACTTGCTGCCGTGTTATTGGGGTTCAGTAACGTCAGCTGTTCCCCTGCTGTGCGTACGGCAATTTCTCCTGCTCTGTCCACATTCACACTACTACAGATTTTAAAGTTGCTCCAATTACACCTCTGGCTCCTCTGTTTTCAGTATTATCCCTGAGCTCCAACACCGCCAGTTGGCGCTCAGAAGTGCTGTCTGCACAGTCAACACTTGCTGCCGTGTTATTGGGGTTCAGTAACGTCAGCTGTTCCCCTGCTGTGCGTACGGCAATTTCTCCTGCTCTGTCCACATTCACACTACTACAGATTTTAAAGTTGCTCCAATTACACCTCTGGCTCCTCTGTTTTCAGTATTATCCCTGAGCTTCAAACACCGCCAGTTGGCGCTCAGAAGTGCTGTCTGCACAGTCAACACTTGCTTCCGTGTTATTGGGGTTCAGTAATGTCAGCTGTTCCCCTGCTGTGCGTACGGCAATTTCTCCTGCTCTGTCCACATTCACACTACTACAGATTTTAAAGTTGCTCCAATTACACCTCTGGCTCCTCTGTTTTCCGTATTATCCCTGAGCTCCAACACCGCCAGTTGGCGCTCAGAAGTGCTGTCTGCACAGTCAACACTTGCTGCCGTGTTATTGGGGTTCAGTAACGTCAGCTGTTCCCCTGCTGTGCGTACGGCAATTTCTCCTGCTCTGTCCACATTCACACTACTACAGATTTTAAAGTTGCTCCAATTACACCTCTGGCTCCTCTGTTTTCAGTATTATCCCTGAGCTCCAACACCGCCAGTTGGCGCTCAGAAGTGCTGTCTGCACAGTCAACACTTGCTGCCGTGTTATTGGGGTTCAGTAACGTCAGCTGTTCCCCTGCTGTGCGTACGGCAATTTCTCCTGCTCTGTCCACATTCACACTACTACAGATTTTAAAGTTGCTCCAATTACACCTCTGGCTCCTCTGTTTTCAGTATTATCCCTGAGCTCCAACACCGCCAGTTGGCGCTCAGAAGTGCTGTTTGCACAGTCAACACTTGCTGCTGTGTTATTAGGGTTCGGTAACGTCAGCTGTTCCCCTGCTGTGCGTACGGCAATTTCTCCTGCTCTGTCCACATTCACACTACTACAGATTTTAAAGTTGCTCCAATTACACCTCTGGCTCCTCTGTTTTTAGTATTTACCCTGGGCTCCAATACTGCTAGTTGCTGCTCAGAAGTGCCGTCTGCACAGTCAACGCTTGCTCCAGTGTTATTGGGGTTCAGTAACGTCAGCTGATCCCCAGCTGTGTGTCCGGCAAATTCTCCTGCTCTGTCCACATCCACTGTACTACTGATTTAAAACTTGCTCCATTTACACCTCTGGCACCTCTGTTTTTAGTATTTACCCTGGGCTCCAATACCGCTAGTTGCTGCTCAGAAGTGCCGTCTGCACAGTCAACACTTGCTCCAGTGTTATTGGGGTTCAGTAACGTCAGCTGATCCCCAGCTATGTGTCTGGCAAATTCTCCTGCTCTGTCCACATCCACTGCACTACTGATTTAAAACTTGCTCCAATTACACCTCTGGCTCCTCTGTTTTTAGTATTTACCCTGGGCTCCAATACCACTAGTTGCTGCTCAGAAGTGCCGTCTGCACAGTCAACGCTTGTTCCAGTGTTATTGGGGTTCAGTAACATCAGCTGTTCCCCTGCTGTGTGTCCGGCAAATTCTCCTGCTCTGTCCACATTCACACTACTACAGATTTTAAAGTTGCTCCAATTACGCCTCTGGCTCCACTCTGTTTTTAGTATTTACACTGGGTTCCAGCACCGCCAGCTGTTTCCCAGCAGTGTCTTTGGCACGGGTACTCCCTCCTGCCCAGCCTGGTTCCAGCACGCCAGCTGTTTCCGGGTAGTGTCAACGTCACTATGCCTCCAATGCGTTGTCCTGTCGTGTTGCGGTCGGGTTAGCCGACTCTATGGTGCCTGCAGTTTAGGTGACTCCTATGTGGGCTGCGGGATCTGGCAATGAAGGCTGGTTCCATAGTGCTGACGCGCCCCCTGGGCCTGTGCTGCTGCTGCTGTGCAGGGGGAATACCCGGAGCCGGATCGCTGGGGGTTGTAGTTCTCCATGGCGGTGACCCGGTCCGTGCCCAGGGTGGTCAAACCAGTGGCAGTCTAAATGTTGTAATAAGTGTCCGACTACGCCACCCGTGGATTGCAGTCAGTGGGGACCGCCGCTGCGCTGCCGACCGCTGAGGCTGATGTTGGTTGTGCAGCCGAGTATGGGATAACTTCCCACGGGAGGAGTATTGCCCCAGGGCAGCTAATGTGAGAGATGATGGGAGTGATGGTGTGAGCGTCCCAGTACTAATGGTGCTGGTGCGGCAAGGAATCACAGAGACGTGTGGTGCAGTTCAGGGTCTTTACTGATGGTACAAGGCAGACCCTCCCGGGAGTACTGGCTAGTATAAGGGGCCTGGTCAGTCTGCGAGCAAGCAGGAGTTCCCCTGGCCAGGTGGAGTTGTAGGCCTCCCCGTTAATCTGCACTCTTCCTGGCTACCTTGCTGTCAGCGGTTACAAGTAGCCCACGTCCCTGAGTATACCGTGTGGTGCTCACCCGTATGGCTGGTGACTTGGGGCCTTCTGTTAGCCTCCGCTCCTGGATGGCGGCGCTGGTCCCTTCTTTGTGACTGAGCCTCCGGGCTTCTATGGCCAGAGGACCTGGAATCCCCTGCCGGCTGGTTTCTGCTGCTGGGTTTATAGCAGTCCCCACAGCCTCGGACTCCTGTGTCCGGTTTTAGTGTCTTCGTCCAGGGCGAGCTCTGCTCAGCTCCAGCCCCTGGACTTCAGCTACTGCTCCTCCAGAGCTCCTGATCTCACTTTCCCTCTCCAGACTCTGACTCTGTCTGCAGCTTCACTCACTAATCCCGCCCCAGACCCAGTTTATAAGGGCAGATTCCTCCCCCTCCCAGGTCTGGGTGGGCCGTGTTGCATGTTTAGGGCTCCTGACCTGAGAAACCTCCCACTTGCTCTCAGACATAATATCTCTATTACTGTGGCAACCAGACCCCTGGGGTGTCACATTCCCCCCTAGTGAATTTTAGTACTCCGGGACTAAACACATTTTTTTAAAGAAACATAAATACAGGGTATAACAATAATACAATAACATATTTACAAGAAGCTTTAGTTCTTTAAAGGTCACGGCGTGTCCGCAACCGGGTGTCCATATCACCCAAGGTGAAGTTTTAAGGGAAGTAGGGGACCTGTCCAAAGCAAACCCCTTGCGTTGTCCTTGGGCGTGGCTGCAAGGCTGGAGCTAGCTACTTTGGGCCGCAAGTAGGCCACGCCAGACAGGTTTTCTCTTCCGCGGCCGTCTTCACAAGAGGCACCAAGGTGCAACTATCTACAAAACTGTTCCGGTTATCCAGCGTCCATAACCTGTTAGTCCATAAAAATCTGCAGGGTAACTGAGAAACATGATTAGTAACAGGCAACAAACATAAACCATAAACATTTTTCAATAAACAGTCAACTTTACAGTGCATTGGTTTAGATTCTCCAGCGAGCGGGCATCTGACCTCTAGTGACTCTAGTGGACCTACGGAGCTCACTAACTGGTTCTGCACTACAGGGTGTAGGAGGTGTTATGTGCAAGCTGGGCAGCTTTCTGCGCACTCTTTGGCTCACTAGGGGCACAGCAGGCTCACTACTAGCAGAGGGTTGATCCTCCTGTACTGCTGGTGTGGACTCTTCTGCCTCTTGGGCCGGCTGCTCTTCCAGCTCCACCGGTTCCTCTGTAGGCACTTGCGGGGCTGGCTGGAGAAAGGTGAGGACGGGTACCACGACAGCGCCGTTTACTTGTGTCCAAGGCCGGGGGAAGTCTCCGAGTACGGTACTGATCATTTCTTCCCTTTCCTCTGCGGGTTGAGGGTTTTCTTGATCTTCTTCAGGGCTTTGCAGCTGCTCGGGACACTTCTTCAGATGGTCTCTGGAGACAATGGCTGTGGTTTCTCCTCCATCCTTACTGATTACGCAGATTTTTGGGTTCTCATGGCTTGATGGCAGTACGGTGTACGGGTCCTTCTCCCACTGGTCGTCCAACTTGTGGAGCCGCCTCTTCCTCTTCAAGACCTGCTCTCCAGGTACCAGGGGAACAGCGGGAGCATACTGGTTATAAGCCTTCTCTTGCCTTTCTCTAGCTTGAGACAGACTTCGCTCGACGCTTTCCTGTACTTTCCGATACTGCTGCTGCCGTTCTGTATCCCAGTCTGCCTCTGGCGAGGTGTCCTCAGGCGTCAGGACTCCCATATCCAGGTCAATAGGCAGCTTACCAGGTCTTGCTCTCATTAGGTAAGCCAGGGTACAGTTGGTGGAACCTACAGGGATGTGGTTATACAGGTCCACCAGATCGGGCAGTTTCTCAGGCCACAGACTGCGTTCTTCCAGGGGCAATGTTTTTAGCAGATCTATCACCACCTGGTTCATCTTCTCGCAGAGTCCATTGGTTTGAGGGTGATAGGGCGTTGTTCTTATCTTCTTGCAGCCATACAGGTTGCAGAACTCCTGGAAGACCTCCGCTTCGAAGGCTGGTCCTTGGTCTGTCAACACTTGGTCCGGGTACCCGTGTGGACGGCAGAAGTGCTGCTGGAAGGCTCTAGCTGCTGTTTGAGCCGTTAAGTCCTTGACCGGGACCACCACCAGGAACCGGGAGTAATGATCTACGATTGTGAGGGCGTAGACATACCCAGATCTGCTTGGAGCCAGTTTCACATGGTCCAGGGCTACCAGTTCCAGTGGCTGTCTGGTGATGATGGGCTGCAGGGGAGTCTTCTGGCTGGCTCGGTCTTTTCTTCTCAGGTGGCACGGGCCACAGTCTCTGCACCACCTCTCGATGGCTCCTCTCATGCCTACCCAGTAGAACCGTTCACGCAACAAGAACTCCAGCTTCTTCCATCCGAAATGCCCTGCTCCGTTGTGGTATGCCTCCAGAACCATAGCCGCGTCTCGTCTTGGGACCACTACCTGCCAGGTCAACTCATGTGTTCGAGAGTTAACCATTCTCCGGCACAGCTTCTCCCTGTAGAGGAACAGCTTACTTTTCTCCTTCCACGGTTGCTTGGTCTCCTCCGGAGCATCTGGGTCAAGACGGGCATCGGCCTGGGTCAGCATTTCCTTCACCAAATGGACTGCGGGATCACTGTCTTGCGTCTCCGCCCAGTTGTAGTGGGGCAAGGGATTGAACGTCACGGAGCGCCTGTCCTTCACACGGTGGGAATACAGGGTAATCCCATGACGGTGGAACGCAGGGAGCTCAACTTCTTCCAGATCTTCTGGATCTTTCCCTACGTCCGGTAAGTTCGGCATTCTAGACAGGGCATCCGCGTTGGCATTTGAGCGTTCTGCCCGGTATTTGATGGTGAATTCAAAGTTGGACAGGCGGGCCATCCATCTCTGTTCCAGGGCACCGAGCCTTGCAGTGTCCAGGTGTGTCAACGGGTTGTTATCCGTGTACACGGTGAATTTGGAGGAGGCAAGGTAATGCCCACACTACTGCCAGGAACTCCAGCTTGAATGAGCTATAATTCTCAGGGTTCCTCTCCGTGGGCCGTAGCTTTCGGCTGGCGTAAGCGATTACCCGTTCTTTCCCTTGCTGGATCTGGGACAGTACGGCTCCTAGCCCGATGTTGCTTGCGTCCGTGTGGAGGATAAAGGGCTGGCTGTAGTCTGGATATGCCAGGATTTCATCCCCCGTGAGGGCCATCTTCAGCTGGCAGAAGGACTCCTCTTCCAGCTTTTCCCACCTAAAGGGCGGCTTCTGGTTTTTGGCTTTCCGAGATTGACCTATCAGGAGGTCCTGCATAGGGGCTGCCATTTTGGTGAAACCGGGAATGAATCTTCGGTAGTAGCCTACCAACCTGAGGAACTGCCGCACTTCCTTTATGCTGGAGGGTCTTGGCCAGTCCTTAATCACGGTGATCTTATCAGGGTCAGGAGCCACTCCGTCAGCACCCACCACGTGTCCCAGGTATTGCACCTTTGGTTTCAGGAGGTGACACTTGGAGGGTTTCACCTTTAGGCCGTAGTTTGCCAGAGCTTCGAACACTTCTGCCAGGTGTTTCAGGTGGTCCTCGTAGGTCTTGGAATAGACCATGACATCGTCCAGGTATAACAGGACCGTCTCGAAGTTCCGGTGTCCCAGACAGCATTCCATCAACCGTTGGAAGGTTCCTTGTGAGTTGCAGAGCCCGAACG
Source organism: Phyllobates terribilis (assembly GCF_046119375.1). Taxonomy (NCBI): domain Eukaryota; kingdom Metazoa; phylum Chordata; class Amphibia; order Anura; family Dendrobatidae; genus Phyllobates; species Phyllobates terribilis. The sequence goes on along the minus strand of NW_027362773.1, from coordinate 86,462,097 downwards.
GCATACAGTTAAATTCGCTGAGACCCATCGGGGTGGTGAATGCGGTCTTCTCCCGGTCCGCCTCTGCTACAGGAACCTGCCAGTACCCGCTAGTGAGGTCCAAAGTAGAGAAGAAGTTAGCAGATTTTAATGCAGCTAAGGACTCTTCTATCCTTGGTAACGGGTACGCATCTTTGTGTGTGATACGGTTGACCTTCCTGTAGTCTACACACATTCTCATGGTGTTGTCTTTCTTTTTCACTAAGACTAGTGGAGCTGCCCAGGGGCTACAGCTGTCCCTGATTACCCCAGCCTCCTTCATGTCTCTAAGCATCCCCTTGGCGTGTTGGTAGTGTGCCGGCGGTACGGGTCGGTATCTCTCCTTTATGGGAGGATGGTCTCCCGTGGGGATGTGGTGTTCTACCCCCTTTACTCGCCCGAAGTCTAGCGGGTGTTTACTAAACACTCTCTCGTACTCTCGAACCACCCGATAGACTCCCTGTTTCTGGTGTGAGGGAGTGGAGTCAGTACCCAAATGAAGTTGTTGACACCAGTCCTCCATTGGTTTCTTAGAGCCGTTACCTTCCTCTGGTTGAGATGGAGGCAAGGGTTCCACGGCCTGTACAGAGTTCTGGTTGATGGTGAACAATTTGGCTAGCGTGGCATACCGGGGCAGGTGTACTTCTCTCTGCCCAATATTTATGATGCGAACGGGCACCCTCCCATGGCGTACATCGACCACCCCCCGTACTGTCAAAATGGTGGGCCTACTGTCTGAGTAGACGGGTTCTACCATTGCTTGGTAGTCTCTACCTCTTAGACCAATAGCTGCCCGGCACCAAATCATCATCTCACTTTTTGGGGGCATGGCAATAGGGAACGGGTCACACATTCTCACGCTACCTATCTCACCACCAGATAGTTCCACCTGTTGCCGCTTCATCAGTGCCCGGATCTCTTTTAGGAGCACACGCTGCTGGCTGGAACTGGCGTTCTTGGCAACCTGCTGTAAAATGAGAATCACCTCTGCAAGACAATTTTCAATCACATTAGTTCCCAAGGTTATTCTAGGGTGACTCTCATGACGGTCTATGTCCACTATAATCAGTCCTTGTGCCGCCAGTTCGACTTTACCGATCTTAATGGTCACCTCTTTGAATCCCACCTGCGGCACGGGCTGACCATTGCTGGCGATGATACTCAAGTCGTCGTCTGGGTAGCGGGTTATGTCCGAGTCATTTCAGTACTGCTTGAAGAGCACGTACGGGATGGTGGTGACCTGTGACCCGGTGTCTAGTAGGGCACTCATAGGAATGCCATCCAGTACCACAGGCAAGATTGGACGTCCCCCTACGTATTTATCACGCCAGTTTGATGGGCCTGATGGTCTTATGCCTGGGGGTTGGCCCTCTACCCCAGGTTGTGCCCGTTTAAATGACAGTACCTTGCCACATGTCCGGGTTGATTGCAGCGGCGGCAGATGGGTCGTCCGTCCTCGTTGTATCTGTCGCTGGGTCTTCCTCTGGCCGGTGGGGTCCTCCTCAGTCGGTGCCACGGGACGTCCTCCGGTCCGGATGCCAGCTGGATCTTTCCTGGAGAAGAGACCTGTAAAGACTGCACAGTTCTGGTTAGCGCGGCAACGCTCTTAGTCAGCTCTTGGACCTGATGGTGCAGGTCTGTAGCCGGGTCACTGTTTAAAGCATGCGCATCAGCTCCCACAGGCCCTGCAGACAAGGGCGCCGTCTCCTGGTGGTAAGTGATAGCAGGGCGCCTGTGGGTCACAGCGCCACCTGGTGCCGGTTCTCGGAGCACCCAGATGGCTCTGTCCTTGAACTGTGCAAAGTCCAGGTCAGGGTCCTGTAAGGCCATTGCCCGCAACTGGGTTCGGTGGGCATTGCACAGTAGACCCTCAATAAATTGTTCAGTCAACAGCTTGTCTTCATTTCCCACGCTGTCAGGGTCTGCCTGCTTAATGGCTCTCAGGGCCTCTTGTAGGTTTAGAGCATAGTCTCTTATACTCTCATGTGCTCGCTGTTTACACCCGTAAAATCTGAGCTTTATTTCGGGTGAAGTGCGGGTGTCAAACGTGTCTTTCAGCCGGGCTAGTATCTCTCTGACAGTCCTCTTCCTCCCAGGTGGCCAGGACTTTACCTCCCTTTGGGCTGCCCCGATTAATTGGGCCACCAGGATGCTCACTTTTTGCTCTTCTGTGAGGGGGTACACCTGGAAGAGGCTATCCAGTCTTTCTCTAAAGTCATTTAGAGTATGTGACTCCCCTGAGTACTGGGGTAGCCAGGTTGCCCCCGGGATATAGGGCATGGTGAATGGCATGACTGCTGCAGCGGTTGCGCTTGCGGTGGCTGTGGCAGTGGAGCTCCCCTCGGTGTCCGGCATCCTCCTCCCCCCTAGTGGACCGTGGCCTACCTTGCGATGCTCTTCTTCCGTAGGCCGCGGCTCCGCAGTCGATCGTCTGGGTTGAGGACCTGGCGTCGCGCTCCGATGACGTCAGCGTCGCTCTTCCTCCCTTCCAGGACCTTGCGCAGTGTCAGAGCGTGGGGCGGAGCGTGGGGCGGAGCTTCGGATCTCGCGCGCTTTCGGCGTCCACGCCCCTCTTCTTCCCGTGCGGCGTCCCGAAGATGGCGTCCGAAGGCAGGAAGCAGCTGTGGATGGCGGGAAGAAGGCAGAAGACGGCGGGAAACGGTCCAAGATGGCGTCTGATGGCGGGAATCGGCTCCGGATGGCGGGAAACGACTCCGAACGGTGGGAAACTTCACCACAGGTAAGTATAAAAGTCTCTTTTTCAGGCACGCAGTACCCGGTGGTTGCGGGCATGAAATCCTGCCGACTACGCCAAAGTTGACGCGCCCCCTGGGCCTGTGCTGCTGCTGCTGTACAGGGGGAATACCCGGAGCCGGATCGCTGGGGGCTGTAGTTCTCCGTGGCGGTGACCCGGTCCGTGCCCAGGTTGGTCAAACCAGTGGCAGTCTAAATGTTGTAATAAGTGTCCGACTACGCCACCCGTGGATTGCGGTCAGTGGGGACCGCCGCTGCGCTGCCGACCGCTGAGGCTGATGTTGGTTGCGCAGCCGAGTATGGGATAACTCCCCACGGGAGGAGTATTGCCTCAGGGCAGCTAATGTGAGAGATGATGGGAGTGATGGTGTGAGCGTCCCAGTACTAATGGTGCTGGTGCGGCAAGGAATCACAGAGACGTGTGGTGCAGTTCAGGGTCTTTACTGATGGTACAAGGCAGACCCTCCCGGGAGTACTGGCTAGTATAAGGGGCCTGGTCAGTCTGCGAGCAAGCAGGAGTTCCCCTGGCCAGGTGGAGTTGTAGGCCTCCCCGTTAATCTGCACTCTTCCTGGCTACCTTGCTGTCAGCGGTTACAAGTAGCCCACGTCCCTGAGTATACCGTGTGGTGCTCACCCGTATGGCTGGTGACTTGGGGCCTTCTGTTAGCCTCCGCTCCTGGATGGCGGCGCTGGTCCCTTCTTTGTGACTGAGCCTCTGGGCTTCTATGGCCAGAGGACCTGGAATCCCCTGCCGGCTGGTTTCTGCTGCTGGGTTTATATCAGTCCCCACAGCCTCGGACTCCTGTGTCCGGTTTTAGTGTCTTCGTCCAGGGCGAGTTCTGCTCAGCTCCAGCCCCTGGACTTCAGCTACTGCTCCTCCAGAGCTCCTGATCTCACTTTCCCTCTCCAGACTCTGACTCTGTCTGCAGCTTCACTCACTAATCCCGCCCCAGACCCAGTTTATAAGGGCAGATTCCTCCCCCTCCCAGGTCTGGGTGGGCCGTGTTGCATGTTTAGGGCTCCTGACCTGAGAAACCTCCCACTTGCTCTCAGACATAATATCTCTATTACTGTGGCAACCAGACCCCTGGGGTGTCACAGTGCCAATAAGATAAGCACCCCCTGTAGGACTGTGGGTTTCGGTAACTGCGGCCGGCTCGCGGCCTTGCAACTTTTTTTTACATGGGTACCTTCTGCTACCCATCCGGGTTCCAGTACCGTCAGCTGGTTCTCGGCAGTGCCTTTGGCTTAGGTGCCTCCTTCTCGGTATCCAAGTTCCACCAACGTCTGCTGGTCCTTGGTAGTGCTTTCTGGCACAGGTACCTCCTGCTTAGTAACCGAGTTCCAGTACCGTCAGCTGGTCCTCGGTAGTTCCATTGGCTCTTGTACCTTCTGCTACCCATCCGGGTTCCAGTACCGTCAGCTGGTCCTGGGTAGTTCCATTGGCTCTTGTACCTTCTGCTACCCATCCGGGTTCCAGTACCATCAGCTGGTTCTCGGCAGTTCCTCAGCCTTCTTGTACCTTCTGCTACATTTCCAAGTTCAAGCTTTTTTAAATGGTTCTTGGTAATCACTCTGGATCTCCCTGACGAGGACCCTGAAGACGAGGACCCTGAAGACCACCCCGAAGAAGACGAGGACCCCGAAGACGAGGACCCTGAAGACGAGGACCCTGAAGACCACCCCGAAGAAGACGAGGACCCCGAAGACGACGACCCTGAACACGAGGACCCTGAAGACCACCCCGAAGAAGACGAGGACCCCGAAGACGAGGACCCTGAAGACGCGGACCCCGAAGACGAGGACCCCGAAGACGACGACCCTGAAGACGAGGACCCTGAAGACCACCTCGAAGAAGACCAAGAAGATGACCCTGAAGAAGTTGACCAAGAGGACAAAGAAGAAGAAGACAACCACCAAGATACAGAAGAACAAGAGACAGAAAACCAAGAAGCAGAAGTTCAAGAAGCTGCAGAACAAAAAGCGGAAGAACATTAAGCATAAGACTAAAAATCAGAGCAAAAGATAATATCTAAATTATAAGCAGAAGATGACTAAGCAGTGTATGGGGGTGAGTCCGTTCCTCCTCGTGGTGCCCCTGGAAAAGACCTGCTGCTGCAGGCCAAACTGAATGCGGACAAATCCTGTTGTAAATCTTTTGTGATGGGCAGAACGAAAGGTGTAATGTCCAACCTTTTATAGATAACAACTACAGGAATGCCTGTCACAAATAAGAATATGATGAAGAAGAAGAATATGAAGAAGATGAAGAAGTAGAATATGAAGAAGAATAATAGTTGAATAAGAAGAATATGAAGAATGTAAAAAAAAAGAATAATATGAAGAAGGTGAAGAAGAAGAAGATGAAGAAGGTGAAGAAGAAGTGGATGAAAAAGATGCTGATGCTGAGGATGATGAAGGAGAAAGTGTGGGAGAAGTAAAAAAGAAGGTGAAGAGCATGGAAGTAGTGAAACATAAATATCTGACAAAATATAAAAAAACTCAACATAGTCAATATTTCCGTAACTCAGAACGTCTTAAAAAAAAATATTAATTCCTGCTATTCCATTTGATTGGGCTAAACCTCTATGCCTTTATTGTCTCCCCCACCTCCCCCAATACATTCAACATTATTCTTAGTTGTTTTCCTTCATGTAGAATTAACCTACAAGGAAAGAAAGGGTTTATTTTCATTCCGATATTTGTGTCCCATTGACTTGCATTGGTTTTCGGTATCGGAATCGGAGATATCCAATACTTTTTGGGTATCGGTCCGATCCAATCCGATCCGATATTTCCCGATATCGGAAGGTATCGCTCAACACTAAGTGTGGGAGGAAACCGGAGAACCCGGAGGAAACCCACGCAAACACGGGGAGAACATACAAACTCCGAGCAGATGTTGTCCTTGGTGGGATTTGAACCCAGGACGCATACTGTAGGTCTCCATATTCCCCCATATAGTATAATGTACCTCCTTATATAATGCACAGCCCACAGTCCTCCATATTAGTATAATACACAGTCCATAGTCCTCTATAAAGTATAATGCACAGCCCATAGTCCTCCATGTAGTATAATGCACAGCCCATAGTCCTCCATGTAGTATAATGCACAGCCCATAGTCCTCCATGTAGTATAATGCACAGCCCATAGTCCTCCATGTAGTATAATGCAAAGCCCATAGTCCTCCATATAGTATAATACACAGCACATATGCATCCATATAGTATATTGCACAGCCCATAGTCATCCATGTAGTATAATGCACAGCCCATAGTCATCCATGTAGTATAATGCACAGTCCATAGTCATCCATATAGTATAATGCACAGCCCATAGTCCTCCATATAGTATAATGCACAGCCCATAGTCCTCCATGTAGTATAATGCACAGCCCATAGTCATCTATATAGTATAATGCAAAGCCCATAGTCCTCCATGTAGTATAATGCACAGCCCATAGTCATCTATATAGTATAATGCAAAGCCCATAGTCCTCCATATAGTATAATGCACAGCCCATAGTCCTCCATGTAGTATAATGCACAGCCCATAGTCCTCCATGTAGTATAATGCACAGCCCATAGTCATCTATATAGTATAATGCAAAGCCCATAGTCCTCCATATAGTATAATACAAAGCACATATGCATCCATATAGTATATTGCACAGCCCATAGTCATCCATGTAGTATAACGCACAGCCCATAGTCATCCATGTAGTATAATGCACAGTCCATAGTCATCCATGTAGTATACTTCACAGCCCATAGTCATCTATATAGTATAATGTACAGCCCATAGTCATCCATATAGTATAATGCACAGCACATATTCATCCATGTAGTATAATGCACAGCCCATACTCATCCATATAGTATAATGCACAGCCCATAGTCATACATGTAGTATAATGCACAGCCCATAGTCATCCATGTAGTATAATGTACAGCCCATAGTCATCTATATAGTATAATGCACAACCCATAGTCATACATGTAGTGTAATGCACAGCCCATAGTCCTCCATATAATATAATACACAGCACATATTCATCCATATAGTATAATGCACAGCCCATAGTCATCCATATAGTATAATGCACAGCCCATAGTCATCCATATAGTATAATGCACAGCCCATAGTCATCTATATAGTATAATGCATAGCTCATAGTCATCCATATAGTATAATGCACAGCCCTTAGTCATCCATATAGTATAATGCACAGCCCATTGTCATCTATATAGTATAATGCACAGCCCATAGTCCTCCATATAGTATAATGCACAGCCCATAGTCATCCATATAATATAATGCACAGCGCATATTCATCCATATAGTATAATGCACAGCCCATAGTCATCCATATAGTATAATGCACAGCCCATAGTCATACATGTAGTATAATGCACAGCCCATAGTTATCCAAATAGTATATTGCACAGCCCATAGTCATACATGTAGTATAATGCACAGCCCACAGTCATCTATATAGTATAATGCACACCCCATAGTCCTCCATATAATATAATGCACAGCACATAATCATCCATATAGTATAATGCACAGCCCATGGTCATCCATATAGTATAATGCACAGCCCATAGTCATCCATATAGTATAATGCACAGCCCATAGTCATCCATATAGTATAATGCACAGCCCATAGTCATACATGTAGTGTAATGCACAGCCCATAGTCCTCCATATAATATAATACACAGCACATATTCATCCATATAGTATAATGCACAGACCATAGTCATCCATATAGTATAATGCACAGTCCATAGTCATCCATGTAGTATAATGCACAGTCCATAGTCATCCATGTAGTATACTTCACAGCCCATAGTCATCTATATAGTATAATGTACAGCCCATAGTCATCCATATAGTATAATGCACAGCTCATAGTCATCCATATAGTATAATGCACAGCCCATAGTCATACATGTAGTATAATGCACAGCCCATAGTCCTCCATATAATATAATTCACATCACATATTCACCCATATAGTATAATGCACAGCCCATAGTCATCCATATAGTATAATGCACAGCCCATAGTCATACATGTAGTATAATGCACAGCCCATAGTCATCCATGTAGTATAATGTACAGCCCATAGTCATCTATATACTATAATGCACAGCCCATAGTCATACATGTAGTGTAATGCACAGCCCATAGTCCTCCATATAATATAATACACAGCACATATTCATCCATATAGTATAATGCACAGCCCATAGTCATCCATATAGTATAATGCACAGCCGATAGTCATACATGTAGTATAATGCACACCCCATAGTCATCCATATAGTATAATGCACAGCCCATAGTCATCTATATAGTATAATGCATAGCTCATAGTCATCCATATAGTATAATGCACAGCTCTTAGTCATCCATATAGTATAATGCACAGCCCATTGTCATCTATACAGTATAATGCACAGCCCATAGTCCTCCATATAATATAATGCACAGCACATATTCATCCATATAGTATAATGCACAGCACATAGTCATACATATAGTATAATGCACAGCCCATAGTCATCCATATAGTATAATGCCCAGCCCATAGTCATCCATATATTATAATGCACAGCCCATTGTCATCCATATAGTATAATGCACAGCCCATAGTCATCCATATAGTATAATGCACAGCCCATAGTCATCCATATAGTATAATGCACAGCCCATAGTCATACATGTAGTATAATGCACAGCCCATAGTCATCCAAATAGTATATTGCACAGCCCATAGTCATACATGTAGTATAATGCACAGCCCATAGTCATCTATATAGTATAATGCACACCCCATAGTCCTCCATATAATATAATGCACAGCACATAATCATCCATATAGTATAATGCACAGCCCATGGTCATCCATATAGTATAATGCACAGCCCATAGTCCTCTATTAAGTATAATGCACAGCCCATAGTCATCCATATAGTATAATGCACAGCCCATAGTCCTCTATAAAGTATAATGCACAGTCCATAGTCCTCTATAAAGTATAATGCACAGCCCATAGTCCTCTATAAAGTATAATGCACAGCCCATAGTCATCCATATAATATAATGCACAGCCCATAGTCATTCATATAGTATAATGCACCCCCATAGTCATACATGTAGTATAATGCACAGCACATAGTCCTACATATAGTATAATGCACAGCACATAATCATCCATATAGTATAATGCACAGCCCATAGTCATCCATATAGTATAATGCACAGCCCATAGTCATCCATATAGTATAATGCACAGCCCATAGTCATCCATATAGTATAATGCACCCCCATAGTCATATATTTAGTATAATGCACACTCGATAGTCCTCCATATAGTATAATGCACAGCACATAATCATCCATATAGTATAATGCACAGCCCATATTCCTCTATAAAGTATAATGCACAGCCCATAGTCCTCCATATAGTATAATGCACACCCCACAATACACCATATAGTATAATGCACAGCACATATTCATCCATACAGTATAATGCACAGCCCATAGTCCTCCATATAGTATAATGCACAGCCCATAGTCATCCATATAGTATAATGCACCCCCATAGTCATCCATATAGTATAATGCACCCCCATAGTCATACATTTAGTATAATGCACACCCGATAGTCCTACATATAGTATAATGCACAGCCCATATTCCTCTATAAAGTATAATGCACAGCCCATAGTCCTCCATATAGTATAATGCACACCCCACAGTACTCCATATAGTATAATGCACAGCACATATTCATCCATATAGTATAATGCACAGCCCATAGTCATCCATATAGTATAATGCACAGCCCATAGTCATACATGTAGTATAATGCACACCCCATAGTCATCCATATAGTGTAATGCACAGCCCATAGTCATCTATATAGTATAATGCATAGCTCATAGTCATCCATATAGTATAATGCACAGCCCTTAGTCATCCATATAGTATAATGCACAGCCCATTGTCATCTATACAGTATAATGCACAGCCCATAGTCCTGCTCTGTCCACATTCACACTACTACAGATTTTAAAGTTGCTCCAATTACACCTCTGGCTCCTCTGTTTTCCGTATTATCCCTGAGCTCCAACACCGCCAGTTGGCGCTCAGAAGTGCTGTCTGCACAGTCAACACTTGCTGCCGTGTTATTGGGGTTCAGTAACGTCAGCTGTTCCCCTGCTGTGCGTACGGCAATTTCTCCTGCTCTGTCCACATTCACACTACTACAGATTTTAAAGTTGCTCCAATTACACCTCTGGCTCCTCTGTTTTCAGTATTATCCCTGAGCTCCAACACCGCCAGTTGGCGCTCAGAAGTGCTGTTTGCACAGTCAACACTTGCTGCTGTGTTATTAGGGTTCGGTAACGTCAGCTGTTCCCCTGCTGTGCGTACGGCAATTTCTCCTGCTCTGTCCACATTCACACTACTACAGATTTTAAAGTTGCTCCAATTACACCTCTGGCTCCTCTGTTTTTAGTATTTACCCTGGGCTCCAATACTGCTAGTTGCTGCTCAGAAGTGCCGTCTGCACAGTCAACGCTTGCTCCAGTGTTATTGGGGTTCAGTAACGTCAGCTGATCCCCAGCTGTGTGTCCGGCAAATTCTCCTGCTCTGTCCACATCCACTGTACTACTGATTTAAAACTTGCTCCATTTACACCTCTGGCACCTCTCTTTTTAGTATTTACCCTGGGCTCCAATACCGCTAGTTGCTGCTCAGAAGTGCCGTCTGCACAGTCAACACTTGCTCCAGTGTTATTGGGGTTCAGTAACGTCAGCTGATCCCCAGCTATGTGTCTGGCAAATTCTCCTGCTCTGTCCACATCCACTGCACTACTGATTTAAAACTTGCTCCAATTACACCTCTGGCTCCTCTGTTTTTAGTATTTACCCTGGGCTCCAATACCGCTAGTTGCTGCTCAGAAGTGCCGTCTGCACAGTCAACGCTTGTTCCAGTGTTATTGGGGTTCAGTAACATCAGCTGTTCCCCTGCTGTGTGTCCGGCAAATTCTCCTGCTCTGTCCACATTCACACTACTACAGATTTTAAAGTTGCTCCAATTACGCCTCTGGCTCCACTCTGTTTTTAGTATTTACCCTGGGTTCCAGCACCGCCAGCTGTTTCCCAGCAGTGTCTTTGGCACGGGTACTCCCTCCTGCCCAGCCTGGTTCCAGCACGCCAGCTGTTTCCGGGTAGTGTCAACGTCACTATGCCTCCAATGCGTTGTCCTGTCGTGTTGCGGTCGGGTTAGCCGACTCTATGGTGCCTGCAGTTTAGGTGACTCCTATGTGGGCTGCGGGATCTGGCAATGAAGGCTGGTTCCATAGTGCTGACGCGCCCCCTGGGCCTGTGCTGCTGCTGCTGTGCAGGGGGAATACCCGGAGCCGGATCGCTGGGAGTTGTAGTTCTCCATGGCGGTGACCCGGTTCGTGCCCAGGGTGGTCAAACCAGTGGCAGTCTAAATGTTGTAATAAGTGTCCGACTACGCCACCCGTGGATTGCGGTCAGTGGGGACCGCCGCTGCGCTGCCGACCGCTGAGGCTGATGTTGGTTGCGCAGCCGAGTATGGGATAACTCCCCACGGGAGGAGTATTGCCCCAGGGCAGCTAATGTGAGAGATGATGGGAGTGATGGTGTGAGCGTCCCAGTACTAATGGTGCTGGTGCGGCAAGGAATCACAGAGACGTGTGGTGCAGTTCAGGGTCTTTACTGATGGTACAAGGCAGACCCTCCCGGGAGTACTGGCTAGTATAAGGGGCCTGGTCAGTCTGCGAGCAAGCAGGAGTTCCCCTGGCCAGGTGGAGTTGTAGGCCTCCCCGTTAATCTGCACTCTTCCTGGCTACCTTGCTGTCAGCGGTTACAAGTAGCCCACGTCCCTGAGTATACCGTGTGGTGCTCACCCGTATGGCTGGTGACTTGGGGCCTTCTGTTAGCCTCCGCTCCTGGATGGCGGCGCTGGTCCCTTCTTTGTGACTGAGCCTCCGGGCTTCTATGGCCAGAGGACCTGGAATCCCCTGCCGGCTGGTTTCTGCTGCTGGGTTTATAGCAGTCCCCACAGCCTCGGACTCCTGTGTCCGGTTTTAGTGTCTTCGTCCAGGGCGAGCTCTGCTCAGCTCCAGCCCCTGGACTTCAGCTACTGCTCCTCCAGAGCTCCTGATCTCACTTTCCCTCTCCAGACTCTGACTCTGTCTGCAGCTTCACTCACTAATCCCGCCCCAGACCCAGTTTATAAGGGCAGATTCCTCCCCCTCCCAGGTCTGGGTGGGCCGTGTTGCATGTTTAGGGCTCCTGACCTGAGAAACCTCCCACTTGCTCTCAGACATAATATCTCTATTACTGTGGCAACCAGACCCCTGGGGTGTCACATTCCCCCCTAGTGAATTTTAGTACTCCGGGACTAAACACATTTTTTTAAAGAAACATAAATACAGGGTATAACAATAATACAATAACATATTTACAAGAAGCTTTAGTTCTTTAAAGGTCACGGCGTGTCCGCAACCGGGTGTCCATATCACCCAAGGTGAAGTTTTAAGGGAAGTAGGGGACCTGTCCAAAGCAAACCCCTTGCGTTGTCCTTGGGCGTGGCTGCAAGGCTGGAGCTAGCTACTTTGGGCCGCAAGTAGGCCACGCCAGACAGGTTTTCTCTTCCGCGGCCGTCTTCACAAGAGGCACCAAGGTGCAACTATCTACAAAACTGTTCCGGTTATCCAGCGTCCATAACCTGTTAGTCCATAAAAATCTGCAGGGTAACTGAGAAACATGATTAGTAACAGGCAACAAACATAAACCATAAACATTTTTCAATAAACAGTCAACTTTACAGTGCATTGGTTTAGATTCTCCAGCGAGCGGGCATCTGACCTCTAGTGACTCTAGTGGACCTACGGAGCTCACTAACTGGTTCTGCACTACAGGGTGTAGGAGGTGTTATGTGCAAGCTGGGCAGCTTTCTGCGCACTCTTTGGCTCACTAGGGGCACAGCAGGCTCACTACTAGCAGAGGGTTGATCCTCCTGTACTGCTGGTGTGGACTCTTCTGCCTCTTGGGCCGGCTGCTCTTCCAGCTCCACCGGTTCCTCTGTAGGCACTTGCGGGGCTGGCTGGAGAAAGGTGAGGACGGGTACCACGACAGCGCCGTTTACTTGTGTCCAAGGCCGGGGGAAGTCTCCGAGTACGGTACTGATCATTTCTTCCCTTTCCTCTGCGGGTTGAGGGTTTTCTTGATCTTCTTCAGGGCTTTGCAGCTGCTCGGGACACTTCTTCAGATGGTCTCTGGAGACAATGGCTGTGGTTTCTCCTCCATCCTTACTGATTACGCAGATTTTTGGGTTCTCATGGCTTGATGGCAGTACGGTGTACGGGTCCTTCTCCCACTGGTCGTCCAACTTGTGGAGCCGCCTCTTCCTCTTCAAGACCTGCTCTCCAGGTACCAGGGGAACAGCGGGAGCATACTGGTTATAAGCCTTCTCTTGCCTTTCTCTAGCTTGAGACAGACTTCGCTCGACGCTTTCCTGTACTTTCCGATACTGCTGCTGCCGTTCTGTATCCCAGTCTGCCTCTGGCGAGGTGTCCTCAGGCGTCAGGACTCCCATATCCAGGTCAATAGGCAGCTTACCAGGTCTTGCTCTCATTAGGTAAGCCGGGGTACAGTTGGTGGAACCTACAGGGATGTGGTTATACAGGTCCACCAGATCGGGCAGTTTCTCAGGCCACAGACTGCGTTCTTCCAGGGGCAATGTTTTTAGCAGATCTATCACCACCTGGTTCATCTTCTCGCAGAGTCCATTGGTTTGAGGGTGATAGGGCGTTGTTCTTATCTTCTTGCAGCCATACAGGTTGCAGAACTCCTGGAAGACCTCCGCTTCGAAGGCTGGTCCTTGGTCTGTCAACACTTGGTCCGGGTACCCGTGTGGACGGCAGAAGTGCTGCTGGAAGGCTCTAGCTGCTGTTTGAGCCGTTAAGTCCTTGACCGGGACCACCACCAGGAACCGGGAGTAATGATCTACGATTGTGAGGGCGTAGACATACCCAGATCTGCTTGGAGCCAGTTTCACATGGTCCAGGGCTACCAGTTCCAGTGGCTGTCTGGTGATGATGGGCTGCAGGGGAGTCTTCTGGCTGGCTCGGTCTTTTCTTCTCAGGTGGCACGGGCCACAGTCTCTGCACCACCTCTCGATGGCTCCTCTCATGCCTACCCAGTAGAACCGTTCACGCAACAAGAACTCCAGCTTCTTCCATCCGAAATGCCCTGCTCCGTTGTGGTATGCCTCCAGAACCATAGCCGCGTCTCGTCTTGGGACCACTACCTGCCAGGTCAACTCATGTGTTCGAGAGTTAACCATTCTCCGGCACAGCTTCTCCCTGTAGAGGAACAGCTTACTTTTCTCCTTCCACGGTTGCTTGGTCTCCTCCGGAGCATCTGGGTCAAGACGGGCATCGGCCTGGGTCAGCATTTCCTTCACCAAATGGACTGCGGGATCACTGTCTTGCGTCTCCGCCCAGTTGTAGTGGGGCAAGGGATTGAACGTCACGGAGCGCCTGTCCTTCACACGGTGGGAATACAGGGTAATCCCATGACGGTGGAACGCAGGGAGCTCAACTTCTTCCAGATCTTCTGGATCTTTCCCTACGTCCGGTAAGTTCGGCATTCTAGACAGGGCATCCGCGTTGGCATTTGAGCGTTCTGCCCGGTATTTGATGGTGAATTCAAAGTTGGACAGGCGGGCCATCCATCTCTGTTCCAGGGCACCGAGCCTTGCAGTGTCCAGGTGTGTCAACGGGTTGTTATCCGTGTACACGGTGAATTTGGAGGAGGCAAGGTAATGCCCACACTACTGCCAGGAACTCCAGCTTGAATGAGCTATAATTCTCAGGGTTCCTCTCCGTGGGCCGTAGCTTTCGGCTGGCGTAAGCGATTACCCGTTCTTTCCCTTGCTGGATCTGGGACAGTACGGCTCCTAGCCCGATGTTGCTTGCGTCCGTGTGGAGGATAAAGGGCTGGCTGTAGTCTGGATATGCCAGGATTTCATCCCCCGTGAGGGCCATCTTCAGCTGGCAGAAGGACTCCTCTTCCAGCTTTTCCCACCTAAAGGGCGGCTTCTGGTTTTTGGCTTTCCGAGATTGACCTATCAGGAGGTCCTGCATAGGGGCTGCCATTTTGGTGAAACCGGGAATGAATCTTCGGTAGTAGCCTACCAACCTGAGGAACTGCCGCACTTCCTTTATGCTGGAGGGTCTTGGCCAGTCCTTAATCACGGTGATCTTATCAGGGTCAGGAGCCACTCCGTCAGCACCCACCACGTGTCCCAGGTATTGCACCTTTGGTTTCAGGAGGTGACACTTGGAGGGTTTCACCTTTAGGCCGTAGTTTGCCAGAGCTTCGAACACTTCTGCCAGGTGTTTCAGGTGGTCCTCGTAGGTCTTGGAATAGACCATGACATCGTCCAGGTATAACAGGACCGTCTCGAAGTTCCGGTGTCCCAGACAGCATTCCATCAACCGTTGGAAGGTTCCTTGTGAGTTGCAGAGCCCGAACGGCATACAGTTAAATTCGCTGAGACCCATCGGGGTGGTGAATGCGGTCTTCTCCCGGTCCGCCTCTGCTACAGGAACCTGCCAGTACCCGCTAGTGAGGTCCAAAGTAGAGAAGAAGTTAGCAGATTTTAATGCAGCTAAGGACTCTTCTATCCTTGGTAACGGGTACGCATCTTTGTGTGTGATACGGTTGACCTTCCTGTAGTCTACACACATTCTCATGGTGTTGTCTTTCTTTTTCACTAAGACTAGTGGAGCTGCCCAGGGGCTACAGCTGTCCCTGATTACCCCAGCCTCCTTCATGTCTCTAAGCATCCCCTTGGCGTGTTGGTAGTGTGCCGGGGGTACGGGTCGGTATCTCTCCTTTATGGGAGGATGGTCTCCCGTGGGGATGTGGTGTTCTACCCCCTTTACTCGCCCGAAGTCTAGCGGGTGTTTACTAAACACTCTCTCGTACTCTCGAACCACCCGATAGACTCCCTGTTTCTGGTGTGAGGGAGTGGAGTCAGTACCCAAATGAAGTTGTTGACACCAGTCCTCCATTGGTTTCTTAGAGCCGTTACCTTCCTCTGGTTGAGATGGAGGCAAGGGTTCCACGGCCTGTACAGAGTTCTGGTTGATGGTGAACAATTTGGCTAGCGTGGCATACCGGGGCAGGTGTACTTCTCTCTGCCCAATATTTATGATGCGAACGGGCACCCTCCCATGGCGTACATCGACCACCCCCCGTACTGTCAAAATGGTGGGCCTACTGTCTGAGTAGACGGGTTCTACCATTGCTTGGTAGTCTCTACCTCTTAGACCAATAGCTGCCCGGCACCAAATCATCATCTCACTTTTTGGGGGCATGGCAATAGGGAACGGGTCACACATTCTCACGCTACCTATCTCACCACCAGATAGTTCCACCTGTTGCCGCTTCATCAGTGCCCGGATCTCTTTTAGGAGCACACGCTGCTGGCTGGGACTGGCGTTCTTGGCAACCTGCTGTAAAATGAGAATCACCTCTGCAAGACAATTTTCAATCACATTAGTTCCCAAGGTTATTCTAGGGTGACTCTCATGACGGTCTATGTCCACTATAATCAGTCCTTGTGCCGCCAGTTCGACTTTACCGATCTTAATGGTCACCTCTTTGAATCCCACCTGCGGCACGGGCTGACCATTGCTGGCGATGATACTCAAGTCGTCGTCTGGGTAGCGGGTTATGTCCGAGTCATTTCAGTACTGCTTGAAGAGCACGTACGGGATGGTGGTGACCTGTGACCCGGTGTCTAGTAGGGCACTCATAGGAATGCCATCCAGTACCACAGGCAAGATTGGACGTCCCCCTACGTATTTATCACGCCAGTTTGATGGGCCTGATGGTCTTATGCCTGGGGGTTGGCCCTCTACCCCAGGTTGTGCCCGTTTAAATGACAGTACCTTGCCACATGTCCGGGTTGATTGCAGCGGCGGCAGATGGGTCGTCCGTCCTCGTTGTATCTGTCGCTGGGTCTTCCTCTGGCCGGTGGGGTCCTCCTCAGTCGGTGCCACGGGACGTCCTCCGGTCCGGATGCCAGCTGGATCTTTCCTGGAGAAGAGACCTGTAAAGACTGCACAGTTCTGGTTAGCGCGGCAACGCTCTTAGTCAGCTCTTGGACCTGATGGTGCAGGTCTGTAGCCGGGTCACTGTTTAAAGCATGCGCATCAGCTCCCACAGGCCCTGCAGACAAGGGCGCCGTCTCCTGGTGGTAAGTGATAGCAGGGCGCCTGTGGGTCACAGCGCCACCTGGTGCCGGTTCTCGGAGCACCCAGATGGCTCTGTCCTTGAACTGTGCAAAGTCCAGGTCAGGGTCCTGTAAGGCCATTGCCCGCAACTGGGTTCGGTGGGCATTGCACAGTAGACCCTCAATAAATTGTTCAGTCAACAGCTTGTCTTCATTTCCCACGCTGTCAGGGTCTGCCTGCTTAATGGCTCTCAGGGCCTCTTGTAGGTTTAGAGCATAGTCTCTTATACTCTCATGTGCTCGCTGTTTACACCCGTAAAATCTGAGCTTTATTTCGGGTGAAGTGCGGGTGTCAAACGTGTCTTTCAGCCGGGCTAGTATCTCTCTGACAGTCCTCTTCCTCCCAGGTGGCCAGGACTTTACCTCCCTTTGGGCTGCCCCGATTAATTGGGCCACCAGGATGCTCACTTTTTGCTCTTCTGTGAGGGGGTACACCTGGAAGAGGCTATCCAGTCTTTCTCTAAAGTCATTTAGAGTATGTGACTCCCCTGAGTACTGGGGTAGCCAGGTTGCCCCCGGGATATAGGGCATGGTGAATGGCATGACTGCTGCAGCGGTTGCGCTTGCGGTGGCTGTGGCAGTGGAGCTCCCCTCGGTGTCCGGCATCCTCCTCCCCCCTAGTGGACCGTGGCCTACCTTGCGATGCTCTTCTTCCGTAGGCCGCGGCTCCGCAGTCGATCGTCTGGGTTGAGGACCTGGCGTCGCGCTCCGATGACGTCAGCGTCGCTCTTCCTCCCTTCCAGGACCTTGCGCAGTGTCAGAGCGTGGGGCGGAGCGTGGGGCGGAGCTTCGGATCTCGCGCGCTTTCGGCGTCCACGCCCCTCTTCTTCCCGTGCGGCGTCCCGAAGATGGCGTCCGAAGGCAGGAAGCAGCTGTGGATGGCGGGAAGAAGGCAGAAGACGGCGGGAAACGGTCCAAGATGGCGTCTGATGGCGGGAATCGGCTCCGGATGGCGGGAAACGACTCCGAACGGTGGGAAACTTCACCACAGGTAAGTATAAAAGTCTCTTTTTCAGGCACGCAGTACCCGGTGGTTGCGGGCATGAAATCCTGCCGACTACGCCAAAGTTGACGCGCCCCCTGGGCCTGTGCTGCTGCTGCTGTACAGGGGGAATACCCGGAGCCGGATCGCTGGGGGCTGTAGTTCTCCGTGGCGGTGACCCGGTCCGTGCCCAGGGTGGTCAAACCAGTGGCAGTCTAAATGTTGTAATAAGTGTCCGACTACGCCACCCGTGGATTGCGGTCAGTGGGGACCGCCGCTGCGCTGCCGACCGCTGAGGCTGATGTTGGTTGCGCAGCCGAGTATGGGATAACTCCCCACGGGAGGAGTATTGCCTCAGGGCAGCTAATGTGAGAGATGATGGGAGTGATGGTGTGAGCGTCCCAGTACTAATGGTGCTGGTGCGGCAAGGAATCACAGAGACGTGTGGTGCAGTTCAGGGTCTTTACTGATGGTACAAGGCAGACCCTCCCGGGAGTACTGGCTAGTATAAGGGGCCTGGTCAGTCTGCGAGCAAGCAGGAGTTCCCCTGGCCAGGTGGAGTTGTAGGCCTCCCCGTTAATCTGCACTCTTCCTGGCTACCTTGCTGTCAGCGGTTACAAGTAGCCCACGTCCCTGAGTATACCGTGTGGTGCTCACCCGTATGGCTGGTGACTTGGGGCCTTCTGTTAGCCTCCGCTCCTGGATGGCGGCGCTGGTCCCTTCTTTGTGACTGAGCCTCTGGGCTTCTATGGCCAGAGGACCTGGAATCCCCTGCCGGCTGGTTTCTGCTGCTGGGTTTATATCAGTCCCCACAGCCTCGGACTCCTGTGTCCGGTTTTAGTGTCTTCGTCCAGGGCGAGTTCTGCTCAGCTCCAGCCCCTGGACTTCAGCTACTGCTCCTCCAGAGCTCCTGATCTCACTTTCCCTCTCCAGACTCTGACTCTGTCTGCAGCTTCACTCACTAATCCCGCCCCAGACCCAGTTTATAAGGGCAGATTCCTCCCCCTCCCAGGTCTGGGTGGGCCGTGTTGCATGTTTAGGGCTCCTGACCTGAGAAACCTCCCACTTGCTCTCAGACATAATATCTCTATTACTGTGGCAACCAGACCCCTGGGGTGTCACAGTGCCAATAAGACAAGCACCCCCTGTAGGACTGTGGGTTTCGGTAACTGCGGCCGGCTCGCGGCCTTGCAACTTTTTTTTACATGGGTACCTTCTGCTACCCATCCGGGTTCCAGTACCGTCAGCTGGTTCTCGGCAGTGCCTTTGGCTTAGGTGCCTCCTTCTCGGTATCCAAGTTCCACCAACGTCTGCTGGTCCTTGGTAGTGCTTTCTGGCACAGGTACCTCCTGCTTAGTAACCGAGTTCCAGTACCGTCAGCTGGTCCTCGGTAGTTCCATTGGCTCTTGTACCTTCTGCTACCCATCCGGGTTCCAGTACCGTCAGCTGGTCCTGGGTAGTTCCATTGGCTCTTGTACCTTCTGCTACCCATCCGGGTTCCAGTACCATCAGCTGGTTCTCGGCAGTTCCTCAGCCTTCTTGTACCTTCTGCTACATTTCCAAGTTCAAGCTTTTTTAAATGGTTCTTGGTAATCACTCTGGATCTCCCTGACGAGGACCCTGAAGACGAGGACCCTGAAGACCACCCCGAAGAAGACGAGGACCCCGAAGACGAGGACCCTGAAGACGAGGACCCTGAAGACCACCCCGAAGAAGACGAGGACCCCGAAGACGACGACCCTGAACACGAGGACCCTGAAGACCACCCCGAAGAAGACGAGGACCCCGAAGACGAGGACCCTGAAGACGCGGACCCCGAAGACGAGGACCCCGAAGACGACGACCCTGAAGACGAGGACCCTGAAGACCACCTCGAAGAAGACCAAGAAGATGACCCTGAAGAAGTTGACCAAGAGGACAAAGAAGAAGAAGACAACCACCAAGATACAGAAGAACAAGAGACAGAAAACCAATAAGCAGAAGTTCAAGAAGCTGCAGAACAAAAAGCGGAAGAACATTAAGCATAAGACTAAAAATCAGAGCAAAAGATAATATCTAAATTATAAGCAGAAGATGACTAAGCAGTGTATGGGGGTGAGTCCGTTCCTCCTCGTGGTGCCCCTGGAAAAGACCTGCTGCTGCAGGCCAAACTGAATGCGGACAAATCCTGTTGTAAATCTTTTGTGATGGGCAGAACGAAAGGTGTAATGTCCAACCTTTTATAGATAACAACTACAGGAATGCCTGTCACAAATAAGAATATGATGAAGAAGAAGAATATGAAGAAGATGAAGAAGTAGAATATGAAGAAGAATAATAGTTGAATAAGAAGAATATGAAGAATGTAAAAAAAAAGAATAATATGAAGAAGGTGAAGAAGAAGAAGATGAAGAAGGTGAAGAAGAAGTGGATGAAAAAGATGCTGATGCTGAGGATGATGAAGGAGAAAGTGTGGGAGAAGTAAAAAAGAAGGTGAAGAGCATGGAAGTAGTGAAACATAAATATCTGACAAAATATAAAAAAACTCAACATAGTCAATATTTCCGTAACTCAGAACGTCTTAAAAAAAAATATTAATTCCTGCTATTCCATTTGATTGGGCTAAACCTCTATGCCTTTATTGTCTCCCCCACCTCCCCCAATACATTCAACATTATTCTTAGTTGTTTTCCTTCATGTAGAATTAACCTACAAGGAAAGAAAGGGTTTATTTTCATTCCGATATTTGTGTCCCATTGACTTGCATTGGTTTTCGGTATCGGAATCGGAGATATCCAATACTTTTTGGGTATCGGTCCGATCCAATCCGATCCGATATTTCCCGATATCGGAAGGTATCGCTCAACACTAAGTGTGGGAGGAAACCGGAGAACCCGGAGGAAACCCACGCAAACACGGGGAGAACATACAAACTCCGAGCAGATGTTGTCCTTGGTGGGATTTGAACCCAGGACGCATACTGTAGGTCTCCATATTCCCCCATATAGTATAATGTACCTCCTTATATAATGCACAGCCCACAGTCCTCCATATTAGTATAATACACAGTCCATAGTCCTCTATAAAGTATAATGCACAGCCCATAGTCCTCCATGTAGTATAATGCACAGCCCATAGTCCTCCATGTAGTATAATGCACAGCCCATAGTCCTCCATGTAGTATAATGCACAGCCCATAGTCCTCCATGTAGTATAATGCAAAGCCCATAGTCCTCCATATAGTATAATACACAGCACATATGCATCCATATAGTATATTGCACAGCCCATAGTCATCCATGTAGTATAATGCACAGCCCATAGTCATCCATGTAGTATAATGCACAGTCCATAGTCATCCATATAGTATAATGCACAGCCCATAGTCCTCCATATAGTATAATGCACAGCCCATAGTCCTCCATGTAGTATAATGCACAGCCCATAGTCATCTATATAGTATAATGCAAAGCCCATAGTCCTCCATGTAGTATAATGCACAGCCCATAGTCATCTATATAGTATAATGCAAAGCCCATAGTCCTCCATATAGTATAATGCACAGCCCATAGTCCTCCATGTAGTATAATGCACAGCCCATAGTCCTCCATGTAGTATAATGCACAGCCCATAGTCATCTATATAGTATAATGCAAAGCCCATAGTCCTCCATATAGTATAATACAAAGCACATATGCATCCATATAGTATATTGCACAGCCCATAGTCATCCATGTAGTATAACGCACAGCCCATAGTCATCCATGTAGTATAATGCACAGTCCATAGTCATCCATGTAGTATACTTCACAGCCCATAGTCATCTATATAGTATAATGTACAGCCCATAGTCATCCATATAGTATAATGCACAGCACATATTCATCCATGTAGTATAATGCACAGCCCATACTCATCCATATAGTATAATGCACAGCCCATAGTCATACATGTAGTATAATGCACAGCCCATAGTCATCCATGTAGTATAATGTACAGCCCATAGTCATCTATATAGTATAATGCACAACCCATAGTCATACATGTAGTGTAATGCACAGCCCATAGTCCTCCATATAATATAATACACAGCACATATTCATCCATATAGTATAATGCACAGCCCATAGTCATCCATATAGTATAATGCACAGCCCATAGTCATCCATATAGTATAATGCACAGCCCATAGTCATCTATATAGTATAATGCATAGCTCATAGTCATCCATATAGTATAATGCACAGCCCTTAGTCATCCATATAGTATAATGCACAGCCCATTGTCATCTATATAGTATAATGCACAGCCCATAGTCCTCCATATAGTATAATGCACAGCCCATAGTCATCCATATAATATAATGCACAGCGCATATTCATCCATATAGTATAATGCACAGCCCATAGTCATCCATATAGTATAATGCACAGCCCATAGTCATACATGTAGTATAATGCACAGCCCATAGTTATCCAAATAGTATATTGCACAGCCCATAGTCATACATGTAGTATAATGCACAGCCCACAGTCATCTATATAGTATAATGCACACCCCATAGTCCTCCATATAATATAATGCACAGCACATAATCATCCATATAGTATAATGCACAGCCCATGGTCATCCATATAGTATAATGCACAGCCCATAGTCCTCTATTAAGTATAATACACAGCCCATAGTCAACCATATAGTATAATGCACAGCCCATAGTCCTCTATAAAGTATAATGCACAGTCCATAGTCCTCTATAAAGTATAATGCACAGCCCATAGTCCTCTATAAAGTATAATGCACAGCCCATAGTCATCCATATAATATAATGCACAGCCCATAGTAATCCATATAGTATAATGCACCCCCATAGTCATACATGTAGTATAATGCACAGCACATAGCCCTCCATATAGTATAATGCACAGCACATAATCATCCATATAGTATAATGCACAGCCCATAGTCATCCATATAGTATAATGCACAGGCCATAGTCATCCATGTAGTATAATGCACAGCCCATAGTCATCCATATAGTATGATGCACAGCCCATAGTCATCCATATAGTATAATGCACCCCCATAGTCATATATTTAGTATAATGCACACCCGATAGTCCTCCATATAGTATAATGCACAGCACATAATCATCCATATAGTATAATGCACAGCCCATATTCCTCTATAAAGTATAATGCACAGCCCATAGTCCTCCATATAGTATAATGCACACCCCACAGTACTCCATATAGTATAATGCACAGCACATATTCATCCATACAGTATAATGCACAGCCCATAGTCCTCCATATAGTATAATGCACAGCCCATAGTCATCCATATAGTATAATGCACCCCCATAGTCATACATTTAGTATAATGTACACCCGATAATCCTACATATAGTATAATGCACAGCACATATTCCTCTATAAAGTATAATGCACAGCCCATAGTCCTCCATATAGTATAATGCACAGCCCATAGTCATCCATATAGTATAATGCACAGCCCATAGTCCTCCATATAGTATAATGCACAGCCCATAGTCATACATGTAGTGTAATGCACAGCCCATAGTCCTCCATATAATATAATACACAGCACATATTCATCCATATAGTATAATGCACAGCCCATAGTCATCCATATAGTATAATGCACAGTCCATAGTCATCCATGTAGTATAATGCACACCCCATAGTCATCCATATAGTATAATGCACAGCCCATAGTCATCTATATAGTATAATACACAGCCCATAGTCATCCATATAATATAATGCACAGTCCATAGTCATCCATGTAGTATACTTCACAGCACATAGTCATCTATATACTATAATGTACAGCCCATAGTCATCCATATAGTATAATGCACAGCTCATATTCATCCATAGAGTATAATGCACAGCCCATAGTCATCCATATAGTATAATGCAAAGCCCATAGTCATCCATATAGTATAATGCACAGCCCATAGTCATACATGTAGTATAATGCACAGCCCATAGTCCTCCATATAATATAATACACAGCACATATTCATCCATATAGTATAATGCACAGCCCATAGTCATCCATATAGTATAATGCACAGTCCATAGTCATCCATGTAGTATACTTCACAGCACATAGTCATCTATATATTATAATGTACAGCCCATAGTCATCCATGTAGTATAATGCACAGCTCATAGTCATCCATATAGTATAATGCACAGCCCATAGTCATACATGTAGTGTAATGCAAAGCTCATAGTCCTCCATATAATATAATGCACATCACATATTCATCCATATAGTATAATGCACAGCCCATAGTCATCCATATAGTATAATGCACAGCCCATAGTCATACATGTAGTATAATGCACAGCCCATAGTCATCCATGTAGTATAATGTACAGCCCATAGTCATCTATATAGTATAATGCACAGCCCATAGTCATACATGTAGTGTAATGCACAGCCCATAGTCCTCCATATAATATAATACACAGCACATATTCATCCATATAGTATAATGCACAGCCCATAGTCATCCATATAGTATAATGCACAGCCCATAGTCATACATGTAGTATAATGCACACCCCATAGTCATCCATATAGTATAATGCACACCCCATAGTCATCCATATAGCATAATGCATAGCTCATAGTCATCCATATAGTATAATGCACAGCCCTTAGTCATCCATATAGTATAATGCACAGCCCATTGTCATCTATATAGTTTAATGCACAGCCCATAGTCCTCCATATAATATAATGCACAGCACATATTCATCCATATAGTATAATGCACAGCCCATAGTCATCCATATAGTATAATGCACAGCCCATAGTCATACATGTAGTATAATGCACAGCCCATAGTTATCCAAATAGTATATTGCACAGCCCATAGTCGTACATGTAGTATAATGCACAGCCCATAGTCATCTATATAGTATAATGCACACCCCATAGTCCTCCATATAATATAATGCACAGCACATAATCATCCATATAGTATAATGCACAGCCCATGGTCATCCATATAGTATAATGCACAGCCCATAGTCCTCTATTAAGTATAATGCACAGCCCATAGTCATCCATATAGTATAATGCACAGCCCATAGTCCTCTATAAAGTATAATGCACAGCCCATAGTCATCCATATAATATAATGCACAGCCCATAGTCATCCATATAGTATAATGCACCCCCATAGTCATACATGTAGTATAATGCACAACACATAGTCCTCCATATAGTATAATGCACAGCACATAATCATCCATATAGTATAATGCACAGCCCATAGTCATCCATATAGTACAATGCACAGCCCATAGTCATCCATATAGTTTAATGCACAGCCCATAGTCATCCATATAGTATGATGCACAGCCCATAGTCATCCATATAGCATGATGCACAGCCCATAGTCATCCATATAGTATAATGCACCCCCATAGTCATATATTTAGTATAATGCACACCCGATAGTTCTCCATATAGTATAATGCACAGCACATAATCATCCATATAGTATAATGCACAGCCCATATTCCTCTATAAAGTATAATGCACAGCCCATAGTCCTCCATATAGTATAATGCACCCCCATAGTCATACATTTAGTATAATGCACACCCGATAGTCCTACATATAGTATAATGCACAGCCCATATTACTGTATAAAGTATAATGCACAGCCCATAGTCCGCCATATAATATAATGCACACCCACAGTACTCCATATAGTATAATGCACAGCACATATTCATCCATATAGTATAATGCAGAGCCCATAGTAATCCATATAGTATAATGCACAGCCCATAGTCATCCATATAGTATAATGCACAGCCCATAGTCATCCATATAGTATAATGCACCCCCATAGTCATATATTTAGTATAATGCACACCCGATAGTTCTCCATATAGTATAATGCACAGCACATAATCATCCATATAGTATAATGCACAGCCCATATTCCTCTATAAAGTATAATGCACAGCCCATAGTCCTCCATATAGTATAATGCACCCCCATAGTCATACATTTAGTATAATGCACACCCGATAGTCCTACATATAGTATAATGCACAGCCCATATTACTGTATAAAGTATAATGCACAGCCCATAGTCCGCCATATAGTATAATGCACACCCACAGTACTCCATATAGTATAATGCACAGCACATATTCATCCATATAGTATAATGCAGAGCCCATAGTAATCCATATAGTATAATGCACAGTCCATAGTCATCCATATAGTATAATGCACAGCCCATAGTCATCCATATAGTATAATGCACAGCCCATAGTCATCCATACAGTATAATGCACAGCCCATAGTCATACATGTAGTGTAATGCACAGCCCATAGTCCTCCATATAATATAATACACATCACATATTCATCCATATAGTATAATGCACAGCCCATAGTCATGCATATAGTATAATGCACAGCCCATAGTCATACATGTAGTATAATGCACAGCCCATAGTCATCCATGTAGTATAATGTACAGCCCATAGTCATCTATATAGTATAATGCACAGCCGATAGTCATACATGTAGTATAATGCACACCCCATAGTCATCCATTTAGTATAATGCACAGCCCATAGTCATCTATATAGTATAATGCATAGCTCATAGTCATCCATATAGTATAATGCACAGCCCTTAGTCATCTATATAGTATAATGCACAGCCCATTGTCATCTATACAGTATAATGCACAGCCCATAGTCCTCCATATAATATAATGCACAGCCCATAGTCATACATGTAGTATAATGCACAGCCCATAGTCATCCATGTAGTATAATGTACAGCCCATAGTCATCTATATAGTATAATGCACAGCCCATAGTCATACATGTAGTGTAATGCACAGCCCATAGTCCTCCATATAATATAATACACAGCACATATTCATCCATATAGTATAATGCACAGCCCATAGTCATCTATATAGTATAATGCACAGCCCATAGTCATACATGTAGTGTAATGCACAGCCCATAGTCCTCCATATAATATAATACACAGCACATATTCATCCATATAGTATAATGCACAGCCCATAGTCATCCATATAGTATAATGCACAGCCCATAATCATACATGTAGTATAATGCACACCCCATAGTCATCCATATAGTATAATGCACACCCCATAGTCATCCATATAGTATAATGCATAGCTCATAGTCATCCATATAGTATAATGCACAGCCCTTAGTCATCCATATAGTATAATGCACAGCCCATTGTCATCTATATAGTATAATGCACAGCCCATAGTCCTCCATATAATATAATGCACAGCACATATTCATCCATATAGTATAATGCACAGCCCATAGTCATCGATATAGTATAATGCACAGCCCATAGTCATACATGTAGTATAATGCAAAGCTCATAGTTATCCAAATAGTATATTGCACAGCCCATAGTCATACATGTAGTATAATGCACAGCCCATAGTCATCTATATAGTATAATGCACACCCCATAGTCCTCCATATAACATAATGCACAGCACATAATCATCCATATAGTATAATGCACAGCCCATGGTCATCCATATAGTATAATGCACAGCCCATAGACCTCTATTAAGTATAATGCACAGCCCATAGTCATCCATATAGTGTAATGCACAGCCCATAGTCCTCTATAAAGTATAATGCACAGCCCATAGTCCTCTATAAAGTATAATGCACAGCCCATAGTCATCCATATAATATAATGCACAGCCCATAGTCATCCATATAGTATAATGCACCCCCATAGTCATACATGTAGTATAATGCACAACACATAGTCCTCCATATAGTATAATGCACAGCACATAATCATCCATATAGTATAATGTACAGCCCATAGTCATCCATATAGTATAATGCACAGCCCATAGTCATCCATATAGTTTAATGCACAGCCCATAGTCATCCATATAGTATGATGCACAGCCCATAGTCATCCATATAGTATGATGCACAGCCCATAGTCATCCATATAGTATAATGCACCCCCATAGTCATATATTTAGTATAATGCACAGCCCATAGTCATCCATATAGTATAATGCACAGCACATAATCATCCATATAGTATAATGCACAGCCCATATTCCTCTATAAAGTATAATGCACAGCCCATAGTCCTCCATATAGTATAATGCACACCCCACAGAACTCCATATAGTATAATGCACCCCCATAGTCATACATTTAGTATAATGCACACCTGATAGTCCTACATATAGTATAATGCACAGCCCATATTACTGTATAAAGTATAATGCACAGCCCATAGTCCTCCATATAGTATAATGCACACCCACAGTACTCCATATAGTATAATGCACAGCACATATTCATCCATATAGTATAATGCACAGCCCAAAGTAATCCATATAGTATAATGCACAGCCCATAGTCATCCATATAGTATAATGCACAGCCCATAGTCATCCATATAGTATAATGCACAGCCCATAGTCATCCATATAGTATAATGCACAGCCCATAGTCATACATGTAGTGTAATGCACAGCCCATAGTCCTCCATATAATATAATACGCAGCACATATTCATCCATATAGTATAATGCACAGACCATAGTCATCCATATAGTATAATGCACAGTCCATAGTCATCCATGTAGTATATTGCACAGTCCATAGTCATCCATGTAGTATACTTCACAGCCCATAGTCATCTATATAGTATAATGTACAGCCCATAGTCATCCATATAGTATAATGCACAGCTCATAGTCATCCATATAGTATAATGCACAGCCCATAGTCATACATGTAGTATAATGCACAGCCCATAGTCCTCCATATAATATCATTCACATCACATATTCACCCATATAGTATAATGCACAGCCCATAGTCATCCATATAGTATAATGCACAGCCCATAGTCATACATGTAGTATAATGCACAGCCCATAGTCATCCATGTAGTATAATGTACAGCCCATAGTCATCTATATACTATAATGCACAGCCCATAGTCATACATGTAGTGTAATGCACAGCCCATAGTCCTCCATATAATATAATACACAGCACATATTCATCCATATAGTATAATGCACAGCCCATAGTCATTCATATAGTATAATGCACAGCCGATAGTCATACATGTAGTATAATGCACACCCCATAGTCATCCATATAGTATAATGCACAGCCCATAGTCATCTATATAGTATAATGCATAGCTCATAGTCATCCATATAGTATAATGCACAGCCCTTAGTCATCCATATAGTATAATGCACAGCCCATTGTCATCTATACAGTATAATGCACAGCCCATAGTCCTCCATATAATATAATGCACAGCACATATTCATCCATATAGTATAATGCACAGCACATAGTCATACATATAGTATAATGCACAGCCCATAGTCATCCATATAGTATAATGCCCAGCCCATAGTCATCCATATATTATAATGCACAGCCCATTGTCATCCATATAGTATAATGCACAGCCCATAGTCATCCATATAGTATAATGCACAGCCCATAGTCATCCATATAGTATAATGCACAGCCCATAGTCATACATGTAGTATAATGCACAGCCCATAGTCATCCAAATAGTATATTGCACAGCCCATAGTCATACATGTAGTATAATGCACAGCCCATAGTCATCTATATAGTATAATGCACACCCCATAGTCCTCCATATAATATAATGCACAGCACATAATCATCCATATAGTATAATGCACAGCCCATGGTCATCCATATAGTATAATGCACAGCCCATAGTCCTCTATTAAGTATAATGCACAGCCCATAGTCATCCATATAGTATAATGCACAGCCCATAGTCCTCTATAAAGTATAATGCACAGTCCATAGTCCTCTATAAAGTATAATGCACAGCCCATAGTCCTCTATAAAGTATAATGCACAGCCCATAGTCATCCATATAATATAATGCACAGCCCATAGTCATTCATATAGTATAATGCACCCCCATAGTCATACATGTAGTATAATGCACAGCACATAGTCCTACATATAGTATAATGCACAGCACATAATCATCCATATAGTATAATGCACAGCCCATAGTCATCCATATAGTATAATGCACAGCCCATAGTCATCCATATAGTATAATGCACAGCCCATAGTCATCCATATAGTATAATGCACCCCCATAGTCATATATTTAGTATAATGCACACTCGATAGTCCTCCATATAGTATAATGCACAGCACATAATCATCCATATAGTATAATGCACAGCCCATATTCCTCTATAAAGTATAATGCACAGCCCATAGTCCTCCGTATAGTATAATGCACACCCCACAATACACCATATAGTATAATGCACAGCACATATTCATCCATACAGTATAATGCACAGCCCATAGTCCTCCATATAGTATAATGCACAGCCCATAGTCATCCATATAGTATAATGCACCCCCATAGTCATCCATATAGTATAATGCACCCCCATAGTCATACATTTAGTATAATGCACACCCGATAGTCCTACATATAGTATAATGCACAGCCCATATTCCTCTATAAAGTATAATGCACAGCCCATAGTCCTCCATATAGTATAATGCACACCCCACAGTACTCCATATAGTATAATGCACAGCACATATTCATCCATATAGTATAATGCACAGCCCATAGTCATCCATATAGTATAATGCACAGCCCATAGTCATACATGTAGTATAATGCACACCCCATAGTCATCCATATAGTGTAATGCACAGCCCATAGTCATCTATATAGTATAATGCATAGCTCATAGTCATCCATATAGTATAATGCACAGCCCTTAGTCATCCATATAGTATAATGCACAGCCCATTGTCATCTATACAGTATAATGCACAGCCCATAGTCCTCCATATAATATAATGGACAGCACATATTCATCCATATAGTATAATGCACAGCACATAGTCATACATATAGTATAATGCACAGCCCATAGTCATCCATATAGTATAATGCACAGCCCATAGTCATCCATATAGTATAATGCACAGCCCATTGTCATCCATATAGTATAATGCACAGTCCATAGTCATCCATATAGTATAATGCACAGCCCATAGTCATCCATATAGTATAATGCACAGCCCATAGTCATACATGTAGTATAATGCACAGCCCATAGTCATCCAAATAGTATATTGCACAGCCCATAGTCATACATGTAGTATAATGCACAGCCCATAGTCATCTATATAGTATAATGCACACCCCATAGTCCTCCATATAATATAATGCACAGCACATAATCATCCATATAGTATAATGCACAGCCCATGGTCATCCATATAGTATAATGCACAGCCCATAGTCCTCTATTAAGTATAATGCACAGCCCATAGTCATCCATATAGTATAATGCACAGCCCATAGTCCTCTATAAAGTATAATGCACAGTCCATAGTCCTCTATAAAGTATAATGCACTGCCCATAGTCCTCTATAAAGTATAATGCACAGCCCATAGTCATCCATATAATATAATGCACAGCCCATAGTCATTCATATAGTATAATGCACCCCCATAGTCATACATGTAGTATAATGCACAGCACATAGTCCTCCATATAGTATAATGCACAGCACATAATCATCCATATAGTATAATGCACAGCCCATAGTCATCCATATAGTATAATGCACAGCCCATAGTCATCCATATAGTATGATGCACAGCCCATAGTCATCCATATAGTATAATGCACCCCCATAGTCATACATGTAGTATAATGCACACTCGATAGTCCTCCATATAGCATAATGCACAGCACATAATCATCCATATAGTATAATGCACAGCCCATAGTCATCCATATAGTATAATGCACAGCCCATAGTCATCCATATAGTATGATGCACAGCCCATAGTCATCCATATAGTATAATGCACCCCCATAGTCATATATTTAGTATAATGCACACTCGATAGTCCTCCATATAGCATAATGCACAGCACATAATCATCCATATAGTATAATGCACAGCCCATATTCCTCTATAAAGTATAATGCACAGCCCA
This sequence comes from Phyllobates terribilis, assembly GCF_046119375.1. Lineage (NCBI taxonomy): Eukaryota > Metazoa > Chordata > Amphibia > Anura > Dendrobatidae > Phyllobates > Phyllobates terribilis. The sequence goes on along the minus strand of NW_027362773.1, from coordinate 86,429,878 downwards.
TAGTCCTCCATATAGTATAATGCACACCCCACAATACACCATATAGTATAATGCACAGCACATATTCATCCATACAGTATAATGCACAGCCCATAGTCCTCCATATAGTATAATGCACAGCCCATAGTCATCCATATAGTATAATGCACCCCCATAGTCATCCATATAGTATAATGCACCCCCATAGTCATACATTTAGTATAATGCACACCCGATAGTCCTACATATAGTATAATGCACAGCCCATATTCCTCTATAAAGTATAATGCACAGCCCATAGTCCTCCATATAGTATAATGCACACCCCACAGTACTCCATATAGTATAATGCACAGCACATATTCATCCATATAGTATAATGCACAGCCCATAGTCATCCATATAGTATAATGCACAGCCCATAGTCATACATGTAGTATAATGCACACCCCATAGTCATCCATATAGTGTAATGCACAGCCCATAGTCATCTATATAGTATAATGCATAGCTCATAGTCATCCATATAGTATAATGCACAGCCCTTAGTCATCCATATAGTATAATGCACAGCCCATTGTCATCTATACAGTATAATGCACAGCCCATAGTCCTCCATATAATATAATGCACAGCACATATTCATCCATATAGTATAATGCACACCACATAGTCATACATATAGTATAATGCACAGCCCATAGTCATCCATATAGTATAATGCACAGCCCATAGTCATCCATATAGTATAATGCACAGCCCATTGTCATCCATATAGTATAATGCACAGCCCATAGTCATCCATATAGTATAATGCACAGCCCATAGTCATCCATATAGTATAATGCACAGCCCATAGTCATACATGTAGTATAATGCACAGCCCATAGTCATCCAAATAGTATATTGCACAGCCCATAGTCATACATGTAGTATAATGCACAGCCCATAGTCATCTATATAGTATAATGCACACCCCATAGTCCTCCATATAATATAATGCACAGCACATAATCATCCATATAGTATAATGCACAGCCCATAGTCATCCATATAGTATAATGCACAGCCCATAGTCCTCTATTAAGTATAATGCACAGCCCATAGTCATCCATATAGTATAATGCACAGCCCATAGTCCTCTATAAAGTATAATGCACAGTCCATAGTCCTCTATAAAGTATAATGCACAGCCCATAGTCCTCTATAAAGTATAATGCACAGCCCATAGTCATCCATATAATATAATGCACAGCCCATAGTCATCCATATAGTATAATGCACCCCCATAGTCATACATGTAGTATAATGCACACTCGATAGTCCTCCATATAGCATAATGCACAGCACATAATCATCCATATAGTATAATGCACAGCCCATAGTCATCCATATAGTATAATGCACAGCCCATAGTCATCCATATAGTATGATGCACAGCCCATAGTCATCCATATAGTATAATGCACCCCCATAGTCATATATTTAGTATAATGCACACTCGATAGTCCTCCATATAGCATAATGCACAGCACATAATCATCCATATAGTATAATGCACAGCCCATATTCCTCTATAAAGTATAATGCACAGCCCATAGTCCTCCATATAGTATAATGCACACACCACAATACACCATATAGTATAATGCACAGCACATATTCATCCATACAGTATAATGCACAGCCCATAGTCCTCCATATAGTATAATGCACAGCCCATAGTCATCCATATAGTATAATGCACCCCCATAGTCATCCATATAGTATAATGCACCCCCATAGTCATACATTTAGCATAATGCACACCCGATAGTCCTACATATAGTATAATGCACAGCCCATATTCCTCTATAAAGTATAATGCACAGCCCATAGTCCTCCATATAGTATAATGCACACCCCACAGTACTCCATATAGTATAATGCACAGCACATATTCATCCATATAGTATAATGCACAGCCCATAGTCATCCATATAGTATAATGCACAGCCCATAGTCATACATGTAGTATAATGCACACCCCATAGTCATCCATATAGTGTAATGCACAGCCCATAGTCATCTATATAGTATAATGCATAGCTCATAGTCATCCATATAGTATAATGCACAGCCCTTAGTCATCCATATAGTATAATGCACAGCCCATTGTCATCTATACAGTATAATGCACAGCCCATAGTCCTCCATATAATATAATGCACAGCACATATTCATCCATATAGTATAATGCACAGCACATAGTCATACATATAGTATAATGCACAGCCCATAGTCATCCATATAGTATAATGCACAGCCCATAGTCATCCATATAGTATAATGCACAGCCCATTGTCATCCATATAGTATAATGCACAGCCCATAGTCATCCATATAGTATAATGCACAGCCCATAGTCATCCATATAGTATAATGCACAGCCCATAGTCATACATGTAGTATAATGCACAGCCCATAGTCATCCAAATAGTATATTGCACAGCCCATAGTCATACATGTAGTATAATGCACAGCCCATAGTCATCTATATAGTATAATGCACACCCCATAGTCCTCCATATAATATAATGCACAGCACATAATCATCCATATAGTATAATGCACAGCCCATAGTCATCCATATAGTATAATGCACAGCCCATAGTCCTCTATTAAGTATAATGCACAGCCCATAGTCATCCATATAGTATAATGCACAGCCCATAGTCCTCTATAAAGTATAATGCACAGTCCATAGTCCTCTATAAAGTATAATGCACAGCCCATAGTCCTCTATAAAGTATAATGCACAGCCCATAATCATCCATATAATATAATGCACAGCCCATAGTCATCCATATAGTATAATGCACCCCCATAGTCATACATGTAGTATAATGCACAGCACACAGTCCTCCATATAGTATAATGCACAGCACATAATCATCCATATAGTATAATGCACAGCCCATAGTCATCCATATAGTATAATGCACAGCCCATAGTCATCCATATAGTATGATGCACAGTCCATAGTCATCCATATAGTATAATGCACCCCCATAGTCATATATTTAGTATAATGCACACCCGATACTCCTCCATATAGTATAATGCACAGCACATAATCATCCATATAGTATAATGCACAGCCCATATTCCTCTATAAAGTATAATGCACAGCCCATAGTCCTCCATATAGTATAATGCACACCCCACAATACATCATATAGTATTATGCACAGCACATATTCATCCATACAGTATAATGCACAGCCCATAGTCCTCCATATAGTATAATGCACAGCCCATAGTCATCCATAAAGTATAATGCACCCCCATAGTCATCCATATAGTATAATGCACCCCCATAGTCATACATTTAGTATAATGCACACCCGATAGTCCTACATATAGTATAATGCACAGCCCATATTCCTCTATAAAGTATAATGCACAGCCCATAATCCTCCATATAGTATAATGCACAGCCCATAGTCATCCATATTGTATAATGCACACCCCACAGTACTCCATATAGTATAATGCACAGCACATATTCATCCATATAGTATAATGCACAGCCCATAGTCATCCATATAGTATAATGCACAGCCCATAGTCATCCATATAGTATAATGCACAGTCCATAGTCATCCATGTAGTATAATGCACAGTCCATAGTCATTCATGTACTATAATGCACAGTCCATAGTCATCCATGTAGTATACTTCACAGCCCATAGTCATCTATATAGTATAATGTACAGCCCATAGTCATCCATATAGTATAATGCACAGCTCATAGTCATCCATATAGTATAATGCACAGCCCATAGTCATACATGTAGTGTAATGCACAGCCCATAGTACTCCATATAATATAATGCACATCACATATTCATCCATATAGTATAATGCACAGCCCATAGTCATCCATATAGTATAATGCACAGCCCATAGTCATACATGTATTATAATGTACAGCCCATAGTCATCCATGTAGTATAATGTACAGCCCATAGTCATCTATACAGTATAATGCACAGCCCATAGTCATACATGTAGTGTAATGCACAGCCCATAGTCCTCCATATAATATAATACACAGCACATATTCATCCATATAGCATAATGCACAGCCCATAGTCATCCATATAGTATAATGCACAGCCCTTAGTCATCCATATAGTATAATGCACAGCCCATTGTCATCTATATAGTATAATGCACAGCCCATAGTCCTCCATATAATATAATGCACAGCACATATTCATCCATATAGTATAATGCACAGCCCATGGTCATCCATATAGTATATGCACAGCCCATAGTCATCTATATAGTATAATGCACAGCCCATGGTCATCCATATAGTATAATGCACAGCCCATAGTCCTCTATTAAGTATAATGCACAGCCCATAGTCATCCATATAGTATAATGCACAGCCCATAGTCCTCTATAAAGTATAATGCACAGTCCATAGTCCTCTATAAAGTATAATGCACAGCCCATAGTCCTCTATAAAGTATAATGCACAGCCCATAGTCATCCATATAATATAATGCACAGCCCATAGTCATCCATATAGTATAATGCACCCCCATAGTCATACATGTAGTATAATGCACAGCACATAGTCCTCCATATAGTATAATGCACAGCACATAATCATCCATATAGTATAAAGCACAGCCCATAGTCATCCATACAGTATAATGCACAGCCCATAGTCATCCATATAGTATGATGCACAGCCCATAGTCATCCATATAGTATAATGCACCCGCATAGTCATATATTTAGTATAATGCACACCCGATAGTCCTCCATATAGTATAATGCACAGCACATGATCATCCATATAGTATAATGCACTGCCCATATTCCTCTATAAAGTATAATGCACAGCCCATAGTCCTCCATATAGTATAATGCACACCCCACAGTACACCATATAGTATAATGCACAGCACATATTCATCCATATAGTATAATGCACAGCCCATAGTCCTCCATATAGTATAATGCACAGCCCATAGTCATCCATATAGTGTAATGCACCCCCATAGTAGTATAATGCACACCCGATAGTCCTACATATAGTATAAAGCACAGCCCATATTCCTCTATATAGTATAATGCACACCCCACAAAACTCCATATAGTATAATGCACAGCACATATTCATCCATATAGTATAATGCACAGCCCATAGTCATCCATATAGTATAATGCACAGCCCATAGTCATATATGTAGTATAATGCACACCCCATAGTCATCCATATAGTATAATGCACAGCCCTTAGTCATCCATATAGTATAATGCACAGCCCATTGTCATCTATATAGTATAATGCACAGCCCACAGTCCTCCATATAATATAATGCACAGCACATATTCATCCAGAAAGTATAATGCACAGCCCGTAGTCATCCATATAGTATAATGCACAGCCCATAGTCATACATGTAGTATAATGCACAGCCCATAGTCATCCATATAGTATATTGCACAGCCCATAGTCATACATGTAGTATAATGCACAGCCCATAGTCATCTATATAGTATAATGCACACCCCATAGTCCTCCATATAATATAATGCACAGCACATAATCATCCATATAGTATAATGCACAGCCCATACTCATCCATATAGTATAATGCACAGCCCATAGTCCTCTATTAAGTATAATGCACAGCCCATAGTCATCCATATAGTATAATTCACAGCCCATAGTCCTCTATAAAGTATGACGCACAGCCCATAGTCCTCTATAAAGTATAATGCACAGCCCATAGTCCTCTAAAAAGTATAATGCACAGCCCATAGTCATCCATATAATATAATGCACAGCCCATAGTCATCTATATAGTATGATGCACACCCCATAGTCCTCCATATAATATAATGCACAGCACATAATCATCCATATAGTATAATGCACACCCCATAGTCCTCCATATAATATAATGCACAGCACATAATCATCCATATAGTATAATGCACAGCCCACAGTCATCCATATAGTATAATGCACAGCCCATAGTCATCCATATAGTATAATGCACAGCCCATAGTCATCCATATAGTGTAATGCACCCCCATAGTAGTATAATGCACACCCGATAGTCCTACATATAGTATAAAGCACAGCCCATATTCCTCTATATAGTATAATGCACAGCCCATAGTCATCCATATAATATAATGCACAGCCCATAGTCATCCATATAGTATAATGCACCCACATAGTAATACATGTAGTATAATGCACAGCACATAGTCCTCCATATAGTATAATGCACAGCACATAATCATCCATATAGTATAATGCACAGCCCATAGTCATCCATATAGTATAATGCACAGCCCATTGTCATCCATATAGTATGATGCACAGCCCATAGTCATCCATATAGTATAAAGCACCCCCAGAGTAATACATGTAGTATAATGCACAGCACATAGTCCTCCATATAGTATAATGCACAGCACATAATCATCCATATAGTATAATGCACAGCCCATAGTCATCCATATAGTATAATGCACAGCCCATAGTCATCCATATAGTATTATGCACAGCCCATAGTCATCCATATAGTATAATGCACCCCCATAGTCATACATTTAGCATAATGCACACCCGATAGTCCTCCATATAGTATAATGCACAGCACATAATCATCCATATAGTATAATGCACAGCCCATATTCCTCTATAAAGTATACTGCACAGCCCATAGTCCTCCATATAGTATAATGCACACCCCACAGTACTCCATATAGTATAATGCACTGCACATATTCATCCATATAGTATAATGCACAGCCTATAGTCCTCCATATAGTATAATGCACAGCCCATAGTCATCCATATAGTATAATGCACCCCCATAGTCATACATTTAGTATAATGCACAGCCCATAGTCCTCCATATAATATAATGCACACCCCACAGTACTCCATATAGTATAATGCACAGCACATATTCATCCATACAGTATAATGCACAGCCCATAGTCATCCATATAGTATAATGCACAGCCCATAGTCATCCATATAGTATGATGCACAGCCCATAGTCATCCATATAGTATAATGCACCCCCATAGTCATACATTTATTATAATGCACAGCCCATAGTCCTCCATGTAGTATAATGCACACCCCATAGTACTCCATATAGTATAATGCACAGCACATATTCATCCATACAGTATAATGCACAGCTCATAGTCATCCATATAGTATAATGCACAGCCCATAGTCATCCATATAGTATGATGCACAGCCCATAGTCATCCATTTAGTATAATGCACCCCCATAGTCATCCATATAGTATAATACACAGCCCATAGTTATCCATATAGTATAATGCACACTCCATAGTCCTCCATATAGTATAATGCACAGCCCATAGTCATCCATATAGTATAATGCACAGCCCATAGTTATCCATATAGTATAATGCACAGCCCATAGTCATCCATATAGTATAATGCACAGCCCATAGTCATCCATATAGTATAATGCACAGCTCATAGTTATCCATATAGTATAATGCACACTCCATAGTCCTCCATATAGTATAATGCACAGCCCATAGTCATCCATATAGTATAATGCACAGCCCATAGTTATCCATATGGTATAATGCACAGCCCATAGTTATCCATATAGTATAATGCACAGCCCATGGTCATCCATATAGTATAATGCACAGCCCATAGTCATCCATATAGTATAATGTACAGCCCATAGTTATCCATATAGTATAATGCACAGCCCATAATTATCCATATAGTATAATACACAGCCCATGGTCATCCATATAGTATAATGCACAGCCCATAGTCATCCATATAGTATAATGCACAGCCCATAGTCATCCATATAGTATAATGCACAGCCCATAGTCATCCATATAGTATAATGCACAGCTCATAGTCATCCAATAAAAAAACATATTTTTTAAATCTATACTTTGATTCTTGACTTTCTGGTCGGTTTTCTTGCCCTGATTTCTCTCATTAGTTTATTTTGCCAACTGTCTAGGTTGCCACCTAGATAGCTGACTTTATAAAAAAAATGTATTCTAGTGACATAAGTGTGCTATATTTATTTAAAAAAATGTATATGTCATATTTCTATGTGTTGTTTTGGTCTGCATTTACCATAGTCATCCATGTAGCATAATGCACAGCCCATAGTCATCCATACAGTATAATGCACAGCCCATAGTCATCCATACAGTATAATACACAGCCCATAGTCATCCATACAGTATAACACACAGCCCATAGTCCTCCATGTAGTATAATGCACAGCCCATAGTCATCCATACAGTATAATACACAGCCCATAGTCATCCATACAGTATAATACACAGCCCATAGTCATCCATACAGTATAATACACAGCGCATAGTCCTCCATGTAGTATAATGCACAGCCCATAGTCATCCATACAGTATAATGCACAGCACATAGTCATCCATATAGTATAATGCACAGTCCATAATCATCCATATAGTATAATGCACAGCACATAATCATCCATATAGTATAATGCACAGCCCATAGTCATCCATATAGTATAATGCACAGCCCATAGTCATCCATACAGTATAATACACAGCTTATAGTCATCCATACAGTATAATACACAGCCCATAGTCCTCCATATAGTATAATGCACAGCTTATAGTCATCCATACAGTATAATACACAGCCCATAGTCCTCCATGTAGTATAATGCACAGCCCATAGTCATCCATACAGTATAATACACAGCTTATAGTCATCCATATAATATAATGCACAGCCCATAGTCATCCATATAGTATAATGCACAGCACATAGTCATCCATATAGTATAATGCACAGTCCATAATCATCCATATAGTATAATGCACAGCACATAATCATCCATATAGTATAATGCACAGCCCATAGTCATCCATATAGTATAATGCACAGCCCATAGTCATCCATACAGTATAATACACAGCTTATAGTCATCCATACAGTATAATACACAGCCCATAGTCCTCCATGTAGTATAATGCACAGCCCATAGTCATCCATACAGTATAATACACAGCCCATATTCCTCCATGTAGTATAATGCACAGCCCATAGTCATCCATACAGTATAATACACAGCCCATAGTCATCCATACAGTATAATACACAACCCATAGTCATCCATACAGTATAATACACAGCGCATAGTCCTCCATGTAGTATAATGCACAGCCCATAGTCATCCATACAGTATAATGCACAGCACATAGTCATCCATATAGTATAATGCACAGTCCATAATCATCCATATAGTATAATGCACAGCACATAATCATCCATATAGTATAATGCACAGCCCATAGTCATCCATATAGTATAATGCACAGCCCATAGTCATCCATACAGTATAATACACAGCTTATAGTCATCCATACAATATAATACACAGCCCATAGTCATCCATGTTGTAGTATGGCCACTGTGTACTTGTCAATTTTAAAAAAATAAATAAATACTCATCTCCCCTCTGCTCCCCCACCTTGAGGTGTCCTCTTCTGAAGACAGCAGCTGACTTCAGCCAGCAATGGACAGGAGCACACGATGTCACTGCCATGCGCCCATGGTCATGTGCATGCTAACTTCAGCTGCTGGCCTCTGATTGGCCAGCACTGTGTACTGCCACGCACGTACCCGACGGGTCTGTGTACTGTAATACACTGCAGCTGAAGCATTTGCTGGTGTCGGCGGGCCCCCGATTCGCCAGTTCCGATCGCAGCGGCGACCCCTGCAACTGCGGTAGTTATATCCCTGCTGACAGTGAGTGGGCCCCCTGTTTGTCCAGGGCCCTGGCACTTGCCTGGCTGCGCTGGGTGGTGACGTCGGCTCTGTATCTATCCTATCTTGGCTTGAGAAAGGTTTACATATGAACCAAAACACTACCATGTTAGGCGAATAAACACCATAATTTTTTGTAATTGGAGTGTTGCTATTACCTTCTGTCTATCTATCTATCTATCTATCTATCTATCTATCTATCTATCTGTCTATCTATCTATCTGTCTATCTATCTATTATCTATCATCTATCTATCATATATTATCTATCTATTATCTATCTATTATCTATCTATTATCTATCATCTATCTATCATATATTATCTATCTATTATCTATCTATTATCTATCTATCTATCTATCAATCAATCATGTATCTATTATATATCTATTATTTATCTATCTCTATTATCTATCTATCTATTATCTATCTATCTATCATCTATCTATTATCTATCTATTATCTCTCTATTATCTATCTATCTATTATCTATCTATCTATCATCTATTATCTATCTATTATCTATCTATTATCTATCTATCTATCTATCATCTATCTATTATATATCTATTATCTATCTATCATCTATCTATCTGTCTATCTATCATCTATCTATCTATTATCTCTCTATTATCTATCTATTATCTCTCTATTATCTATCTATCTATCTATCATCTATCTATCATCTATCTATCTATCTATTATCTATCATCTATCTATTATCTATCTATCATCTATTATCTATCTATCATCTATCTATCTATTATCTATCTATCTATCATCTATCTATCTATTATCTATCTATTATCTATCATCTATCTATCTATCTATCTATCATCTATTATCTATCTATCTATCTATTATCTATCTATCTATTATCTATCTATTATCTATCTATTATCTATCTATCTATCATCTATTATCTATCTATCTATCTATTATATATCTATCTATCATCTATTATCTATCTATCTATTATCTATCTATTATCTATCTATCTATTATCTATCTATCTATTATCTATCTATCTATCATCTATTATCTATGTATCTTCCACATTTGCTCTGGCCATGTTCACGGTTGTGTGACAGCTGGTGATCGGCCTTTGTCTCGCAGTTTCCATCCCTTGCGTTTCTCGTACATTTGTCTCTGCTTGTAATCCTCGGAGGTTACACAGGAAGGAGCGGAGGTGTCCTGTTCACATTATCTCAGCTTCCATGCAGGAAGGCCTGGCTGCTCGTGTAGCGTTCCCCCCATGACCTGGAGTCATGCTAACACAAGAGTGACATGTCCGCTAAGCCGCGTGCATCCTCCCAGTGACACGCCGAGCACTATGGGGTCAGCGTCACGTCCCTCATCGCCTCCGTATCCATCATTCACTTCATATTCCACAGCAGACGAGATGAATATTCAGCGGAGCGGCTCTGATGTGAGACGAGAGACCAACGAATACACATGGCACAATCAAGGGTTTAGAGGGAAATCATATATAAATATTAAAGGATATTTCAGGTTTGAAGTACGCTAAATTCTAAAATGAAAAGATCTTCAATTTCTCATTACTTTCAAGACCTCTGACTGCTGTCATGTGAATGAGAACTTTCTATATGTACAGAGACTAAAACCCCAAAGAGATCAAATACTTCACACTGGAAACAGGATTATCAGTCTATTTCTGAGTTACCCCCTGTATTATCCTCCAGAGCTGCACTCACTATTCTGCTGGTGAAGTCACTGTGTACATACATTACATTACTGATCCTGAGTTACATCCTGTATTATACTCCAGAGCTGCACTCACTATTCTGCTGGTGCAGTCACTGTATACATACATTACATTACTGATCCTGAGTTACATCCTGTATTATACTCCAGAGCTGCACTCACTATTCTGCTGGTGCAGTCACTGTGTACATACATTACATTACTGATCCTGAGTTACATCCTGTATTATACTCCAGAGCTGCACTCACTATTCCGCTGGTACAGTCACTGTGTGCATGCATTACATTACTGATCCTGAGTTACATCCTGTATTATACTCCAGAGCTGCACTCACTATTCTGCTGGTGCAGTCACTGTGTATATACATTACATTACTGATCCTGTACTGATCCTGAGTTACATCCTGTATTATACTCCAGAGCTGCACTCACTATTCTGCTGGTGCAGTCACTGTGTACATACATTACATTACTGATCCTGTACTGATCCTGAGTTGCATCCTGTATTATACTACAGAGCTGCACTCACTATTCTGCTGGTGCAGTCACTGTGTCCATACATTACATTACTGATCCTGTACTGATCCTGAGTTGCATCCTGTATTATACTCCAGAGCTGCACTCACTATTCTGCTGGTGCAGTCACTGTGTACATACATTACATTACTGATCCTGAGTTACATCCTGTATTATACTCCAGAGCTGCACTCACTATTCTGCTGGTGCAGTCACTGTGTACATACATTACATTACTGATCCTGAGTTACATCCTGTATTATACTCCAGAGCTGCACTCACTATTCTGCTGGTGCAGTCACTGTGTACATACATTATATTACTGATCCTGAGTTACATCCTGTATTATACCCCAGAGCTGCACTCACTATTCTGCTGGTGCAGTCACTGTGTACATACATTACATTACTGATCCTGAGTTACATCCTGTATTATACTCCAGAGCTGCACTCACTATTCTGCTGGTGCAGTCACTGTGTACATACATTACATTACTGATCCTGAGTTACATCCTGTATTATACTCCAGAGCTGCACTCACTATTCTGCTGGTGCAGTCACTGTGTATATACATTACATTACTGATCCTGTACTGATCCTGAGTTACATCCTGTATTATACTCCAGAGCTGCACTCACTATTCTGCTGGTGCAGTCACTGTGTACATACATTACATTACTGATCCTGTACTGATCCTGAGTTGCATCCTGTATTATACTCCAGAGCTGCACTCACTATTCTGCTGGTGCAGTCACTGTGTACATACATTACATTACTGATCCTGAGTTACATCCTGTATTATACTCCAGAGCTGCACTCACTATTCTGCTGGTGCAGTCACTGTGTACATACATTACATTACTGATCCTGAGTTACATCCTGTATTATACTCCAGAGCTGCACTCACTATTCTGCTGGTGCAGTCACTGTGTACATACATTATATTACTGATCCTGAGTTACATCCTGTATTATACTCCAGAGCTGCACTCACTATTCTGCTGGTGCAGTCACTGTGTACATACATTACATTACTGATCCTGAGTTACATCCTGTATTATACTCCAGAGCTGCACTCACTATTCTGCTGGTGCAGTCACTGTGTATATACATTACATTACTGATCCTGTACTGATCCTGAGTTACATCCTGTATTATACTCCAGAGCTGCACTCACTATTCTGCTGGTGCAGTCACTGTGTACATACATTACATTACTGATCCTGTACTGATCCTGAGTTGCATCCTGTATTATACTACAGAGCTGCACTCACTATTCTGCTGGTGCAGTCACTGTGTCCATACATTACATTACTGATCCTGTACTGATCCTGAGTTGCATCCTGTATTATACTCCAGAGCTGCACTCACTATTCTGCTGGTGCAGTCACTGTGTACATACATTACATTACTGATCCTGAGTTACATCCTGTATTATACTCCAGAGCTGCACTCACTATTCTGCTGGTGCAGTCACTGTGTACATACATTACATTACTGATCCTGAGTTACATCCTGTATTATACTCCAGAGCTGCACTCACTATTCTGCTGGTGCAGTCACTGTGTACATACATTATATTACTGATCCTGAGTTACATCCTGTATTATACCCCAGAGCTGCACTCACTATTCTGCTGGTGCAGTCACTGTGTACATACATTACATTACTGATTCTGAGTTACATTCTGTATTATACTCCAGAGCTGCACTCACTATTCTGCTGGTGCAGTCACTGTGTATATACATTACATTACTGATCATGAGTTACATCCTGTAGATCTTTTTATTATAAAAATGAAAAACATAACAATAATAATAACAGAAACATAACAAAATGAATAACCACAAAATAAACAATGTAATAACTGGTCCAGCCGCTCCCTCTCTCCTCACACACATATTATACATATATACAGAATAACAACTACTTACACTGTGACATCTGGTCCAGTTACCAAACAAAATAATAATAATATAATAAGTAAAATAAACAATAACCGACAAAAATATATACAAACTCATATATATATATATATATATACATTTTTTTTTTTTTATAAATAATATAAAATAAATACTAACTATACAAATATATACAAGACAAAACTAAGCACCCCACACTCAAGCCCACCAGTCCCTCCCCGACACTGACCTGAGAGCTGGTCCCGCGTCTCATGCCTCAGTCCATGTTCAACGTCCATAGGCCAGATCAGGCAGTGCCAGTTTTTCCCCAAAATGACCAGTGTCCCAAAGCCCCACAAGATGAACCCACCTCCCCCCTTTTCCCACCACCCAACCTAACACCTACACCCAAATCCATATCCTTATATACAATATAACCAGAAACAAACAATACAATAACAAACAATACAATAACCACAACTGACAAAGCCCAAGTTCGGCGCCTGCAGCCCTACATCACTGTCTACTGATCAATAAAACAAAAATCTATGGTGTCAGCAGCAGCCCACCACCAGGAGAGGAGATGACCAGACTAGGGCACACTAAAAGAAAAGCCCCTCCAGAGGAGAGCGGTCCTCCGTGTACCCAGTCTCTCAGACTCCAGAGAACGCACCTTCACCAGGTCACCGAGTATGGTCCTAAACACATCGTCCACTGGGAGGATTTTCCGTTGCGTCGATACTAAGCACCGTGCGTTCCACGTGTGATACCTGACCACTGCGCTAACTAGAAATAAGGTGCAGCGGTCCCGACCACCCAGGTCTCCGAATGCTCCATAGGCCCATTCCGCATAAGAGAGACCGGCCAGCCAATTGAGGCGCCCACCCAGTTATACACCTCTGTGTTAAAGGGACAACGAAGCAGGAAGTGGTCCATGCTTTCTAGCATGGTACCACAATGTTCCCGAGGACAGTTCCTGTCCTCAGAGCTCCTACACTTCAGATTGTCCCTCACACACAGTTTCCCATGGAAGCAGCGCAAACCAAGTCCCAAAACTTCGAGGGGATCCTGATAGAATTCAAAAGATGCAGACCCACTCCAAGATCCCGAATTGGGCAATCCCTGAGCGCCAGTGGCCTCTGAAAATGGGTCAACAGAACCCTTTTGTCAAGGTGCTTCCTTGACAGAGTCCTGAACTCCCACATTCCCAGACCCCACCGGCGAATTACCTTAAGAACCACGGTAGCGTAAACCGGGAGATGTCCATGCGGTGTGCGTAGATCCTTCACTTGCCCTCCTGGCTCCGGTTCCTGGAAGAAAGGCTGAAACCATCCCCTACAGGAGAATACCCATGGAGGAGCCCTCTCTTTCCAGAGGTTTGCAATATTGATCTTAATGAAGGTATTCACAAAGAAAACCACAGGGTTGACCATACCCAACCCTCCTAGTCTCCTCGTACGGTAAGTAACCTCCCTCTTGACCAGGTTCAGTCTATTCCCCCATAACAGTTGGAAGAACAAACTGTAGTCCCGAGTCCAGAGAGGCTCCGGCAAGATGCACACACTGCCCAGATAGATCAGCAAAGGGAGCAGGTAAGTTTTGATCAGGTTTACCCTTTCCCTTAGGGTCGAAGACCAACCCTTCCATTGGTTCACCTTCTGAGTGGCGATCTCTAGCCTGCTGTCCCAATTTTGTTTGGGGTAATCCCCCTGGCCAAATTCGATGCAAAGAACTTTTGCAGAGACTTTGGGTCCTGGAAGGGTGTCCGGGAGATCAAAACCAGGATCTCCTCCTCCCAGCCAGAGACTCTCACACTTATCCCGGTTGATCTTAGACCCGGATGCCTCCGAGTAGCGATTTACCTCTGACAACAGCCACTCTGCCTCCCCGTCAGAGGAAACAAAAACGGTGACGTCATCGGCATATGCCACCACTCTCAGAGTGGCTTCCGGTGCTGCCTGGTCCATCCCGATCCCAGCCAACGGTCCACGCTCCACCCTCCTAAGAAGTGGGTCAATCGCAAACACGCACAGCAGCGGGCTCAAGGGACAACCCTGGTGAACACCACACCCAACCTCAAAAGAGCTGCCAATCCAACCGTTCACAAGCGGGAAACTCTCTGCCCCAGCGTACAAGGTCTTAAGCCAATCAACAAACCCCCCCGGCAGGCCATACCTCAGAAGGACAGACCAGAGGTACTCATGATTAACCCGATCAAATGCTTTTGCCTGGTCCAATGACAGCATGTACCCCTTCCAGCGGCCAGCCCTACCCTGCTCCACTGCCTCTCGGACACAGAGCACAGCACTAATTGTACTGCGGCCTGGAACAGAGCAATGCTGGCCCCCCGAAAGGAGTCAGGGCACAAATTTCACCAGCCGATTAAACAGCACCTTTGAAAAAACCTTCCTGTCTGCATTGAGAAGCGCTATGGGATGCCAATTCTCAATGCAAGATGAGTCCTTACCCTTTGATAAGATGATCAGAGCAGACCTCCTCATTGACTTTGGCAGAGTGCCCGAGGAAAGACACTCATTGAATACCTCAGTCAAGAGGGGAACCCAGGCGTCCTTAAAGGTCTTATAGAATTCAGATGTTAAGCCATCTGGACCAGGAGATTTCTTTAGGGCAAGCCCTTCAATCGCCAACTTAACTTCCTCTTCCCTGATCATCTCTGTCAAAACGCCAAGAGAAGGGTCTACCCCTGGTTCGGGGACGGCTTCAGCCAGAGAAGCCGACATCTCATCCCAATCCAGATCCCTCTTCCCCAAGAGGTGCGAGTAGAAGGATCTGATGACCTCCAGGATCCCTGATCTGGATCTTTTCAGGGAACCCGCTGTGTCAACCAGTCCTGTAACAACTTTACTATCCACTGACATCTTGCAGTTTCTGTAAGGGTCGGGCGAGCGGTACTTCCCATAATCCCTCTCAAAAGCCAAAGATGCGTGTCTATCATACTGACACCTCATTAGCAAAGATTTCACTCTGGAGATCTCCTCGTGGCTACCTCCAGTTGAGACAAGATGCTCGAGTTTCCTCCTCAGGCCCTGATACAGGCAGTACCTGTCCAGGCTCCTGAGGCTCGAGAGCTGGCTGAAGAATCTCGCCACCCTTTTCTTGAACATCTCCCACCACTCTGACTTACTACTACAAAGATCCAGTAAGGGTACCTAGCCCTGAAGAAAATCCTCAAAGGACTGTCTTATCTCCGCTTCTTCCAAGAGAGACGAATTGAGCCTCCAAAAGCCTCTTGTTAAAACCCTCCTGTTAGTTTTTTCTATCTTGTGTTTTGCGGTCACGTGACCATCTGCCTATATATTCCAGCTCCGCCCTTCTGGCTTTGCTGGACTTTGGTGTTGTTTGACTGTCTTGCTAGCCTGGTGCTTCGGTGCCTATCTCTGTCAGTTCGCTTGGTCCTCTAGTACTTTTTGTCAGTTTGTCTTTTGTGTTCAACAACAACTTCTGTGTAGGAGGTGTCCCATTTTTGTCCCAGTCCTTAGTTCTTTTAGGGACCCCTCCCTTAACTCTATAGGTCTTCGTTCAGACTAGCCGAGGACGAAGGCGGGTCTGTTCACTAGGAACAGGAAGCCCGCTACATCGGGATTCAGCTTAGTCTTACTGTAGGGACAGCTTTCCCCTATCTTTCCTTAGTTCTTGTTGCAGATCATAACAGTAAGTCCAGCCCAAAAAAACTTAAAGGAAAGAAATTCGGGGATCATTATGGTTTCCATCCAGGAGTTGGCTCAACGCTTGCAGGGATTGTCTCTGGAGGTGGCCGAGCTCCAGCAACATGTGAGTAGCTGCTCTGGAGCGCATTTTGTCGAACCCAAGGTAGGACTGCCTGATGTTTTTTTGTGGTAAACAGCAAGATTTTTTTCCTTTAAAAATGCTTGTTTGTTATATTTTCGTTTGAGACCAAGATCCTCTGGGAATGAATCACAGCGCATTGGTTTTATTATGTCACTTTTGCGCAAGGAACCACAGGGGTGGGCCTTTTCTCTCCAACCTAATGATCCGTGTTTGGGGTCTGTTGAGGAATTTTTTTCTGCTATGGGGCTATTATATGACGATCCTGATCGAATCTCATCTGCTGAATCAGAACTTAGACGTTTGAATCAGGGGTCAGATGATGTTGAAAATTATTGCACACACTTCAGGAGATGGGCCTCAGAAGTTAAATGGAATGATTCTGCGCTGAGATGTTTATTTCTTGCTGGTCTGAGTGAAAGGGTTAAGGATTTGCTAATTGCATTCCCTGCACCTGAGACACTGCAGGAGGCTATGCAGTTAGCTGTTCGTATAGACAGGAGACTGAGGTCCAGGGTGAATGATGTAAAAACTCCTGTAACGTCAGGTCCTAGTTCCCAGAAAATCTGCTCTGACAGCGGAGAACCAATGGAGGTGGGGGCAATGTCACTCCGCTCTCAGGAAAGAGACCGGAGATTCGCCGAAGGTTTGTGTCTTTATTGTGGTAAAGCTGAATATTTGATTAAGTATTGTGAGCGTCATTTAAGTAAAGAAATAAAAAAGGTCAGTTACGCCCGTATAGCTTGTTTTCGCTCTGCAGGAGTATTTCTTTCTGAGAGTGCTACTCTGCAGGGAGATTTGATTGAATTTCAGGTATTTGTGGATTATGGTTCAAGACTTAATGTGATTGATGAAGGGTTTTTGGAAAACCTTAAATTGAAATCCAAACCTTTGTCATCACCTATTTCTGTGGTTGCAATTGATAACACTCCTTTGAAATGTATTACTCACAAGACTGCTGCATTTCCCCTCACTATCAATGGAGTTCACCAAGAAATTTTGGACTTGGTTGTTTTGGATAATTTGCCCTCTCCAGTTGTTCTAGGATTGCCTTGGTTAAAACTGCACAATCCTTTGCTCGACTGGTCTACTAATGTGATTAAGTCTTGGAGTCCTAAGTGCTATGATAAATGTTGTAATGGTCGCATTGCGGCTGTGGTAAAAGGGGAATTACCTGTACCTATTCAAGATTTTTGGAGGAGGAGAAATAAATGAGAAATCTTAGCGCATAAATGGGCCAATTCATGTGTACCTGACAGCCGCGATAAGGCGTTTCTCGATGTCAGGACCTACCAATGTGAATACCTCTCTAAGGGACATCCGTCTGCTTATGTGTGGGAAAGAAAGATCCTGATGCAATTAAAACCACCTGCACCTTATCGCCGCTGTCAGGTACACATGAATTGGCCAATTTATGCGCTAAGATTTCTCATTTATTTCTAGATTCTACAGCAGCAATGCTATTCATATTTCATGCTTCATATTCACACGCGCAAAAGTTTTCCAAATATTTTTCATTTATTTCTATTTTCTACAGCAGTAATGCTATTTATATTTCATACTTCATATTCACATACTCAGCGTTACAGAGTGCTACTTTGCTTTTTCATTGTATATGGAGGTAGCTCCTCTTAGTAAGCACCTGTTCACACCTATTTCTTATAGTGGAAGTGCCGTCATTTTCTTTGTTACTAGATTTAAGCTTTGACTGAGCACTCCACCCCCATGCCGCAGGTGGTTTTAATTGCATCAGGTTCTTTCTTTCCCACACATAAGCAGACGGATGTCCCTTAGAGAGGTATTCACATTGGTAGACCCTGACATCGAGAAACGCCTTATAGCGGCTGTCAGGTACACATGAATTGGCCAATTTATGCACTAAGATTTCTCATTTATTTCTAGATTATACAGCAGTAATGCTATTCATATTTCATACTTCATATTCACATACTCAGCGTTACAGAGTGCTACTTTGTTTTTTCATTGTTCACTAGGAACAGGCAGCCCGCTACATCGTAGGGATTCAGCTTAGTCTTACTATAGGGACAGCTTTCCCCTATCTTTCCTTAGTTCTTGTTGCAGATCATAACACCTCTTCCCATCCGGGGGGTCTCTGTAACATTCAGTGAAAACAAAATCAAACAGTGATTGGAGAACTCCACCTCAACAACAGATACTGCTGAAGAGACGGCTTCCTCCTTTAAATAAAACCTGTCTATCCTGGACCTACAGTTACCTCTATGATAGGTGAACCCCTCGTGGCCTGCGGTGTGCCGGATGTGGACATCCACCAGGCGAGCCTCACTAGCTATACTATTAAGGGCGACGCTATCATAAGTCAGCTTGTATCTGGAACCTCCTCTATCCCGGGGCCTCGTGACAGTGTTAAAGTCCCCTCCAAAGACGACCTGCCGACTAGTAAAAAGGTAGGGCTTGATCCTCATAAAGAGACACTTCAGGTCCCACTTAGATTGGGGACCATAGATGTTAATGAGCCAGAGCTCTTGTCCCTTCATGAGGACATCTAATATCAGGCACCTCCCCATTTCTAACTCAATAACCCGTCGGCATTCTACCGGTGCGGTAAAAAGGACCGCCACTACGCTATACGGCTCGGCCGCAAGACACCAATAGGAGGGCCCGAGTCTCCACTCCCTCTTAGCTATAAACACCTCTGCCATATTTGGCAGCCTGGTCTCTTGCAAAAAGAAAATGTCAGCTTCAACCCGGTTGAGAAAATCAAAGGCTGCAAATCTAGCCATATTTGACTTAATGCTGGCGACATTAATGGACGCCAGCGTCAAGGGAGTGGGTACCGCCATCATTGGTGATTGAGTTAGTTGGCTTTCTTCTTCCCACTCCCCTTATCCTCTGCTTCAGACGAGGAATCCTTCCCCCTCTTTAATGACACAGAGGTGTCCATTCCCACATTTTTCCTTCTTTTTTCGTCCTCGTCTCCGGACTCTGGGCCAGTCCCCCCCCCCCAAGGACCTTGCATACCCAGGAGAAGGAGACTCGGCGCCCCCTGTAAGCTCCGCTGAAGCCGGAACCTCACCCTCAACCTCCTCTTCAGAGGAAGAGATGTTATCAAGGGCTTGGAACCGGTTAGAATGATCAACCAGAGGGGAGTCAGTTTTACCTTCCTTAGGTACCTTGGTCAGAGCGGGAGAAGATGTTTTATCTCCCTTCTTTCTCTTCTTTTTGGTGCCGAGCTTACGCTTGTCCTCTAGCCACCGCTTATTATCCTCATCCAAACTTTCATAATGGGAGGATTCTGAGGCAGAGGCGGTTTCCTCTCTGTGGATCCTCCTGACCTCCTCATCCAACTCATCATCCCTCGGGGCCTCAGCAGCAAGACTGGCATCCAGGACAGGGGCCGCCCCAGTAGTCCGGGGCTCGCCCAGCTCCCTCTCCTGTCTGCGCTTGTCTAGACGCCTCAGCTGGGCAGGCATCTTTAAATTGCTTTTCTTCCCTGGCCCCTCAGCTCCCCCACCCCTGCTAGTCCCCTCCCCAGCAGAATCGGCTTCACGGCTTTCTCCCACCAGGGTCTCGACTGCATTAGCGAAGGAGCGAGGACAACGGCTGAATGGGTGACCTAACTCACCACACAGGTGGCACCTAATCTCCACACAAGAGGCAGCAAGATGGCCGACACCCCCACACAACGCACATTTCTGCACAGTGCAGTTTGCACTGAAGTGTGTGGGGTCGCTGCACCTGTGACAGAGCTTCGGTTGCCCCTGGTAGAAGACCAGGATACGATCCCTACCCAGGAAGGCGGATGATGGAATGTGGGCAACTGTACCACCTGAACGCTTAAGTTTTACCATAAACGTCCAGGCCCCTGACCAGATACCAAACTCGTCGCGGTTTTTCTTTGGCATCTCCACCACCTCTCCATACCGACCAAGCCACGTCATGATGTCATAACAAGAAAGCGACTCGTTACGAGTCATCACGGTCACTTTCTTGATTTGGTTTTGGCGAGACACTGCCTGAACGGCAAAGTCTCGCCAGCCAGGCTCATTTTTTTGCCAACTCATAATTCGTCCAGAAGAGCTCAAATCCCTCCGGCCGAACAAAGCTGACATCAAACTCAGGCGTGGAACAGGGATGTATCAAGGCATAGATGTCAATCGACTTGAAGCCCATCCTCAGCAGGAGCTCCACAACTTTAGACATTGGAGGACATGCATCACTGCCCCTCCACCGAAGACGGACCACATTCCTACGCACACTGCCTGGCCCGGCTGTTGGGAGGGACCACACTGTATCCCCCCTTTTTGCTCTCGGAAGGCCCCGAGGCCATGCCTCTCTATCCAGAAGGATAGATCAACCTCTCGACCCTCTACCATTAGTGATCTCTCCCCCTTCTTTAGAGCCTCCAGAAGGCGCCGTTGCAACATGCCGTCCCCAAAGCACGGAGACGAGAAGGATGCCCTATTTGCCCCAGAGGTGACACTGGCATAACTCTGGACAGGCGTTGCCACCCTCGGGGGGGGCAACCAGACCAGTGACTACATCAGCCCCAACAGCATCACTATTACCCACCTCCATCTCACCCTCCACCAAATCAGCAACCACACCACTAGACAATGAATTGGCCTCATTCACACCCACCACCACATTCATTCCTGCTGGACCAGTAACAATGGTGGATGACATTTTGACCTCAGCATCATCAGGCACAAGGGGCTCAGTCACCCCCATAGAACTGGAGGCGACCTCACCCCTGGTCTTATGTGTGCCCTCCACATCATCAGTCGGTAATTTCTGTTTGGCATTCGGTATAATGCGCCGCTGATCTTTAGCTGCTGTTAGGCGCCGCTGATCTTTAGCATCAGGATCTTCCGGACCAGCGACGCCAACACAAAATAACACTTTCGTGGGAGGACTGGAACGCTCAGCCCCAGTAGCCCCCTCACACTGCCGCCGCTTCTCAACTAAGTGATCAGGGGCAACAGCATTCAGAGGCGCCGAGGCTACCGAAGCTGCCCCCAACACCGGGCCGCTCCCCCCTCCCACTGAGGAGCGCACAACAGCATCGTGGCCTGACCGAACGCCCGCTGCCGGGCCGCCCTCATTGTCTGGCCTCTCGGCTGATGCACCTTCTGCTGCGTCCCCGCTACTACAAGCAGAGACGGAGCTCTGCACCTCACTACCACGCTGTGTAATCTCCCCGCGCCTTTGCACCGGATCCACAGCAGAACCTGGGCTGGGCTGGGCAACGGGGCTTATACAGCAAGCTGAGCCTGCCCACGTCTCAGGGGGTACAGGGAGGGGGGCATATGCATAGCTTACCGCTTCCTGCAGCTTTGGCTTGATCTTCTTAGCCTTTTTGTGGCCCCCAGGTGCCTCTTCTAGTAGATCGTCACCAAGATGGAAGTTTTGGAGGCACACTGGGGACTCCAGGAGCTTTATCTCGGCCATTAGCGCCCCTCCCTGGCCGCTGCTGTCACTGTCCTCCCCAGAGCAGGCAGAACTGCGACCGGATGTCATTGTCGCCTGTTCTGCAGGGAGCTCGCTGCACGTGGCCTGCGGGTGACTTTGCAGGCTGCCAGGTGGGGCTTCCTGCTGGTCATCATCACTCTCATCATCCATCTGGCTCGCAGGTCGCAGCCCCATCTGCCTCTGCTCTCTGTTATCAGCCATTTCTCTGAAGCGGTCTTCATTTATTAGTTTTTCTTTGAATGGACCACTCTGCTCTCTGATGGTGGCTTTTCTTAGTTCCAGCTCATGAATCTCGCTGGTGAGCATCTTTACCTCTGCCTGGAGTTTAGCCCCCTCAATTTGGAGGCCCCCACAGCTTTAGCGCTTGTGCAGCGCAGCTTCTCCCGAAGCCTCCTGACGAGCTTACTCGCATCTTCATACTCACAGAGGTGGATCATGACCCGGGAGGCATAGGTGGACACAGACTCCCAGGGACTTTGCAGCCCCCAACCTTCCTCAATGAGGTCGGCCTCACCTCCGTGAGAACTCAGCTTTCCTCCGGAAGGAGCGCCATCATGCACGCCGCTGTCACGCTTTACCTCCATGCTGGAAGCCTTGCGGCTTCTCTGGGTCTCCACAAACCCAGGGGGAGTAGGAGCCACATTGCTGCGACTCCTGGTGGAGTGTCTCACCCCCGAGTCCTCCGATGTGCAGGCCGGTTGCTTGTTTCTTCTGCCCCCCGCCGGCCTGGTTCGGGAAGCAGAAGCCTGGGACTTGGCTCCATCACTCATCCCAGGAAACCCACTCCCCCCCTGGGTAGGAGAGAGAGCAGATCCCCAGGTGGAGAGGTGTTGGTTCTCACAGACCTCAGGAGCACACAGCAGGATCTGCAGCCACCACACCCGCAATCACCACAGTGAGCAACAGCTGATCAGAGCTGCACTCACTATTCTGCAGGTACAGTCACTGTGTACATACATTACATTACTGATCCTGAGTTACATCCTGTATTATACTCCAGAGCTACACTCACTATTCTGCTGGTGCAGTCACTGTGTACATACATTACATTACTGATCCTGTACTGATCCTGTACTGATCCTGAGTTACATCCTGTATTATACTCCAGAGCTGCACTCACTATTCTGCTGGTGCAGTCACTGTGTACATACATTACATTACTGATCCTGAGTTACATCCTGTATTATACCCCAGAGCTGCACTCACTATTCTGCTGGTGCAGTCACTGTGTACATACATTACATTACTGATCCTGTACTGATCCTGAGATTCATCCTCTATCATACTCCAGAGCTGCACTCAGTGTTCTGCTGGTGCAGTCACTGTGTACATACATTACATTACTGATCCTGTACAGTTTGTTGGATATTACTTGAAATAGCGAGCTCATTGTCAGCCAATCCCTTTACCATTTTGCTTATTTATTATGCTTTGCTTATACAGCGCTATCATAGTCTGCAGCACTTTACAGACATCATCATCGCCGTCCCCATAGGGAATGTAGATTGTGAGCCCTAATCAGTCTTTGGAGTGTGGAAGAAAACCGGACAACCTGGACGAAACCCACACAGTCACGGGGAGAACATACAAACTCCAGATATTGTCCCTGATAGGATTTGAACCCAGGACCCCAGTGCTGCAAAGCAACAGTGCTAACCACTGAGCCAGCGTACAGTGTCAACCACTGAGCCACTGTGCTGCCCAGCTCCTATTAGAAACAGTTTTCCTACATCAGATTAATATACAGTGTGTAGTGAAAAGACAGCACCTCCCAGAATACAGATAATCTTTTCAGAATGCAGAATTGTAAATTCAGCTCTGGAGTATTTTAAAATAGATTAATACAACATAAACTGAATGCTATGATGTGGGACCAGTTATAGGCTGACAGTCAGGACAGTTTGTGTGTTCACATGTCTAGGTCTAGCTTTGGGTCAGACTTGTTCCCTACCTCTGTCCAACGTTGCCCGTGTAGCGCCCCGAGGGTTCGACCGCTACAGGGATATTGCACCTCAGTCCAGAGGTGTGATATTCCACTCCCGGGTAAGGATGGAGTATGGACCAGGGCTCAGTTAGCTGCATACAGCACACACACCCCATTCCCGAGGGACAGCTCAACGGTGCTCCCACTAGACAGAAGTGCAGGCACGACCGACTATGTCCCTGGCTGGAGTGGGGAGGGGGGTGGAACACCCAGTGCTGTAGGAGCAGATAGGGGTTGGTTCCTGAGCGTAGATAGGAGCTCATTGGTTGCTGGTCACCTGGGCTCATGGTCAGAGGGAGGTATAAAAGGTGGGCACCATCTTAGAACAGTGTTCAGTCTGAGAGAGGAAGTGACAGAGCAGGGCCTCTGTGGAGCTCTGCTCCGGAGGCGGGCCTAGCCTGTGAGGCCCAGCCAGCACTGAAAGAGAAAGAAGAAGAAGTTCAGTCGGTGAGGAGAGGAGAGCTGACAGGGAGCAGCAGCTCAGGCTGAGTGCTGCTCCAAAGGCAGGCCTAGAGAAGAGGCCGGAACCTGAGAGGAGAAGGAGAAGTGGGCCTGGAGAAGAGGCCAAGGGAAGGAGGAGAAGACAGAACAGGAAAGAAGGAGAAGAAAGAGAGAAACAGAAGGGCTCAGGAACAAGAAGGTGGAAGGGACCCTAAGAACCCACGAGAATCCAGGGTGAAGGGTCAGGCAGATTAAGGGTACCGGATCCCAAGTTGGTGGAGGAGAAACTACCCTCAGCCAAAGACCGGTCGTCGTGATCATTTATTGGTGCGACACCTCATCAAACCTGCTAGGAAGGCACCATATAGGACAGCGGAGGACGGGGCCCACGTTTACCCGCACAAGTCCGCGGCAGCTGGACAAAAGTGGGTCACTGGTGAGGCAGGCCAGAGAAAGGATTAAAGGGGGTCCTGTGCCATGCTCCTGAACTGCCTGGGAGTTGACCGAGCCCCTCACCTGGTGGACGCAGCACGGCTCGGGCAGTCATTCCCTGCAGAAGTGACTTGGATATTAACCGTGAGTAAAGACCCTGAACTGCAGTACGTTGTCTGTGTGCTTTTTCGCTCCTCCGGCACTACCGGTACTGGGACTCTCACCACCATCACTCCCACCATCCACTACACTGCCCTGGGGCTGCACTCTTCCCGTGGGGAGTCACATCATCCCAGCTGCATACATCATCAGCCCCAGCGGTCTGCCCTGCAGCGGCGGTTCCTAACAACCGCAATCCACGGGTGGCGTAGTCGGACATAATCAATAGCACATAACGGACTACCACTGGCCTGACCACCCTGAGCCACGGAACCGGGTTGCCACTACCACTCCCATCGTTCCCTATTGCCCAGATCCGAGTGCCCCACGGCCCAGGGGGCGAGTCAGCTTTGGCGTAGTCGGCAGGATCGTTACCCACCCGCCACAAGCGGGTATTGCGCGCCTGAAAAAAGACTGTTTTATTGTATGAAAGATGGCGCCCGCCCCAGAAGAACGAGCGCCATAATGTGCACGCCAAAAGACAACAGGAAGCCACCTCCCATCGTGGGCCAGGTCCCAGAATGGCGCCAAAGAAAGAGCCCGCCCCCAACAGCCCTGAGCACGGCTGTGGAGATGTCCATCAAGGTGGGGGCGCTGCCCCTGAAAGTGATTGTCACCAAGTTGCCCCGGGACCACCCCCAATGGGGGTGGGAAGAGAAGAAAACTGTGGGGCAGGGCGCGGTCTGGATCAGTCTGGCCAGGCCACACCCAAAGATAGAGACAGGAACCAGCTCCAGCTCCCTGGCGCGTGGCCTGCTGCTGGCCGAATCCCCATGCAGCTTCACGGAGCTGCTAGCACACCTCCCCAAGGAAGACCCCGAGTATGTGCGGGCTGTGCTGGAGGAGCTGGACCGGAGGATGGTCCGGGCGCAGCGGGACGTGATTGCCAGGTGGAAAGAAGAAATGGCCCGGCGGGCCGTGATCCTGCAGCAGGAGGCACCGTCGACATCCAGCGGCACACCAGCCACCGAGGGCAGTGAAAGCAGAGCGGAGGCCGAGGACGACGCCGCGGAGGAGGCCGCGACAGCAGAGGCAGGTAACGGAGACGCCTCTACCCCGAACCCTGGGGCCGCCGACCTGCCCCTGCACCCTGTTGCGGAGCCCAATGTACCTGAACCCGCCATCGACACCGTGCCTCCACCGCTACCAACCGGTTCCCAGGCCATCGACACCACCAGCGAGCCCCGCCCCACGCAGTGCCCTCTGACCCCGGGCGTGATCAACAGACCACAATCGCAGGCCCGGTCGCAAGGCCTAGCACCCCCGTACGCCGCCCGTCGACGGGAGTACTGCCGCCAACAGCTGGAGGTGTTCGAGAGGGAGCAGCGGGAGCGGCGCATGAAACAGGAGAAGCTGCAGGCCCAAAGTGCGAAGCAGAAGATGAAGGCCCGACGAGATCCCCGAGCTGCCCGCGGTCCCCGAGTCACCGGGACTGTCGTGAAATTTCACATGGAACATGGCTGCGGTTTCATCCGAGACCCTGAGACCATCAGTGATGTGTTCGTGACGAGGAGAGATGTGGAGAGCCACCTGCCGGAGGGTCATCGAGGGCGAGATCTGTTTCCAGGGGATGTGGTGTCTTACACCCGACACCAAGGCGTGAAGAGATGGTACGCCCTCCACGTCCACAGTAGTAGAGGAGGAGGAGCAGCACTACTCGGACTCTGAGTACCAGGAGGGCCCGGACGGGCCTGAAGATCATGAGGAAGAAGGAGCATCAGGAGGACACCGTTACCAGTGAACGGTAAAGTGGAATTGTACATAGTTACCCGTCAGGGTACAGAGAACTGTGTGGGACTGTTTCAAATTGAGTGTGGTCCCCGTTGGGACTGATATAGGACTGTGTGAAAGTAATCCCCTACATCCCCTACCAGGCTGAGGACTGTGAGCAGCCATTTCCCTTCCCAAAACTGGCCGAGGACTGAGAGCGGTCAAATCCCTTGTATATAGTTGCGCTTCCTAAAGCGCCCCCTACTGGTTTTATACAAAAACCGCAACGTCTACCTCAAGATTTACTGGACTGTTGCACCTTTACCTGGTCGCAAGTTGCACCGCGGCCATGATCCAAGGATACAAGAATGTGTCTTATTTAAAAAATGTTTTATATGAAGAGTTTAATATGCTGCTAGAAAATGTTTTACATAATTTTGAGACCATTTTATATGATAAGTGACAAAAGAGTTCCAGAAGTATTAGTATGTGTTTTATAATAGTGTGACAAGAAAAGAAAAGTGTGTCCCATAAAGGGAGTTGAACAATGTAGTCCGTTTCTAAATGTAAAAAGTTTTAAAAAGTTTTGCATGTCCTGTAATCGACTGTTTTTGCTCTTTTCCAGCCCGAGGACGTGCTGTGCTTTACCAGGGGGGAATGTAGCGCCCCGAGGGTTCGGCCGCTACAGGGGTATTGCACCTCAGTCCAGAGGTGTGATATTCCACTCCCGGGTAAGGATGGAGTATGGACCAGGGCTCAGTTAGCTGCATACAGCACACACACCCCATTCCCGAGGGACAGCTCAACGGTGCTCCTACTAGACAGAAGTGCAGGCACGACCGACTATGTCCCTGGCTGGAGTGGGGAGGGGGGTGGAACACCCAGTGCTGTAGGAGCAGATAGGGGTTGGTTCCTGAGCGTAGATAAGAGCTCATTGGTTGCTGGTCACCTGGGCTCATGGTCAGAGGGAGGTATAAAAGGTGGGCACCATCTTAGAACAGTGTTCAGTCTGAGAGAGGAAGTGACAGAGCAGGGCCTCTGTGGAGCTCTGCTCCGGAGGCGGGCCTAGCCTGTGAGGCCCAGCCAGCACTGAAAGAGAAAGAAGAAGAAGTTCAGTCGGTGAGGAGAGGAGAGCTGACAGGGAGCAGCAGCTCAGGCTGAGTGCTGCTCCAAAGGCAGGCCTAGAGAAGAGGCCGGAACCTGAGAGGAGAAGGAGAAGTGGGCCTGGAGAAGAGGCCAAGGGAAGGAGGAGAAGACAGAACAGGAAAGAAGGAGAAGAAAGAGAGAAACAGAAGGGCTCAGGAACAAGAAGGTGGAAGGGACCCTAAGAACCCACGAGAATCCAGGGTGAAGGGTCAGGCAGATTAAGGGTACCGGATCCCAAGTTGGTGGAGGAGAAACTACCCTCAGCCAAAGACCGGTCGTCGTGATCATTTATTGGTGCGACACCTCATCAAACCTGCTAGGAAGGCACCATATAGGACAGCGGAGGACGGGGCCCACGTTTACCCGCACAAGTCCGCGGCAGCTGGACAAAAGTGGGTCACTGGTGAGGCAGGCCAGAGAAAGGATTAAAGGGGGTCCTGTGCCATGCTCCTGAACTGCCTGGGAGTTGACCGAGCCCCTCACCTGGTGGACGCAGCACGGCTCGGGCAGTCATTCCCTGCAGAAGTGACTTGGATATTAACCGTGAGTAAAGACCCTGAACTGCAGTACGTTGTCTGTGTGCTTTTTCGCTCCTCCGGCACTACCGGTACTGGGACTCTCACCACCATCACTCCCACCATCCACTACACTGCCCTGGGGCTGCACTCTTCCCGTGGGGAGTCACATCATCCCAGCTGCATACATCATCAGCCCCAGCGGTCTGCCCTGCAGCGGCGGTTCCTAACAACCGCAATCCACGGGTGGCGTAGTCGGACATAATCAATAGCACATAACGGACTACCACTGGCCTGACCACCCTGAGCCACGGAACCGGGTTGCCACTACTACTCCCATCGTTCCCTATTGCCCGGATCCGAGTGCCCCACGGCCCAGGGGGCGAGTCACCCGCATTCTCCACTATCTGTTAGGATAAGAGCACATGTTGTATTGTGGAGCGACAGTGAACTGTAACCTGGGATTGATCGCTATTACGTTACCATCTCATATCTGCAGGATACAACTTTGGGCCATGTGTCTTATGTCTTACAAAACAATCGAGTTACGTAGTTCAGGCAGAGTTCAGCGACATCTCAAGACAAAGCTCTGGGTCTGTTCTCCAGTGCAGGTTATGGGGGCTGAGATATATTTCTTATCTGGCAGATCCCACTTTTATCCCCCTATTAACCTCCGAAAACCCAACAAACACCCAACACCTCCCTCCCCAAAAATGTGTAATACGGGAATGCTCACACCTCTAAGATATTCACCATGTGAATACGTACCAAAGAGGCAGACCATGACGCTGCTATGGGGCCCTTGGTGAGAAGGGCCCATCCTTGGCTTCCTAGGAAAGAACATGTATAGTGCCCCTCTCTCCAATAATGCTGCAAACAAAGTGGACGAGAACTGCTATTAACCTGCAGATATAGGGTTAATCTGCTAGTTAATAACGTTACGGAGGTGCCCGGCTGCGGTACTGAAAGAGTGGCTACTGGGAGAAAATTAACTTTATTCTTCCAGGCAGCCGCTGGCTTTCAGTCATGCAGTCCCCACTCACAGCACAGCCCCGACACTTTGACTGACAGCCAGTTCTGCCGTGCATCTGTACAGAGCAAGCTGTCAATCAAGGTGTCTGGGCGTGCTTCCATCCTCTGTTCACTCCCCGTGCTGTGGGCGGTGCTCTGTGCACTGAAAGCCGGCGGCTCCTGGGAAGAATAAAATTATTTTTCTCCCAGCTACCGCACTTTCATTACAGCTGGGAGCCTTTCCTACACTATTAACCTGCAGGTTGATGTGGCAGGTTCCCTTTAAAAAACGATATGTGATTTTTATGACCTTTTTTTTGCACTTTTTATTGTGTATTTCTTTTTCACTGAGCTTTTGGAGGCAGCTAAAAATGAGTTTTTTTTTCCAAAAGGAAACCTCGTCAGGAAACGCACTTTTTTGGGGGAAGTTTTTATTTTCCTGAAGCATTTTTGAACAGTTTTTCTCCCAAGGTATTTTTTTGCAGCTTTCGGATTGGACAGTGCCCAGTATGGAGTGAATTCCAACAAGAAGGGACATGCACTTTTCTTGTTTTTTCCACTAGATGTTTTTTAATAACCCGAAGTGGAAAAAAAATGCTCTAAACACAATATATGAACAGAAAAGTGAATTAACTCAGAGATGAATAGGAAGAGTCTTTCTAGCATTTTTAGGTGATTTTTGTGGCGTATTTTAGAGCAGATTCGCCCCCTAAGAATATCCGTATGCCATGTTTTTTAGTATTTTTTTCTGTGTTTTTCATAATTTTTGTGATTTAGAGATCATGTGCTTTCAAGATTTGATTTGGAATCTGATAAGTTTGTAACAATACTGTAGATTTTTAAAAATGCAACAATGGAAAAAACGTGCAAGATTTTGGAAAATTAATCCACTTGAAAAAAAAAAAACGGCAAAAGGGTCCTACTGTTATCACAGCAAGGTCTTGTCTTGGAAAGAAAAACATATAAAGGGTATTTTTTTCTCTCCATGTTCCTTTAAGTCTTAAAGGGACACGGAGAGAAAAAAATACCCTAGTTCAAGATCAATATTAATCTCACAATATAAACTGGAGCTGCGGCAAAGCAAATCCTCCATACATGAAAGAAGCATCCCGCGTGTCATATGGCTCATTGAGCTATAAAGATTGACTGGAGATGACACAGGACTGGAGCTGCTCCGTTGCTTCCAATGAAAGGCTTCCATCTATATCCTCAATACTCCCTGCAGATACAGGAGCGGCTCTTAAAGGGAAATACCACTTTCATCCACACATATCACAGCCTAAAATGTATCCAAATAATTTATAGTCAGGAACCATATTGAAGTCTCTGTTTGAAAATGTGTTACTGCGCCTTTAAATTCACAGGCTCCTCTACGCAATTCACGTTATTTTCCATCATATGTGATGTCCCTTTAATTGAGTTTACCCTTCTCACCGTGCAAAGCATCAGTCATACGGAGTGATACAGCCGCTCTCTTCTCACCACCTCCGTTAAGTTGTCACTGTGGTTGCCAAACGGGCAGGAAGCGCAACGACAACCAATAGAACAGCAGAAAACATAATTTTACTAATAATTTATTATAATTATTTAAAATGGCGGCTGACGAAGCAGATTCCATAAAGTGAAGATTTGAGATCTCGATATTAGATCACCTCTTTGAATCTCTGATTGTCACATGCACACTGAGACTGGGGGTACAGGATAAAGGCACTGAGACTGGGGGTACAGGATAAAGGCACTGAGACTGGGGGTACAGGATAATGGCACTGAGACTGGGGGTACAGGATAATGGCACTTAGACTGGGGGTACAGGATAAAGGCACTGAGACTGGGGGTACAGGATAAAGGCACTGAGACTGAGGGTACAGGATAATGGCACTGAGACTGGGGGTACAGGATAATGGCACTTAGACTGGGGGTACAGGATAAAGGCACTGAGACTGGGGGTACAGGATAATGGCACTGAGACTGGGGGTACAGGATAATGGCACTGACACTCGGGGTACAGGATAATGGCACTGAGACTGGGGGTACAGGATAATGGCACTGAGACTGGGGGTACAGGATAAAGGCACTGAGACTGGGGGTACAGGATAAAGGCACTGAGACTGAGGGTACAGGATAATGGCACTGAGACTGGGGGTACAGGATAATGGCACTGAGACTGGGGGTACAGGATAAAGGCACTGAGACTGGGGGTACAGGATAATGGCACTGAGACTGGGGGTACAGGATAATGGCACTGAGACTGGGGGTACAGGATAAAGGCACTGAGACTGGGGGTACAGGATAATGGCACTGAGACTGGGGGTACAGGATAATGGCACTGAGACTGGGGGTACAGGATAATGACACTGACGCTTGGGGTACAGGATAATGGCACTGACACTCGGGGTACAGGATAATGACACTCACACTTGGGGTACAGGATAATGACACTGACACTCGGGATACAGGATAATGACACTGACACTCGGGGCACAGGATAATGGCACTGACACTTGGGGTACAGGATAATGGCACTGACACTCGGGGTACAGGATAATGACACTCACACTTGGGGTACAGGATAATGACACTGACACTCGGGATACAGGATAATGACACTGACACTCGGGGCACAGGATAATGGCACTGACACTTGGGGTACAGGATAATGGCACTGAGACTGGGGGTACAGGATAATGACACTGACGCTTGGGGTACAGGATAATGACACTGACGCTTGGGGTACAGGATAATGGCACTGAGACTGGGGGTACAGGATAATGGCACTGACACTCGGAGTACAGGATTATGGCACTGACACTTGGGGTACAGGATTATGGCACTGACACTCGGGGTATAGGATAATGACACTTGGGGTACAGGATAATGACACTTGGGGTACAGGATAATGACATTCGGGGTACAGGATAATGACACTTGGGGTACAGGATAATGACACTTGGGGTATAGGATAATGACATTCGGGGTACAGGATAATCGCACTGACACTTGGGGTACAGGATAATGGCACTGAGACTGGGGGTACAGGATAATGACACTGACGCTTGGGGTACAGGATAATGACACTGACGCTTGGGGTACAGGATAATGGCACTGAGACTGGGGGTACAGGATTATGGCACTGACACTTGGGGTACAGGATTATGGCACTGACACTCGGGGTACAGGATAATGACACTTGGGGTACAGGATAATGACACTTGGGGTACAGGATAATGACATTCGGGGTACAGGATAATGACACTTGGGGTACAGGATAATGACACTTGGGGTATAGGATAATGACATTCGGGGTACAGGATAATGACACTTGGGGTACAGGATAATGACAGTTGGGGTACAGGATAATGACATTCGGGGTACAGGATAATGACACTTGGGGTACAGGATAATGACACTTGGGGTATAGGATAATGACATTCGAGGTATAGGATAATGACACTTGGGGTACAGGATAATGACCGTTGGGGTACAGGATAATGACACTCAGGGTACAGGATAATGACACTAGGGGTTCACTGACAGCACATGACACGAGTATCAGAAGTATAATTGCTGTTCTGTGACTGATGTTCTCTTCATATGATTGGTCCGGCAGTAATTACAGTTTGCAGCAATTGAAAAAATCGAGAGCTGAAAATGTTTCCTGGAATTGACACAAATTATAGAGGAATCCTCCACGTGGACACCAGGAGGCGATTCCTGACCCCGGTGTCCGGCCACTGACCACAAAGTATTAGGAGAAATGTAACATTGTGGTAACAAGACTTGTTTGTCTGAGGAAGAGTCGCCGGAGGCTTCAGTCAAGGGTAACAGAGAAACCCTGTCTGCTCCTCTGTCCTGGAGGCTTCATCTGCCCCAGTAACCTCCTTCTTCCCTCCCGTGTCTGGATGTCCCGTACATGCCTGCCCTAGTTTACAATGATTAAACAGCCTGGCAGAGCCCAGGGGTCTTGTCTCCATGGGAAGCCCCTAATTGATTTTACAGAGAGCTCTGCTGGAACCTTGAATGGCAGGAGAGAAGATTTCGGTTTACGTCCTCTTCCTTTTTTTACTTATCAAACATCCTTATTGAACCAGCTCGCCTGGCGGAGGTCGCCCCGGGTACGTTCAGGGTTGTGCCAAGCATTTCATGCACATTATGTGCCACAAAGCCAAGAAAATCCATTTATCCTTGAAGGGTAACAGTGTCAAAAGCAAAAAGTTACAACATGGAAAGCGGGTGTACTTGTTACTCATCAGTTCTGACCACCGCGACCAACAGGGCCACATATGTTGGGGTATGTTACAGAGAACCATGACCATGGAGACTTCTCTTCTCTGGTTCTCTGTCTTAGGAGACCTCTTGTCTTCAGAAGTCCCATGGTGATACTCTTGTCCTATGTGTCACGTAAGGTGAAGGTGTTGACTCATGTATGATATATGGTAAGTTATATCCATATTGAACCCACCAAAAAGTTGTGTTACTGTCTGACGATCTATCTCCTATCTGTCTCCAAATGGCTGATATTGGCAGAGAGAAGAATCGGCCAGATGGATTTCAGCATGCCCAATCCTTTTATTCTAAGAGGAGTGTGCCCCCTTAAATATTATAGGATGCAACATCCCTTGGTTCTCTACTAAGAGATAGATGAAGGATGCAGGTGTGTAAGGAAGACCGGGGTGTAAGTACTTTCCGAACAAGGGATCCGGAACTGCCGGGGCCGTACCTCTGGTTGCAGGGGGAAGACAGACTACGAGCACAGTAGTCAGGTGACTGGGAAGCTGGGGGCGTGTCCAGAGTGAGAGCTGGGAGGTCAGGTGACCGGGAGACTGGTGGCGTAGCTAGTGAGAGGGGGAGATGAGGACTTTTGCGCGGGAAAACGGCAGGAGAGTCCTGCTCAGGAGAGCAGTGTGAGAGGGTCCAGGCTCCTGACTCCAGTACTTGGAGCAAGATCCGAGTGCAGTGGACCGGAGGAGTCAAGCCGACTAGAGGGAGAAGAGATGCAGGTTCCGTGGAGCTGAGCACGTGAGGTGCACTGTTATGGACTAGGGGCTCAGCGGGTAAAACCGGAGACCGCTCGCTGCCGCCAGAAGATGGAGCATTGTTTAGGCGGGGAAGCCTGAAGAGAGCAACACCGGCATCAGCTGGCAACTGCCTTGTGGAGGATAAGAGTCAGCTAAGTGTAAAAACTGTCGATTACAACCGGTTTGACTCAGCTACATCTAGGTAAACTGTGAACTGTCAGTTATAGACTTTTACCTGCTACTTCCCTTGTTTTTCCCCATATTTGCCCCTGTTACTCCCTGCGTGGAGATTGACCCTGTTATCATAAACCTCCCCTGTTTATTATTAACCCTGTATTGGCTGCTCTGTGTTTCTGTGTCACTGCATCTAAAGTACCCGTGTTACATGTGCACAGTAGTCAGTCGAAGAACTACACTTCACAGTCGCGGCATTACACCCACAGGTTATCTCCAGCCGTCTCTACCATGGCATTCCTCTCTAGGCTTCAGCTTATGGACTCCTCCGTTGTGTTTATTCCTCACCTCTACTCCTTCTCATAGTGAAGAGAAAGCCTCTCTGCTCCCCTCAGTGGTGGCAATTCTTGCTATTTATCTCTGAAGCTGCAGCCCCACTATCAGTATTTGGTCAGTATTCGGTCAGTATTTTTTCTCAGGAGTGGGAGCCAAAACCAGGAGTGGGTGATAAATGCAGAATTGGTGACTTGTTTCTATTATACTTTTTCTCTGATTGTTCCTCACCTGGTTTTGGCTCCCACTCCTGAGAAAAAAATACTGACCGAATACTGACCAAATACTGATAGTGGGGCCGTGGCCCAATTATGGTTCTCTGGGCTGGTCTACAACACCTCGCATAAATGACACTGACTGTGGCTGAGGCTGGAGCTTTATTGTGCTCTTCTGTGGAAATAGAATATATATATATATACACTGTGTTCCAAATTATTATGCAAATAATATTTTCTCAGATTTTCCCAAATTACCTATATGAATTGCAGTCATTGTAATTTTCCAGTCAAATAACTATTAGAGTACAATTGAAAGGTTTTTGTACAAACTGCCTATGATAACAGTATATTTTTTAAAAAATAAAAACTCAAACTGCACTCAAAATGCATGTTCCAAATTATTATGCACAGCAGTTTTCAACCTTTTCATTTTAATAAAGAACAAAAAAATGGTCATTTTTGAAATTATAAGCATTAGCAGGTTATTACAAACTGAAATCAAACAGTTTTCAACTCAAAACTTTATTCTAGGTGATGTTACATTTTCACATAGGACCCCTTGTTCGAAAGGAGCTTCTGAACTCTCTCGTGCATTGAATTTGTCAGGTTTTGGATGGTTTCTGCTTCAATTGTTTTGCATGAGGACAGAATACCCTCCCAGAGCTGTTGCTTAGATGTGAACTGCCTCCCGCCATCATAGACACTCCTTTTGATGATGCTCCAGAGGTTCTGAATGGGGAAGAGGTCAGGGGAGCATGGGTGCCACACCATAAGTTTGTCCCCTTTTATGCCCATAGCAGCCAGAGATGCAGATGTGTTATGTGCAGCATGAGACGGGGCATTATCATGCATGAAATGATCTCGATGGTCCAGATGGATGGAGTGGAGGATGGCTGGTTGATGGACACCCCATGCAAACACGGCTACGGCGCCAACAAGGAGGAGGTGGAGTAATGTTTTGGGCTGTAATTGACGCACCCCTGGGCCTGTGCTGAGTAGCGTTGCGCACGCGGGGGCCTACCCGGAGCCGGATCTGATAGGGGTAGTAGTTTCGTGGCGGTGACCCGGTCCGTGCTCAGGGTGTCAAACTAAGTGGCGTTATTGATATGATGGTATTAGTGTCCGACTACGCCACCCGTTGAATGCGGCTATGAAGCCGCCGCTGCAGGGCAGTCCGCTGAGGCCGGTGGTACGGATGTGCAGCGTGAATGGTATAACCCCCAACGGGAGGGGTATGGCCTCAGGGCAGCTATGATAGAGATGACAATGGGAGTGATGGTGCGGGTGTCCCAGTACTGATGGTGCAGGTGCGACGACGAAACACGGAGGCTTGAAGTGCAGTTTCAAAAGCTTTACTCACAGTTCTTTACCAGGTCGCCCGTGCACAGTAGGACCACCCGAGTCATGCTGCGTCCACCAGGTCAGAGACTCGGCCAACTCCCAGGCAGTTCCAGAGCGTGGTTCTGAGCTCCCCTCTCTTCCTTTCTACTGGCCGTCCCCACCAGGGATCCACCTTTGTCCAGCTCCCTCGGGGCTTCTAGTGGTGAAACCTTTCCCGGCTTCCCTGACCCTATATGACGCGCCCCCTGGGCCAGTGCTGTTTGGGGATTACCCGGAGCCGGATCAGATGGGGGTTGTAGTCTCCGAGTGGCGGCGACCCGGTCCGTGCCCAGGGTGTCAAACTCAGTGTGTGGCAGTCTTGATAGATGTTATTGATGTTCTTAGTGTCGACTACGCCACCCGTTGATTTGCGGTCAAAAGGCCGCCGCTGCAGAAGGGTCCGCTGAGGCTGGTGGTATGTGTGCAGCTGGGGTAGTATAACCCCCAACGGGAGGGGTATAGCCTCAGGGGGTCAGATGTAGAGGATGGTGGTTGTGAAGGTGCAGGAGAGCTAAGCAAGAAGACTCAGAGTCGGGCTGTGCAGTTCAGGGGTTTTTACTTACGGGTGTTCTTATGGTCACTCTGGCCTGAAGCGACCACCCGAGCCGTGCTGCGTCCACCAGGTCCTGGACTCGGCCAACCCCCAAGCAATTCTGGAGCGTGGTCCTGAGCTCCTGTCTGACTTTCCCTCTCTTCTGGCCGTTCCCACCAGGGATCCACTTATGTCCGGCTCCCTCGGGTCTCTTGGTGGGTACACCTCTTCTGGGTTCCCTGACCCTATCCTTGGTATGCCTTCCTAGTGGATTTAGTGAGGGTCGTGGCAGATCCTGCCCACGACCTCCGGTCTCTGGCTAAGGTGTGCTTTTCTCTCTGCCAGCTTGGGATCCGGTACCCTGGGTGCCAACCCTTCACCCTGCTGTTTGTATTCTGGGGTCTTGGGGTTCCTTCTTCTTCTCTCTGGGTCCTTCTGACTCCTCTCTCTCTCTCTCAGACTTGGCCTTGGAGCTGGGCCCAGCCGGAACCACAACTCCCTGTCAGCCCTTCTGGCTGAGCTTCTCTGCTCTGCTCCTCAGGCTAAACTCTGACAGACTGACCCTGATCTAAGATGGTGCCCACCTTATATACTCCCTCTATGTGTGAGCTCAGGTGACCAGCACCCAATGAGCTCCTAGCCTTACCCAGACTGCTCCCCCTATCTGCCCCTACACTACTGGGATGTTCCACCCCCCTCCCACTCCAGCCAGGGACAGACACTATCGTACTTGCACATAAACTGGTGGGAGTACCGTTGATCTGTCCCCCGGAAATGGGATGTATGTAGTGTATGCAGCTATCTGAGCTCAGTTCCACACTCCATCCTTACCCGGGAGTGGAATACCACACCTCTGGCTTGAGGTGCAATACCCCTGTAGCAGCCGAGTCCTCAGGGTGCTACATTCCCCCCTGGTAAATCACAGCACGTCCTCGGGCTGTAAGAGAATAAACATCCATAAACATACAATTTTTTTTTCATAACAACATAAACATATCAGCATAAAACTTTTTCATAATAAACATTCTTGTTCCTCCGGCCACGGTGCAACTTGTGACCGGGTAAAGTGCAACAGTCTCTTGTAGTAAAAACAACAGTTTCCTATAAAACCGGTAGGGGGCGCCTTAGAAAGCGCAACTATATACAAGAGAAGGTGGCCGCTCTCAGTCCTCGACCAGTGGGGAAAAGGGATGGCTGCTCACAGTCCTCAGCCTGTGGGGAGATGGGACACACTGGAACAGTTCACACTTGTCCCAATGGGGACCTTATTTTAAGTTAGCAGCATGGCATATACCCTGGCGGGTAACTATGTACAGTCTCTTTACCGTACTTTAATGACGGCGTACTCCTGCTCCTCCTTCAGACCCGTCCGGGTCCTCTTGCTCCTCTTCACACCGTAGCTCCTCCTCCGTCAGCCGGTGTACATGGAGGGCGTAGGGTCCTTTGGCACACTTGTGCCGGGTGAACGTGACCTCGTCCCCTACATATAGGTCACGACCTCTGTGTCCCTCCGGCAGATGGGACTCCACGTCTCTGCGGGTGACAAAGACGTCGCCGGGGGTGTGATGATCCCTGGTGAAACCCCAACCGTGCTGCAGTTGGAATTTAATTACAGTCCCGGTGGCACGGGGACCGTGGGCTGCA
Organism: Phyllobates terribilis; assembly: GCF_046119375.1. Taxonomy (NCBI): domain Eukaryota; kingdom Metazoa; phylum Chordata; class Amphibia; order Anura; family Dendrobatidae; genus Phyllobates; species Phyllobates terribilis. The sequence continues at coordinate 86,389,940 of NW_027362773.1, read as the reverse complement.
CGGGGGTTCCTCCTGGTCCGGCTCTTCTGCTCTGCACTCTGTTCCTGCAGCCGCTGCTCTCGGACCCGCCTCTCCCTTCGCTCCCGGTCAAAGACCTCTAACTGCTGCCGGCAGCACTCCGCACGCTCAGCTGCAGCTGCCCGAGTCTCTTGGGTGAATCCCATGAGGTCTCCTCCGGTGGGGTCCCACGCAAACTGCGCTTCCTCCAACGAGAGTGGGGTGATCTTAACGGGCTTCGGAACCGGAATCAGGGGCTCATCTAGGGGTCTTTCTTTCCGGAGTCGGGGATGGTGGAACTCCGGTGGCCACACAAAGGGCTGCCCATCCGGGCACGTGTTCTGGGCAAACAAGTCTTCACCCAGGTGCGGCACGGTGGACGTTGAGGGCGCGGTGGTGGTAGCGGCGCCCGGGTTCACTAGGCCTTGCGACCAGGCTTGGGGCACCCTGAAGGTAAAGGGCACCGTGAAGACGGCGGCGCCCGGGGTAACTTGGCCCAGCGACCAGGCCGGTGGCTCAGTGGAGGTACAGGGCGCTGTTGGAACTGCGGCTCCCGGGGGTACTAGACCTTGCGACCAGGCCGGTGGTGTTTCCTGCTTTGCCGCGCTCAGGGTTGAGGCGCGTGACGTCACAGGGGTCGCGGCCGCGGCTTCTGCTTGAGGCCTTGTCTGGAGCGGTGACGATGCAGCGACGGGCACGGCAGGGGGAATTTCGGGCTCTGCGACGGGGAGCTGGGGCAGGCACGCGGTTTCTCGGCTCGGGGTAGGGACGTCCCATTTACCTGCCTCCATCTGTCCAGCTCCCTTCTCGGCGCCGTCTCCGGCCTTCACTCCTCCTGCACCATCCTCAGAGGCGGTCTGTCTCCTCGTCTCGGGTGGCGTGCTTCGCTGGCGGGTTCTTGCCTGCAGGGCCATCTCTCGGCTCCACTCCGTCAGCGTCTCTCGCTGCACCTGGGCCATCCTCCGTGCGAGGCGCTCCAGCTCGGTCTGCGCGCACTCCCGGTCTCGGGGGAGCTGTGCCAGGATCTCCACTAAGCCTAGTGGGGTTGTTGCTTGCAGCAGGCTCCTGACCACAGGGTCGGTGCTGCCTGACTCTCCTTCCATCTCCGGGTACGACTTCTCCGGAGTCCTCTCCAGACTTCTTGTCTCCGGGTGCGCTCTCTCCAGACTCCTCCAGGCTGCACCCATCTTCGCTCTCTTGTTCTGTCTCCGCCCACATTGAAGGTGGTCCCGGGGCAACTTTGTGATTGTCAGTTCCAGGGGCAGTTCTCTCACGCTGATGGACATCTCTAGCATCACAGTCTCTGTTGGTGGGGGCGGTTTCCGCTTTTGGCGCCATTCCTTGACCTGGCCCACGATGGGAGGTGACCTCTTGCCACCCTCTGGCACGCCCATAATGGCGTCCGCTCTTCCAAGGCGGGAAATCTTCTGGAAATGGCGGGAATCGTCTCCCAGTGGCGGGAAACTCCGTGGATGGCGGGAAAAAGCTGCAGATGGCGGGCAACCGGCGGGAATCGATCCGTGATGGCGTCCCATGGCGGGGACCCTCTGGAACCGGCGGGAGACTTCTTCTTAAGGTAAATTTGAACTTCTCTTCAGGCACGCAGTACCCGGTGGTTGTGGGCACGAAATCCTGCCGACTACGCCAAAGTTGACGCGCCCCCTGGGCCAGTGCTGTTTGGGGATTACCCGGAGCCGGATCAGATGGGGGTTGTAGTCTCCGAGTGGCGGCGACCCGGTCCGTGCCCAGGGTGTCAAACTCAGTGTGTGGCAGTCTTGATAGATGTTATTGATGTTCTTAGTGTCGACTACGCCACCCGTTGATTTGCGGTCAAAAGGCCGCCGCTGCAGAAGGGTCCGCTGAGGCTGGTGGTATGTGTGCAGCTGGGGTAGTATAACCCCCAACGGGAGGGGTATAGCCTCAGGGGGTCAGATGTAGAGGATGGTGGTTGTGAAGGTGCAGGAGAGCTAAGCAAGAAGACTCAGAGTCGGGCTGTGCAGTTCAGGGGTTTTTACTTACGGGTGTTCTTATGGTCACTCTGGCCTGAAGCGACCACCCGAGCCGTGCTGCGTCCACCAGGTCCTGGACTCGGCCAACCCCCAAGCAATTCTGGAGCGTGGTCCTGAGCTCCTGTCTGACTTTCCCTCTCTTCTGGCCGTTCCCACCAGGGATCCACTTATGTCCGGCTCCCTCGGGTCTCTTGGTGGGTACACCTCTTCTGGGTTCCCTGACCCTATCCTTGGTATGCCTTCCTAGTGGATTTAGTGAGGGTCGTGGCAGATCCTGCCCACGACCTCCGGTCTCTGGCTAAGGTGTGCTTTTCTCTCTGCCAGCTTGGGATCCGGTACCCTGGGTGCCAACCCTTCACCCTGCTGTTTGTATTCTGGGGTCTTGGGGTTCCTTCTTCTTCTCTCTGGGTCCTTCTGACTCCTCTCTCTCTCTCTCAGACTTGGCCTTGGAGCTGGGCCCAGCCGGAACCACAACTCCCTGTCAGCCCTTCTGGCTGAGCTTCTCTGCTCTGCTCCTCAGGCTAAACTCTGACAGACTGACCCTGATCTAAGATGGTGCCCACCTTATATACTCCCTCTATGTGTGAGCTCAGGTGACCAGCACCCAATGAGCTCCTAGCCTTACCCAGACTGCTCCCCCTATCTGCCCCTACACTACTGGGATGTTCCACCCCCCTCCCACTCCAGCCAGGGACAGACACTATCGTACCTGCACATAAACTGGTGGGAGTACCGTTGATCTGTCCCCCGGAAATGGGATGTATGTAGTGTATGCAGCTATCTGAGCTCAGTTCCACACTCCATCCTTACCCGGGAGTGGAATACCACACCTCTGGCTTGAGGTGCAATACCCCTGTAGCAGCCAAGTCCTCAGGGTGCTACATTCCCCCCTGGTAAATCACAGCACGTCCTCGGGCTGTAAGAGAATAAACATCCATAAACATACAATTTTTTTTTCATAACAACATAAACATATCAGCATAAAACTTTTTCATAATAAACATTCTTGTTCCTCCGGCCACGGTGCAACTTGTGACCGGGTAAAGTGCAACAGTCTCTTGTAGTAAAAACAACAGTTTCCTATAAAACCGGTAGGGGGCGCCTTAGAAAGCGCAACTATATACAAGGGAAGGTGGCCGCTCTCAGTCCTCGACCAGTGGGGAAAAGGGATGGCTGCTCACAGTCCTCAGCCTGTGGGGAGATGGGACACACTGGAACAGTTCACACTTGTCCCAACGGGGACCTTATTTTAAGTTAGCAGCATGGCATATACCCTGGCGGGTAACTATGTACAGTCTCTTTACCGTACTTTAATGACGGCGTACTCCTGCTCCTCCTTCAGACCCGTCCGGGTCCTCTTGCTCCTCTTCACACCGTAGCTCCTCCTCCGTCAGCCGGTGTACATGGAGGGCGTAGGGTCCTTTGGCACACTTGTGCCGGGTGAACGTGACCTCGTCCCCTACATATAGGTCACGACCTCTGTGTCCCTCCGGCAGATGGGACTCCACGTCTCTGCGGGTGACAAAGACGTCGCCGGGGGTGTGATGATCCCTGATGAAACCCCAACCGTGCTGCAGTTGGAATTTAATTACAGTCCCGGTGGCACGGGGACCGTGGGCTGCACGGGGGTTCCTCCTGGTCCGGCTCTTCTGCTCTGCACTCTGTTCCTGCAGCCGCTGCTCTCGGACCCGCCTCTCCCTTCGCTCCCGGTCAAAGACCTCTAACTGCTGCCGGCAGCACTCCGCACGCTCAGCTGCGGCTGCCCGAGTCTCTTGGGTGAATCCCATGAGGTCTCCTCCGGTGGGGTCCCACGCAAACTGCGCTTCCTCCAACGAGAGTGGGGTGATCTTAACGGGCTTCGGAACCGGAATCAGGGGCTCATCTAGGGGTCTTTCTTTCCGGAGTCGGGGATGGTGGAACTCCGGTGGCCACACAAAGGGCTGCCCATCCGGGCACGTGTGCTGGGCAAACAAGTCTTCACCCAGGTGCGGCACGGTGGACGTTGAGGGCGCGGTGGTGGTAGCGGCGCCCGGGTTCACAAGGCCTTGCGACCAGGCTTGGGGCACCCTGAAGGTAAAGGGCACCGTGAAGACGGCGGCGCCCGGGGTAACTTGGCCCAGCGACCAGGCCGGTGGCTCAGTGGAGGTACAGGGCGCTGTTGGAACTGCGGCTCCCGGGGGTACTAGACCTTGCGACCAGGCCGGTGGTGTTTCCTGCTTTGCCGCGCTCAGGGTTGAGGCGCGTGACGTCACAGGGGTCGCGGCCGCGGCTTCTGCTTGAGGCCTTGTCTGGAGCGGTGACGATGCAGCGACGGGCACGGCAGGGGGAATTTCGGGCTCTGCGACGGGGAGCTGGGGCAGGCACGCGGTTTCTCGGCTCGGGGTAGGGACGTCCCCTTTACCTGCCTCCATCTGTCCAGCTCCCTTCTCGGCGCCGTCTCCGGCCTTCACTCCTCCTGCACCATCCTCAGAGGCGGTCTGTCTCCTCGTCTCGGGTGGCGTGCTTCGCTGGCGGGTTCTTGCCTGCAGGGCCATCTCTCGGCTCCACTCCGTCAGCGTCTCTCGCTGCACCTGGGCCATCCTCCGTGCGAGGTGCTCCAGCTCGGTCTGCGCGCACTCCCGGTCTCGGGGGAGCTGTGCCAGGATCTCCACTAAGCCTAGTGGGGTTGTTGCTTGCAGCAGGCTCCTGACCACAGGGTCGGTGCTGCCTGACTCTCCTTCCATCTCCGGGTACGACTTCTCCGGAGTCCTCTCCAGACTTCTTGTCTCCGGGTGCGCTCTCTCCAGACTCCTCCAGGCTGCACCCATCTTCGCTCTCTTGTTCTGTCTCCGCCCACATTGAAGGTGGTCCCGGGGCAACTTTGTGATTGTCAGTTCCAGGGGCAGTTCTCTCACGCTGATGGACATCTCTAGCATCACAGTCTCTGTTGGTGGGGGCGGTTTCCGCTTTTGGCGCCATTCCTTGACCTGGCCCACGATGGGAGGTGACCTCTTGCCACCCTCTGGCACGCCCATAATGGCGTCCGCTCTTCCAAGGCGGGAAATCTTCTGGAAATGGCGGGAATCGTCTCCCAGTGGCGGGAAACTCCGTGGATGGCGGGAAAAAGCTGCAGATGGCGGGCAACCGGCGGGAATCGATCCGTGATGGCGTCCCATGGCGGGGACCCTCTGGAACCAGCGGGAGACTTCTTCTTAAGGTAAATTTGAACTTCTCTTCAGGCACGCAGTACCCGGTGGTTGTGGGCACGAAATCCTGCCGACTACGCCAAAGTTGACGCGCCCCCTGGGCCAGTGCTGTTTGGGGATTACCCGGAGCCGGATCAGATGGGGGTTGTAGTCTCCGAGTGGCGGCGACCCGGTCCGTGCCCAGGGTGTCAAACTCAGTGTGTGGCAGTCTTGATAGATGTTATTGATGTTCTTAGTGTCGACTACGCCACCCGTTGATTTGCGGTCAAAAGGCCGCCGCTGCAGAAGGGTCCGCTGAGGCTGGTGGTATGTGTGCAGCTGGGGTAGTATAACCCCCAACGGGAGGGGTATAGCCTCAGGGGGTCAGATGTAGAGGATGGTGGTTGTGAAGGTGCAGGAGAGCTAAGCAAGAAGACTCAGAGTCGGGCTGTGCAGTTCAGGGGTTTTTACTTACGGGTGTTCTTATGGTCACTCTGGCCTGAAGCGACCACCCGAGCCGTGCTGCGTCCACCAGGTCCTGGACTCGGCCAACCCCCAAGCAATTCTGGAGCGTGGTCCTGAGCTCCTGTCTGACTTTCCCTCTTTTCTGGCCGTTCCCACCAGGGATCCACTTATGTCCGGCTCCCTCGGGTCTCTTGGTGGGTACACCTCTTCTGGGTTCCCTGACCCTATCCTTGGTATGCCTTCCTAGTGGATTTAGTGAGGGTCGTGGCAGATCCTGCCCACGACCTCCGGTCTCTGGCTAAGGTGTGCTTTTCTCTCTGCCAGCTTGGGATCCGGTACCCTGGGTGCCAACCCTTCACCCTGCTGTTTGTATTCTGGGGTCTTGGGGTTCCTTCTTCTTCTCTCTGGGTCCTTCTGACTCCTCTCTCTCTCTCTCAGACTTGGCCTTGGAGCTGGGCCCAGCCAGAACCACAACTCCCTGTCAGCCCTTCTGGCTGAGCTTCTCTGCTCTGCTCCTCAGGCTAAACTCTGACAGACTGACCCTGATCTAAGATGGTGCCCACCTTATATACTCCCTCTATGTGTGAGCTCAGGTGACCAGCACCCAATGAGCTCCTAGCCTTACCCAGACTGCTCCCCCTATCTGCCCCTACACTACTGGGATGTTCCACCCCCCTCCCACTCCAGCCAGGGACAGACACTATCGTACCTGCACATAAACTGGTGGGAGTACCGTTGATCTGTCCCCCGGAAATGGGATGTATGTAGTGTATGCAGCTATCTGAGCTCAGTTCCACACTCCATCCTTACCCGGGAGTGGAATACCACACCCCTGGCTTGAGGTGCAATACCCCTGTAGCAGCCGAGTCCTCAGGGTGCTACATATACGTGGTATGCCTTCCTGGTGGATATGGCGAGGGGTCGCGCCAAAACTTGTCCACGACCTCCGGTTCCTGGCTGAGGATAATTGGCCTCCACCAGTTTGGGATCCAGTACCCTGCTCTGCCAACCCTTCACCCGTTTCCGTTCTCTCGTGGGATCTCAGGGTTCGTCTCTGGGCCTTTCTTTGCGTCTCTCTTCTTCCTCCTTTTTCCTTCTCTCTCTCTGCTTCAGGCCTGGCTCTGGAGCTGGGCCCAGACGGAGCCACAGCTCCCTGTCAGCCCACTCCGGCTGAGCTCCTCTCTGCACAGACTCTCGTCTGAACAGGACCCTGTCCTAAGATGGTGCCCACCTTATATACTCCCTCTGACACCCGAGCCCAGGTGACTAGCACCTAATGGGCTCCTACCTATGCCCAGAGTCCCTCCCCTATCTGCTCCTACACCACTAGGATGTTCCTCCCCCCTCCCCACTCCAGCCAGGGACAGAAGCTGTCGTACCTGCACATCTATCTGGTGGGAGTACCGTTGATCTGTCCCCCGGAAATGGGGTGAGTTTGGTGCATGCAGCTATCTGAGCCCAGTTCCACACTCCATCCTTACCCGGGAGTGGAATACCACACCTCTGGTTCGAGGTGCAATACCCCTGTAGCAGCCGAGTCCTCGGGGTGCTACATAATCATGGGGAGAGAGATTGTCGGCCCTTTTAGGATCCCTGAAGGGGTAAAGATGAACTCCATAATGTATGTTGAGTTTCTCAAACAGCACTTCCTGCCATGGTTCAAGAAGAAGAACCGTGCATTCTGCAGCAAGATCATTTTCATGCATGATAATGCCCCGTCTCATGCTGCGCAGAACACATCTGCATCTCTGGCTGCTGTGGGCATAAAAGGGGACAAATTTATGGTGTGGCCCCCATGCTCCCCTGACCTCAACCCCATTGAGAACCTCTGGAGCATCATCAAAAGGAGTGTCTATGATGGCGGGAGGCAGTTCACATCTAAGCAACAGCTCTGGGAGGGTATTCTGTCCTCATGCAAAACAATTGAAGCAGAAACCATCCAAAACCTGACAAATTCAATGGACGAGAGAGTTCAGAAGCTCCTTTCGAACAAGGGGTCCTATGTGCAAATGTAACATCACCTAGAATAAAGTTTTGAGTTGAAAACTGTTTGATTGCAGTTTGTAATAACCTGCTAATGCTTATAATTTCAAAAATGACCATTTTTTTGTTCTTTATTAAAATGAAAAGGTTGAAAACTCTGCTGTGCATAATAATTTGGAACATGCATTTTGAGTGCAGTTTGAGTGTTTTATTTTTTTAAAAATATACTGTTATCATAGGCAGTTTGTACAAAAACCTTTCAATTGTACTCTAATAGTTATTTGACTGGAAAATTACAATGACTGCAATTCATATAGGTAATTTGGGAAAATCTGAGAAAATATTAATTTAGAACACAGTGTATATATATATATATATATATATATATATATATATATATGGACATTAGTGATGGGCGTACGTGCTCACCACTGCTTGTTGCTCGCCCGAGCATCACTGTGCTTGACAAGCTCTGCGCTTGCCGAGAATTTCCGGGGTTGCTCGGCGGGAGCTTGGGTCCCCTCCCTGCATGTTTGGCTCTCTTTAGAGCGCCAATGAACATGCAGGGATTGCCTGCCACTCACTGCAATACTGAAGCCATGTTGTTTGTGGCATTACAGTGATTGGCTGGTCGCACAGCGTCATCAGGTCTAAATCAGACCTGGCGCCGCCATGCTTGTCACAGTCTACCCTGGAATCAGGCAGAGTAGGGAAAGGTGCTGCTGAGCTAGGGAGAGATTTGCTTGTTTATTAGTTAGTGTAGCTATACCACAACATATATACAGTATATATCCATCTGAACCAAACAGTCCTTCTGCGGACTAATCCAGCTGCATATAATCAGCGGTGATAGCAGGAGTTAGGCAGGCAGGCAGTGTATGTGTCAGACTGCAGTGCATTACACAGCACAAAAGGGTCCATTGAACGTCCTGTTAGTATAGGTATTCCACAACATATATCTATAATATAACTGGGATGTGTGTCTCTGTCTGAAGCCTTTATAGACTGCGCATGTGCGACGCGCAGTCTGGCTCCAGACAGAAGCACGCATCCAGCCGTTACAGGTAAGAGGAGTGTATGGCGCCGGAGATCGCGGTATGCGTAGACACTGAACGCATACCGCGATATCTGGCGCCATACTTAACTGACCGAGAGGAGCGTTGCCGCGGCGCCTCTCTTCGCCAGAGACCGGGGCAGGAGTGAGGCGTCGGATCGGTGCATGCGCATAGCGCTATCTGGCGCCATTTTATTGAAGACACATTTGCAGTGTGTCTTCAGCAAAATGGTGCCGGACAGCGCAGTATGGGCTCGCGCGTACTCGGCCGCCACACTCCTCCCCCGGCCTCCGGCAGAACAGGACACTGCAGCACTGGAGCACAGGGAAGAAAGGTGAGTATAAGTGTTTACTTTTTTGCATGAGTGTACAGTGTGAATGGAAAGAGGGGGCCACACATACCAGGATTGGGGGGTGAGGGGGCCACACATACCAGTATTGGGGGGTGAGGGGGCCACACATACCAGTATTGGGGGGTGAGGGGGCCACACATACCAAGATTGTGGGGATGAGGTGGCCACACATACCAGCATTGTGGGGATGAGGGAGCCACACATACCAGGATTGTGGGGTGAGGGGACCATGCATACCAGGATTGTGGAGTACCACACATACCAGGATTGGGGAGTAAGGAGACCATGCATACCAGGATTGGGGGGTGAGGGGACCATGCATACCAGGATGAGGGGTACCACACATACCATTATTGGGGGATGAGGGGACCACACATACCATTATTGGGGGATGAGGGGACCATGCATACCAGGATTTGGGAGTGAGGGGACCATGCATACCAGGATTGGGGGGTAAGGGGTGCCATGCATACAAGAATAGGGATGAAGGGTACCATACATACCAGGATTGGGGATGAGGGGTGCCATGCATACCAGGATTGGGGATGAGGGGTGCCATGCATACCAGGATTGGGGATGAGGAGTGCCATGTATACCAGGATTGGGGATGAGGGGTGCCATGCATACCAGGATTGGGGATGAGGGGTACCATGCATACCAGGATTGGGGATGAGGGGTACCATGCATACCAGGATTGGGGGTGAGGGAGCCATGCATACCAGGATTGGTGATGAGGGGTACCATGCATACCAGGATTGGGGATGAGGGAGCCATGCATACCAGGATTGGGGATGAGGGGTGCCAGGTGCCATGCATACCAGGATTGGGGATGAAGAGTGCCATGTATACCAGGATTGGGGATGAGGTGTACCATGCATACCAGGATTGGGGATGAGGGGTACCATGCATACCAGGATTGGGGATGAGGGAGCCATGCATACCATGATTGGGGATGAGGGGTGCCATGCATACCAGGATTGAGGATGAGGGGTGCCATGCATACCAGGATTGGGGATGAGGGGTTCCATGCATACCGGGATTGGGGATGAGGGGTGCCATGCATACCGGGATTGGGGATGAGGGGTGCCATGCATACCGGGATTGGGGATGAGGGGTGCCATGCATACCGGGATTGGGGATGAGGGGTGCCATGCATACCGGGATTGGGGATGAGGGATGCCATGCATACCGGGATTTGGGGTGAGGGATGCCATGCATACCAGGATGAGGATGAGGAGTGTCATGCATACCAGGATGGGGGTGAGGGGTGCCATGCATACCAGGATTGGGGTGAGGGGTGCCATGCATACCAGGATTGGGGATGAGGGGTGCCATGCATACCGGGATTGGGGATGAGGGGTGCCATGCATACCGGGATTGGGGATGAGGGGTACCATGCATACCAGGATTGGGGATGAGGGAGCCAGGCATACCAGGATTGGGGATGAGGGGTGCCATGCATACCAGGATGGGGGTGAGGGGCCCATGCATACCAGGATAGGGATGAGAAGGCCATGCATACCAGGATGGGGATGAGGAGTGCCATACATACCAGGATTGGGGGTGAGGGGTGCTATGCATACCAGGATTGGGGGTGAGGGGTACCATGCATACCAGGATTGGGGGTGAGGGGTGTCATGCATACCAGGATGGGGATGAGGGGTGCCAAGCATACCAGGATAGGATTGTGGGGACAGGATGGGGGCAGCACAAATACCAGGAGGGGGCAGCACATACCAGCATGGGAGACCATATACCAATAAAAATGCTCGCCACCCGGGCATAGAACGGGTTCAATAGCTAGTATATATATATATCCATCTGAACTAACAGTCCTTTTGAGGACTAATCCAGCTGCATATAATCAGTGCTAGGCAGGCAGTGTATGTGGCAGACTGCAGTGTATGATATAGCACAAGAAGGTCCTTTGAACGTCCTGTCTGCTGCTGTAATAATAATTTCAGATATTTGTAGACTTAGCCCCAGATATCAGGAGCCAGGGCAAATTTTTTTTTTATCTTAATCCTGCTTATTTGCTTAAAAAGCAATCCAGAGAACGCCATTTTTCTGCTCCATTTGTTTGTTAGCACTGCAGAATACAGCCAGATCTGTTCCATATTTCAGCGATTAAAATCCAGAAAATTGAACTGAACGTGGAAAATTTTGGCCTCCTTTTCCATTCTGTTGCAGTGTGTCAGTCAAGCTATTCACACTAGGTGTCTGTGAAGAATAGTATTAGTAAATTACAGGCCTGCTATTTAAAACCGTGGTTCTCTGTAAGATGTATCACATATAACTGTGTTCCAAAATCAGCCATTTCTCGTGAACATGGAAAATATTGTTCTCCATTTAAAATGGACAAGGTGCGTGGCAAGGGACGGGGAAGTGGACGTGATGGTGATGGTGCATGCAGAGGATGTGGCCGTGGGCAAGCTGAAATTGTGCCACAACAAACACCCACATCTTGTTGCTCGACCTTCCTGTCCCAATTACTAAGGGACCGCAGCACACCACTATTGAACACAGAGCAGTGTCAAAAGGTTGTTGGTTGGATAGGAGATAATGCTTCCAGTCACTTTTCCACCACCACCACCACCCTGTCTTCCACACGGTCAAGTCTCAGTAGCCGTGAGTCTGGACGGCATATTCCTCACCCTGATCCTTCTTCCTCCCACCATGCCGAGTACCCAGAGACAACTGATCTCACACTTGGACACTCAGAAGAGCTGTTCACTTTTCCATTTGTAGATTCGGGCCTCTCGACCGGCCAGCTTCAAGGGAGTCAAGAGGAGAACGCGTGTAGTGATGCCCAACTATTGGAGCAGCCACGGTCACACGAAGGCGACGGTGGGAAAGTGCAATTACTGTCCCTAGAGGTGGATGATGATGATGATGATGAGACACAATTGCCAGAAAGTCAGGAGGAGGACCATGGTGCGGAAGTGGAAGACGAGGTGGTGGATGATATAATAACTGACCCAACCTGGCAGGAGGACATACAGAGCGAGGACAGCAGCACACAGGGGGAGGGAGGCAGAGCACCCCAACAGGCAGGAAGAAGCAGTGTGGTGGCCGCAGACACAAGGCGGGAAAGCGTTCCTCATAGCGCCAACATGACGGAAGTTGCCAGTACAACTGTTATGTCTTCTCAAGTCTGGTTATTTTTTAAAGACTCTGCCGATAAGTGCCTTTGGAAGTGCATTGAGGTGAAGGGTGCATTGCTGGAAATGGGGAAAAAAAAAAAAACTCTTTAAATCTCTTAGTTTGCGAGTGTGAACGAGCTGAGTGTGACCAGAGCGTAAGTGCAAACGAAAGTTAGTGTGTGACTTGTTTTTCAGTGAAGAGGTATTTGGGAATCCTGCAGAAAATACCTGTGTGAATTGCGGTGAGTGGCTGCATTGTGACCTGCTGAGTGCTTTTCTACCTGTTTAGTTTTATTGGGTATTTTAAAACCTATTTTCTCACTACAGTTTTAGTTTCTTAGTTTACTACCTGTGTATTTAAGGGTTAACTACATTGCACTAAAATCCTGAGGTGTAGCTTTACTCACAAGGGGTTAATTAAGGGGAAGGGGTCATAATTAAGGGTTTATAAGGGGCAGCTGGTTGGGTATCCAGTCCTTTGGAAGTGCATTGAGGTGAAGGGTGCATTGCTGGAAAAGGGAGAAAAAAAAAAAAACTCTTTAAACCTCTTAGTTTGCGAGTGTGAATGAGCTGAGTGTGACCGGAGCGTAAGTGCGAACGAAAGTAAGTGTGTGACTTGTTTTTCAGTGACTTGGATTCAGGGAGTTTGGAAGGGAGGACTTTGACTGAATTGCTGTCTGTATTTCATTAATTCTTTGCTTTTCTTTTTACTTAACATTCTGTCTATTGCAATCCCCATTAGGAAATGAGCTCCATTATTGACAATGCTATCCAGTGTACATCTTGCCACATGTATGCAATCCTTGAACAGCCGGTAGAGGTTGCTTACTGCTGCGCGAGATGTGTGCACGTTGTGAGTTTGGAAGCCCAGGTACTGGACCTAAATGAGCAGCTGGCAACACTGAGATCCATTGACAACATGGAAAGGAGTCTGCTGCTCACTGAGCAGCAGCTCACTGGGGTAGATGTGGGGGAGGGTGGTAGTTGGGAGCTGCAGGACACTGAGGCCGTTAGTTGGGTGACAGTTAGAGGGGGGGTAGAGGGCAGAGTGCCAGGGAGGCTAGTCCTGATCTGGCACACCCCAATAAGTTTGCAAAGTTGGCAGATGAGGGGAGTGACGGTACAGGGGTAGCACTACTGCAGCAAGGCATGTCCCCTGAAAGCCGGAGGAGTGTCAGCTCCAGTAAAGAGGGAAATAGGAGAGTAGGGCAGGCTAGGCAGGTGCTGGTAGTGGGGGACTCAATTATTAGGGGAACAGATAGGGCAATCTGTCACACAGACAGGGATCGTCGAACAGTGTGCTGCCTACCTGGCGCTCGAGTCCGGCACATCGCTGATTGGGTTGACAGATTACTGGGAGGGGCTGGTGAGGACCCAGCGGTCATGGTGCACATTGGCACAAATGACAAAGTTAGAGGTAGGTGGAAGGTCCTTAAAGATGATTTCAGGGAATTAGGCTGCAAGCTGAAAGCAAGGACCTCCAAGGTGGTATTCTCTGAAATACTACCGGTACCACGTGCCACGCCAGAGAGGCAACGGGAGATTAGGGAGATAAATAAGTGGCTCAAGAACTGGTGTAGGAAGGAGGGATTTGGGTTCCTGGAGAACTGGGCCGACTTCTCAGTTGGCTACAGACTCTACGCTATGGACCAGCTGCACCTTAATGGGGAGGGTGCAGCTGTGCTGGGGGAGAAAATGGCTAGAAGGTTGGAGGAGTGTTTAAACTAGGGATTGGGGGGGGGTATTCATTTTATAGGTGGGGAAGATAGTGCAGATAGTGACCTGGGCACAAATAAAGAAATTGGGGGTGGGGTTAGAACAGTCAATAAAGTAAGAAGGAATAGAGGTACAGAGAGATACATAAAATGCATGTACACTAATGCCAGAAGCCTCACCAACAAAATGGAGGAATTAGAATTAATTTTGTTGGAAAATAATTATGACATGGTGGGGATATCTGAGACGTGGCTGGATGAGAGCCATGACTGGGCAGTTAATTTACAGGGTTATAGTCTGTTCAGAAATTACCGTACAAACAAGCGAGGGTGGGGTGTGTGTTTATATGTAAAATCATCCTTAAAACCCATCTTGCGGGAGGATATAGGTGAATCTAATGAAAATGTGAAGTCCCTGTGGGTGGAGATAAGGGGAGGGGGAAAAAATAATAAATTACTGATAGGGGTTTGTTATAAGTCTCCAAAAATAATGGAAGTAGCGGAGAATATCCTCGTAAAGCAAATAGATGAAGCAGCGACTCAAGGAGAAGTCATTATTATGGGAGACTTCAACTACCCTGAAATACATTGGGGGACAGAAACATGTAGTTCAAGCAAAGGTAATAGGTTTTTGACAACTATGAGAGACAATTACCTTTCACAACTGGTTCAGGACCCAACAAGATAGAGGGCACTGCTAGACCTAATATTAACCAATAGGCCAGACCGCATATCAAATATACGAGTTGGGGGTCACTTGGGTAATAGTGATCACAAAATAATAAGTTTTCATGTATCCTTTAATAAGATGTGTAGTCGAGGGGTTACAAGGACACTAAACTTCAGGAAGGCTAATTTCCAACGGTTGAGAGATGATCTTAGTGCAATAAACTGGGACGATATCCTGAGACATAAAGCTACACAAAGCAAATGGGAGACATTTATTAACATCCTGAATAGGACCTGTGCTCAGTATATACCCTATGGGAATAAACATGCAAGAAATAGGAGGAAACCACTATGGCTAAATAGAGCTGTAAGGGGCGCAATAAGTGACAAAAAGAAAGCATTTAGAGAACTAAAGCAAGTAGGTAGTGATGAGGCATTAAATAAATATAGAAAATTAAATAAATTATGTAAAAAACAAATCAAGGCAGCAAAGATTGAGACAGAGAGACTCATTGCCTGAGAAAGTAAAAATAACCTCAAAATATTCTTTAACTACATAAATAGTAAAAAACTAAAAAATGATAGTGTTGGCCCCCTTAAAAATAGCCTGGGTGAAATGGTGGATGAGGATGAGGGAAAAGCCGATATGCTAAATGATTTTTTTTCAACCGTATTTACACAAGAAAATCGCATAACAGAAAACATGATTAGTGATAACAAAAATTCTCCAGTAAATGTCACTTGCTTAACCCAGCAGGAAGTATGGCGGCGTCTAAAAATCACTAAAGTTGACAAATCCCCGGGCTTGGATGGGATACACCCACGAGTACTGCAGGAATTAAGTAACGTCATAGATAGACCATTATTTTTAATCTTTAAAGATTCCATAATAACAGGGTCTGTACCACAGGACTGGGGTATAGCAAATGTGGTGCCAATATTCAAAAAGGGGACAAAAACCGAACGTGGAAATTATAGGCCGGTAAGCTTAACCTCTACTGTGGGTAAAGTCCTGGAGGGTTTCCTAAGAGATGCTATACTAGAGTATCTGAAGAAGAATAACCTCATGACCCAATATCAACATGGGTTTACGAGGGACCGTTCCTGTCCAACTAATCTGATCAGTTTTTATGAGGAGGCAAGTTCTGGACTGGACCAAGGAAATGCAGTGGATGTTGTGTATATGGACTTTTCAAAAGATTTTGATATGACGGTTCCACACAAAAGGTTGATACATAAAATGAGAGCAATGGGGATAGGGGAAAATATATGTATGTGGGTTAAGAATTGGCTCAGTGATAGGAAACAAAGGGTGGTTATTAATGGAAAACACTCAGACTGGTCTCAGTTAACAGTGGGGTACCACAGGGGTCAGTATTGGGCCCCCTTCTTTTTAACCTATTTATTAATGACCTTGTAGGGGGCATACAGAGTAATATTTCAATATTTGCAGATGACACTAAACTCTGCAGGGTAATCAATACAGAGGAGGACAATTTTATATTACAGGAGGATCTATGTAAACTAGAAGCTTGGGCTGATAAATGGCAAATGAGCTTTAATGGGGATAAATGTAAGGTAATGCACTTGGGCAGAGGAAATAAAATGTATAATTATATGCTTAATTGTAAAACACTGGGCAAAACTGTAACTGAAAAAGACCTGGGTGTATTGGTGGACGACAAGCTCACGTTTAGTGGCCAGTGTCAGGTTGCTGCTGCAAAGGCAAACAAAATAATGGGATGCATTAAAAGAGGCATAGATGCTCATGAGGAGAAGATAATTTTACCTCTATACAAGTCATTAGTGCGACCACACTTAGAATACTGTGTACAGTTCTGGTCTCCGGTGTATAAGAAAGACATAGCTGAACTAGAGCGGGTGCAGAGAAGAGCGACCAAGGTTATTAGAGGACTGGGGGGTCTGCAATACCAAGACAGATTATTACACTTGGGGTTATTTACTGTGGAAAAACGAAGGCTTAGGGGTGATCTTATTACTATGTACAAGTATGTGAGGGGACAGTACAAAGACCTTTCTACTGATCTTTTTACTCTGAGGCCTGAGACGGGGACAAGGAGGCATCTTCTACGTCTGGAGGAAAGAAGGTTTAATCATAACCACAGACGGGGATTCTTTACTGTAAGAGCAGTGAGACTATGGAGCTCTCTGCCGCATGATGTTGTAATGAGTGATTCACTATTAAAATTTAAGAAGGGCATGGATGCCTTTCTTGAAAAGTATAATATTACAGGTTATAAATACTAGATTCCTTGATAGGGCGTTGATCCAGGGAACTAGTCTGATTGTGGTATGGAGTCGGGAAGGAATTTTTTTCCCCAATGTGGATCTTAGTGTTTGCCACATGGGGTTTTTTGCCTTCCTCTGGATCAACATGTTAGGCTATGGGTTGAACTAGATGGACTTAGTCTTCACTCAACCTTAAAAACTATGTTACTATGTTACTATGATAAACCCAAAAACACCATTTGCACCACCTGTCAGGCCAGCATCAGCAGGGGTACCAAAACTAGCAGCCTGACCACCACCAGCATGATTAGGCACATGGCAGCAAAGCACACGACTAAGTGGGCCGAACCCCAGGGTCCAGGAACAGTGTCTGCGGGTGACACCATTGCTTCTTCCGCTGTTGTGCGTGCACGCCAATCCCCTGTCCATGGCGCATGCCAAGATGCCTCCCGCCCTGCACCTGTCGTTGCACACACTCAACTAGCACCATCAGGAAGCACGTCCACGTCCTTGTCCCAGTGCAGCGTTCAGTTGTCCCTACCCCAGTCCTTGGAACACAAGCGCAAATACACAGCTAACGACCCACAGGCCACACTACTAAATTCACACATTTCGCGAATGCTTGCACTCAAAATGTTGCCTTTTAGGCTCGTGGAGACAGAAGTTTTCCGCAACCTGATGGTCCCTTGTTACTCGGTCCCCAGCCGCCACTATTTCTCCCGGTGTGCCATCCACGCATTACATGTGCCCTCAACAACGCAGTTACTGGGAAAGTCCACCTAACCAAGGACACATGGACAAGTGCTTGTGAGCACGAACGGCACAATGATGGCACTCTGGGTTAATATAGTGGAAGCCGGCACCCAGTCGAACTTTGGGACAGAACACGTACTCCCGATGCAGAGGATTGCGGGCCCTGGGTCAATCAGGGTTGCCCCACATTCTACAGCTCCTGCACCTCCTCCTCCTCTTCAGCCTCCATTTCTGAAATGGCCACATTAGTCGCAAGCTGGAAGCACTGCAGCACTGCCTCGGCCAAGCGGCAACAGGCTGTGCTGAAGCTAATATGCTTAGGTAACAAACCGCACAAAGCTGAAGAGTTGTGGACAGCTCTGAAAGAGCAGACAGATCTGTGGCTGACACCGCTGACCCCACACCCAGGCATGGTCATGTGTGACAATGGCCGGAACCTGGTGGTGGCTCTGAGGCGAGGCGAGCTCACACATGTACCATGCCTGGCCCATGTGCTTAACCTCGTGGTTCAGCGGTTTCTCAAAACCTACCCGGATCTGTCAGACCTGCTTGTCAAAGTACGCTGCCTGGGTTGCCATTTTAGAAAGTCAGCTACAGCTTCCGCCGCCTTTGCTGTGTTTCAGCAGTGTTTGCAGCTTCCAGCTTACCGACTGATCTGCGATGTCCCCACGTGTTGGAACTCTACATTACAGATGTTGGGAAGGATTTGTGAGCAGAAGAGGGCACTTGTTTACTACCAGCATCAACAAGACTGTTGGTATTCAGTTCAGACTCCACACATAAGATCTCAGGAGTGGACATGGATATCAGACATATGTACCATCCTCCAAAACTTTGAGGACTCCACCAAGATGGTGAGCGGCGATGATGTCATAATTAGCGTCACCATCCAGCTTCTCTGTCTTCTGAAATTCTCTCTGCTCACAATTAAAGTGGATGCATTGCAGGCGGAGCATGATGAGATGGAGCAAGGAACCATACAGGGTGATTACACACAGCCCAGCCTCATCTCATCCCAATGTGGATTGGGTGACAATGAGGAAGAGGAGGAGGAAGAACAGGAGCTACTTTCCTGCACTATAGACGGTACTACCTGCACAGCTGTCATACCGTCTGTTAAGTGTGGATGGCCTGAGGAAAGGGAGGAGGAGATAGAGGAGGAGGAGATCATGGTCTGTCGTCCTCTTGGTGAGGACACGGAAGTCTTGCCTCTTTGCAGTCTGGCACGCATGGCTGAATTTATGTTATGCTGCCTTTTCCCGTGACCCTCGTGTTGTCCATATTTTGGGTGACAGTCATTATTGGTTGGTGACACTTCTAGACCCACGCTACAAGGAGAACTTTCTGTCTCTTATTCCGGTGCAGGACAGGCCTAATAAAATGGCGCTGTACCAGAAGGCACTTATTGCGGAATTATTTAGAAAATTCCCATCTGAAAACGCTGGCGGCAGAGGTCACAGTTCGTTGGACAACCAAGGAGTACAGCCGAGAGAGACACAAATGCAATCCAGCAGAGGCAGGGGAACACTGTCAAAGTTCTGGGACAGTTTTCTCAGACCCTCCCATCAGACAGGCCCTGAGGAGCGGGGTACTGTCACAAGGAGGGAAAGTTTCGGAAGATACTGAGGGAGTACCTTGCCGACCGTACCAAAATCCTCCGTGCCTTATAATTATTGGGTATCCAAGGTGGATATGTGGAATGAACTGGCTCTCAGGAGAACAGCAGCCAATAAAAAGTTACATAATTTTTTGCAAGCGACAGCTCCTCATGATATCGAAAATGGCAGCCGCACCTGATCCTTCTTGTGTCGTCCCTGTCACCTCTTTACCATAAAGCGTGCAAATATTTGAATCCTTATAAAACATTTCATTCACAACCAGTAAATAGTTTCAGGTCTCACCCATATAACAGTGATTAAATCCACGCTGCAGTGTGCAGCATAGTGGATGACAAAAAGAACCCTGCGATCTTTGAGGTTGTGTGGAATGGAACTCTATGTAACAGGTGTAGGTTTTGAATTTTGCTTTGCACGGAAAGGGTTAATTATTCTCTCCAGCCAAAACAATGTGACATAAAGGAGGCTCCTGGCTCCGGAATGAGCGGCGCTGGTTCCCCGCAGGCTCCTGGGCTCGGACCACCTCGGAGCCCTTGTTTGTGAAGCCCTTCAGAGTGTTTAGTAAATGGCTTTGGGTCGACATTCCAGATGAAAGTTGAGGTCTCCATAGAAACGCGGCAAGAAAAATAAAAGTGTAAGGAGCGAGTTTGGCAGGGCTGCGAAGAACACTTGCCCTTTCTCGCTGATTCCCGCAGACACGAGACGTTCTGTGCATTGTGCCGCGCTGCTGCGGAGCGGAGAAAGTGCGCAGCTTTCCTTGTCGCAGCACAGAACCGTAGAGCGGGAAATGACCTCCGGGATTAACACGCCGAGGATTACATAAATGGGGTACAGGATAATGACACTGACACTCGGGGTACAGGATAATGACACTCGGGGTGCAGGTTAATGACACTGACACTCGGGGTACAGGATAATGACACTGACACCCGGGGTACAGGATAATGACACAGACACTCGGGGTAGAGGATAATGACACTGACACTGGGGGTACAGGATAATGACACTGACACTCGGGGTACAGGATAATGACACTGACACTCGGGGTAAAGGATAATGACACTGACACTCGGGGTAGAGGATAATGACACTGACACTGGGGGTACAGGATAATGACACTGACACTCGGGGTACAGGATAATGACGCTGACACTGGGGGTACAGGATAATGACACTGACACTGGGGGTAAAGGATAATGACACTGACACTCGGGGTACAGGATAATGACACTGACACTCGGTGTACAGGATAATGACACTGACACTCGGGGTAGAGGATAATGACACTGACACTGGGGGTACAGGATAATGACACTGACACTCGGGGTACAGGATAATGACACTGACACTCGGGGTAAAGGATAATGACACTGACACTCGGGGTAGAGGATAATGACACTGACACTGGGGGTACAGGATAATGACACTGACACTCGGGGTACAGGATAATGACGCTGACACTGGGGGTACAGGATAATGACACTGACACTGGGGGTACAGGATAATGACACTGACACTCGGGGTAGAGGATAATGACACTCGGGGTGCAGGTTAATGACACTGACACTTGAGGTAGAGTATAATGACACTCGGGGTACAGGATAATGGCACTGACACTCGGGGTACAGGTTAATGACACTGACACTCGGGGTAAAGGATAATGACACTTACACTCAGGGTACAGGATAATGACACTGACACTCGGGGTAAAGGATAATGACACTGACACTCGGGGTAGAGGATAATGACACTCGGGGTACTGGATAATGACACTGACACTGGGGTACAGGATAATGACACTGACACTCGGGGTAGAGGATAATGACACTCAGGGTACTGGATAATGACACTGACACTGGGGTACAGGATAATGACACTCGGGGTGCAGGTTAATGACATTGACACTGGGGTAGAGGATAATGACACTCGGGGTACTGGATAATGACACTGACACTGGGGTACAGGATAATGACACTGACACTCGGGGTAGAGGATAATGACACTAGGGGTACTGGATAATGACACTGACACTGGGGTACAGGATAATGACACTCGGGGTAGAGGATAATGACACTGACACTCGGGGTAGAGGATAATGACACTCGGGGTACTGGATAATGACACTGACACTGGGGTACAGGATAATGACACTGACACTCGGGGTAGAGGATAATGACACTCAGGGTACAGGATAATGATACTGACACTCGGGGTAGAGGATAATGACACTCGAGGTAAAGGATAATGACACTGACACTCGGGGTAGAGGATAATGACACTCGGGGTACTGGATAATGACACTGACACTGGGGTACAGGATAATGACACTGACTGTCGGGGTAAAGGATAATGACACTGACAATCAGGGTACAGGATAATGACACTGACCGTCGGGGTAAAGGATAATGACACTGACACTCGGGGTACAGGATAATGACACTGACACTCGGGGTAAAGGATAATGACACTGACCGTCGGGGTAAAGGATAATGACACTGACACTCAGGGTACAGGATAATGACACTGACACTCGGGGTAGAGGATAATGACACTCAGGGTACAGGATAATGACACTGACACTTGGGGTAAAGGATAATGACACTGACCGTCGGGGTAAAGGATAATGACACTGACACTCAGGGTACAGGATAATGACACTGACACTCGGGGTATAGGATAATGACACTGACACTCGGGGTACTGGGTATAAAATCACGCTTAATGGGGCAATGACTGACGGCAATGTAAAATAAAAGCCGTAAAATAGAAATGGAAGGGACAGCGGCAGCAGCTGCGACTCAATCATACAAGATGCCTCGGGGTCCTTTAAGAAGCACAATGGTGGAAGAATGAGGCCGCCATTAAAGTATAGTGTCAGGGTTCTGCCCCCTTTTTAACGCTTGCATTGCTCAGGAAGCTGAGACATGAAGATCTGTTTGCAGACCTGTAAAGCTGTTCTCCGTCCTGCCAGTAAGATGGAGGAAACGCTCTGGTCACCAGTGACTTTTCTTTACAGGATTTGCAGATTGGGGGCTCTGAAGGGCTATTAGGGTCAACTAAAGCAGATCTGCTGTGCGAGGACCACATCAAACAGCCCCTCATATCTCAGCTTCCTGGACTCCTGGAATCATTAGGCTCAAACTGAATGCATATGGCTCCTGATCAACAAGGTGGATCCTTCAGAGCTCGTATAATCTACAGGTGACCCCTTATAAATGATAAACATGCCTCAATAGATCAGCGATTGCCTGCAGCGGTGCAACCACAATGTGCTGGTTGCCACCAGAGGAGTAATCCACCAAACTAGAAAGGGCCAGGAAAATTTTCTTTGGCAAGTGTAGCAGAGGGGCTTTGAGACCACCACCAGCACCAGAACCTGGGCGTAACTGCTACGTCTGCCCCCCTCTCCATGCCCCCCATAGCTAAACCCCAGTTCACATTTAAAGAGGTTCCATATTGTGTCCTAATAATTTCATATTATATCTTTACACTATTTGAATCTTTTTCTGATGCAAAGCTCCAAATTCACTGTCTTAGGACTAGATGATAGAATTTCCCTTTCTAACAGTCACCACTAGGTGGAGCTCACCGCATACTGATTACTGCACTGAACACAATGATAACACTGTATGCAGTGAGCTCCTGGACTCCCTCTAGTGGCAGCTGCTGATAGTTCAACCCATAAATATTGAAAAATAAATAAATATATAAGAAATTATATA
Organism: Phyllobates terribilis; assembly: GCF_046119375.1. Lineage (NCBI taxonomy): Eukaryota > Metazoa > Chordata > Amphibia > Anura > Dendrobatidae > Phyllobates > Phyllobates terribilis. The sequence goes on along the minus strand of NW_027362773.1, from coordinate 86,367,047 downwards.
AATACAATAAAATAAAAGTAAGAAACAAATATTTGTGATATAATTTAGGATTACTTCATATATTGCAGTGGGAAGTGTTGTGAGGATGCATGGACGGACATTGACAGACAGACTAGGTTATGGTGACAAGAAGGTGCAAACTAGTGAAGGGCAGGGCGATTGATTGACAGTGGATTGTGGTGGATTATAATAGTGCCGCAGCGTTATAATATGTACTGGTGGGAATGTGTCTGTAGATACAGGTACTGAAGATAAGGGACATATATTAGTGATCATGGGGGACAAACTCATCCCATTGAAAACATTGGAGCCAGAGGTTGCGCCCCCTACAGTTCCCTGACTGCATTTTGTGGGCAGCCGTACAATGCTCTGCATGGCCACATTCAGATACATGTTTACCTGGCGCAGGCGCTAACAATGGTGGCCTGGATCCCATCCTGGGAGGAAATCCTGTGGATGCCATTACAGCAGCCCCCACACAAAAGGTAACATGCTACAGAAAGTCTGAATTCTCCTATGTGTAAAAGCCCCCTGGTGCCCCCCGTAAACGACACTTTCCTGCAAGTAAATTGAAACTTTCTTATTTTAGTTCAGGGGTTGAAAATTGGCCCAGACTTGGCCCTATTCACACAGCTAAGGGTTTACACTGTAGGTGGAGGTACGACCAATCAGCCACCACAGGCTTTCTGAGGGCAAATCCGTGTGGTATGTACACAGTGACTGCACCAGCAGAATAGTGAGTTCAGCTCTGGAGTATAATACAGGATGTAACTCAGGATCAGTAATGTAATGTATGTACACTGTGATTGCACCAGCAGAATAGTGAGTGCAGCTCTGGAGTATAATACAGGATGTTACTCAGGATCAGTAATGTAATGTATGTACACAGTGACTGCACCAGCAGAATAGTGAGTGCAGCTCTGGAGTATAATACAGGAGGTAACTCAGGATCAGTAATGTAATGTATGTACACAGTGATTGCACCAGCAGAATAGTGAGTGCAGCTCTGGAGTATAATACAGGATGTTACTCAGGATCAGTAATGTAATGTATGAACAGAGTGACTGCACCAGCAGAATAGTGAGAGCAGCTCTGGAGTATAATACAGGAGGTAACTCAGGATCAGTAATGTAATGTATGTACACAGTGATTGCACCAGCAGAATAGTGAGTTCAGCTCTGGAGTATAATACAGGATGTAACTCAGGATCAGTAATGTAATGTATGTACACAGTGATTGCACCAGCAGAATAGTGAGTGCAGCTCTGGAGTATAATACAGGATGTAACTCATGATCAGTACAGGATCAGTAATGTAATGTATGTACACAGTGACTGCACCAGCAGAATAGTGAGTGCAGCTCTGGAGTATAATACAGGATATAACACAGGATCAGTAATGTAATGTATGTACACAGTGACTACACCAGCAGAATAGTGAGTGCAGCTCTGGAGTATAATACAGGATGTAACTCAAGATCAGTAATGTAATGTATGTACACAGTGACTGCACCAGCAGAATAGTGAGTGCAGCTCTGGAGTATAATACAGGATGTAACTCAGGATCAGTACAGGATCAGTAATGTAATGTATGTACACAGTGACTGCACCAGCAGAATAGTGAGTGCAGCTCTGGAGTATAATACAGGATGTAACTCAGGATCAGTAATGTAATGTATGTACACAGTGACTGCACCAGCAGAATAGTGAGTGCAGCTCTGGAGTATAATACAGGATGTAACTCAGGATCAGTAATGTAATGTATGTACACAGTGACTGCACCAGCAGAATAGTGAATGCAGCTCTGGAGTATAATACAGGATGTAACTCAGGATCAGTAATGTAATGTATGCACACAGTGACTGCACCAGAAGAATAGTGAGTGCAGCTCTGGAGTATAATACAGGATGTAAGTCAGGATCAGTAATGTAATGTATGTACACAGTGACTGCACCAGAAGAATAGTGAGTGCAGCTCTGGAGTATAATACAGGATGTAACTCAGGATCAGTAATGTAATGTATGCACACAGTGACTGCACCAGCAGAATAGTGAGTGCAGCTCTGGAGTATAATACAGGATGTAAGTCAGGATCAGTAATGTAATGTATCCACACAGTGACTGCACCAGAAGAATAGTGAGTGCAGCTCTGGAGTATAATACAGGATGTAAGTCAGGATCAGTAATGTAATGTATGTACATAGTGACTACACCAGCAGAATAGTGAGTGCAGCTCTGGAGTATAATACAGGATGTAAGTCAGGATCAGTAATGTAATGTATGCACACAGTGACTGCACCAGAAGAATAGTGAGTGCAGCTCTGGAGTATAATACAGGATGTAAGTCAGGATCAGTAATGTAATGTATGCACACAGTGACTGCACCAGAAGAATAGTGAGTGCAGCTCTGGAGTATAATACAGGATGTAACTCAGGATCAGTAATGTAATGTATGTACACAGTGACTGCACCAGAAGAATAGTGAGTGCAGCTCTGGAGTATAATACAGGATGTAAGTCAGGATCAGTAATGTAATATATGCACACAGTGACTGCACCAGAAGAATAGTGAGTGCAGCTCTGGAGTATAATGCAGGATGTAAGTCAGGATCAGTAATGTAATGTATGCACACAGTGACTGCACCAGAAGAATAGTGAGTGCATCTCTGGAGTATAATGCAGGAGGTAACTCAGGATCAGTACAGGATCAGTAATGTAATGTATGTACACAGTGACTGCACCAGCAGAATAGTGAGTGCAGCTCTGGAGTATAATACAGGATGTAACTCAGGATCAGTAATGTAATGTATGATCATGGTGACTGCACCAGCAGAATAGTGAGTGCAGCTCTGGAGTATAATACAGGATGTAAGTCAGGATCAGTAATGTAATGTATCCACACAGTGACTGCACCAGAAGAATAGTGAGTGCAGCTCTGGAGTATAATACAGGATGTAAGTCAGGATCAGTAATGTAATGTATGTACATAGTGACTACACCAGCAGAATAGTGAGTGCAGCTCTGGAGTATAATACAGGATGTAACTCAGGATCAGTAATGTAATGTATGCACACAGTGACTGCACCAGCAGAATAGTGAGTGCAGCTCTGGAGTATAATACAGGATGTAAGTCAGGATCAGTAATGTAATGTATGCACACAGTGACTGCACCAGAAGAATAGTGAGTGCAGCTCTGGAGTATAATACAGGATGTAAGTCAGGATCAGTAATGTAATGTATGTACACAGTGACTGCACCAGAAGAATAGTGAGTGCAGCTCTGGAGTATAATACAGGATGTAACTCAGGATCAGTAATGTAATGTATGTACACAGTGACTGCACCAGAAGAATAGTGAGTGCAGCTCTGGAGTATAATACAGGATGTAAGTCAGGATCAGTAATGTAATATATGCACACAGTGACTGCACCAGAAGAATAGTGAGTGCAGCTCTGGAGTATAATGCAGGATGTAAGTCAGGATCAGTAATGTAATGTATGCACACAGTGACTGCACCAGAAGAATAGTGAGTGCATCTCTGGAGTATAATGCAGGAGGTAACTCAGGATCAGTACAGGATCAGTAATGTAATGTATGTACACAGTGACTGCACCAGCAGAATAGTGAGTGCAGCTCTGGAGTATAATACAGGATGTAACTCAGGATCAGTAATGTAATGTATGATCATGGTGACTGCACCAGCAGAATAGTGAGTGCAGCTCTGGAGTATAATACAGGATGTAACTCAGGATCAGTAATGTAATGTATGTACACAGTGACAGCACCAGCAGAATAGTGAGTGCAGCTCTGGAGTATGATACAGGATGTAACTCAGGATCAGTACAGGATCAGTAATGTAATGTATGTACACAGTGACTGCACCAGCAGAATAGTGAGTGCAGCTCTGGAGTATAATACAGGATGTAACTCAGGATCAGTAATGTAATATATGTACACAGTGACTGTAGCAGCAGAATAGTGAGAGCAGCTCTGGGGTATAATACAGGATGTAACTCAGGATCAGTAATGTAATGTATGTACACAGGGACTGCACCAGCAGAATAGTGAGTGCAGCTCTGGAGTATAATACAGGATGTAACTCAGGATCAGTAATGTAATGTATGTACACAGTGACTGCACCAGCAGAATAGTGAGTGCAGCTCTGGAGGACAATACAGGATCAGTAATGTAATGTATAGTGACTTCATGTATAGATTTATCTCTATGGTGTATATGAGCAGAGGTGTTATTATAATTAGGGTGGTAGATTCCGGGGTCTCTGGTGATACATGGTGGCTGTGTGAGGGGCAGTGAGGAGCTGTGACTGGTGCTGTGCCTGGGCTGAGCTCTGCTCCCTCCTCCTCTCCCCTCCTCTTGCTGATTACAGCTGGAGAAGACGCGCAGACTGCTCGGTGCAATAGTCGGAGACTCTCATTGTAGTGGATGAGACAGTGACGGTATATGTGAGCGCCGCTCTGCAGACCCTCCTGCTTGATCTGCTGTTATCCTGGCACATGTGGGTCACTGACAGCCACCACCCTGAGCAGAAGACCCTGCACACAATCCCTGGATCATAACAGCCAGGATCCTGCACTGAAGCCTGGATAAAACTTTCACCACCCTGCTGGACAAACTCCTACAGTGGGCAGAAGAACTACTACCCCCTCTCTCTTCCCCCAACTCCCAAAGTGGGATTATTCGCTGCAGAGTTTGCTCCATTCAGTGTAACAGGGGTAAGTCCTCTATTAAACGCTCATCTGTCACTGTATAGAGACGTAGTAATCCACTTTACCAGATGCAGCAGAGCTGAGTTTATCATGTGGCACCATTCATTGAGCTCTTCTGACCTAATGTTTTTACATAGGACTGCAAGTAAAATCATTCCTTAACAAATTGATATTTCTCTCATTTGGAGTTGGGATAACAGCATATTTGAATTTATACGACTGTGGCAACTATAACTTTCAAGAGTTTCTGCAGCAGCTTCGGCACTTTAGACATCCTGCTGGTGATGTCAATCACATACCATAGTGTCTACTGACACATCACAGGGCTTAGGGGGTTTGCTACATGTGCAGAGTCCTATAACCTGAGATTGCTGCACATGGACCTAAGAGCTTGCAATCAACCCTCCTCCCTTTATACATCTGCGTTCATTGTGTTGCATTTATATCAATTATTTACTCTAATCCCATTGTTTACATTTCTGTAAATATTTATCTTTGCATATTATCATATCAGGAAAAAAAAAACTATACCGTCAAATCAAACTTAGCGGTGCTGTGCCTTTAATTTAACTCATTCGTCACCTCTACTCTTTGCAATCTTGGTAGTAGTGGAGTTAATTTGGATTCCTCCCGTTGGTCATGCAGTGTGTACAGCTGTACATGTAGGTGGCCTGACTCAAACTTTCCTGGTAACAGGCAGTGTGTGAAGTTGATTCTAGCTCCTACTTTTAAAAGCCCCTTGTATGGTAAAGTTATACAGTACAGGGAGGAGGCTGGAGGGGGTGCAGCAGGAGCCATCACACAGATAGCCCCCCAGGGACAGGGTATTGTTATGATGATAAACTGATGTAGCAGAATTGACTTTGTCATTTATCTATTTGAGATTACACACCTTGAGTATAGATTTTGTAATAGTAAAACCCTAATTTGCAGTCCCATGTAAAACAACACATTGACATTTTAACCATACCCAGATTATGTCACTATACGCATTGTTTTACACGGGATTGTCATATACCTATTGAGCAACCTCAGTGACTGTCATTTCTGCTACAACTCTAGGTGATATATCAGTGTTCTATTTACATAGGACTGCAGGAAAGATTATTTTTACCATTTATATTTCAACTTGGTATGCAGCCCTAAATAAATATTACAATCAGCTATGTTTTCACCATAGGTGACATTTCCATGTGTTGTTATTTTACATAGGACGGTGGCCCACAAATAACAAAATCAACTCTTTTACAACTCTAGCTGATATCTGTGTGTTATTTTACATAAGACTGCAGGTTACTACTTTTAAATACTGATTACTATTATATACTTAGGGGAGGTGGCCCCAAATGACAAATAGAGCCAAAAATACAAAGTCATCTCTTTTTACAACTCTAGCTGATTTCTGTGTTATCTTACATGGGACTGCATGTTACTATTAATACATATTCTGGTTATTATTATATACTCAGGATGTGGCCCCAAAGGACAAATAATACCAAATTACAAAGTTGTCTCTTTTAAAACTCTAGCTGATATCTCAGTGTGTCACCTTACATAGGACTGCAGTTTAGGGTTGCTACTATCATATCTTAATTTTTGAGTTAGACAGAGACAAATAAGAAGTTAAGATGAGCTCTGCTGTGAATATAGATGATATCTGTGTGTGTTATGCTATTTTACATATGATTGTAGATTAGTTTTACTACTGATATATATACTCTGGTTACAACTACTATAACCTGCTATTTAGTCAGAGGAGGCAGTCACAAAATCAGCTCTGCTACATCTCTGAGATATATTAATGTGGTTTTATTATACAGACCGGCAGGTTAAGGTTTCTACTACTTCATCATAACTTGGGGTGCAAGTGACCCTAAATAAATGACACAATCGGCTCTGCTACGTCTGTAACCTGCCTGTCTGCACTATGTGCCTCTAAGAGTTGTTCACACAACACTTTTTTTTCAGGCAGGTTTGGAGCTGGTCTGCTCTGAAACCCGCCTGGAAAAGCGCCGAGAAAACTCTCAAAGGATTGAACACATTTGTTTCTATGTAAGGATGATTTGCTGTTCACACGTTCGGCCCCTTGAGCGTCTTTTAACCGTTTCACATTTCCAAAGACGTTCCAAAGTGGTTAGCACTGCAGCCTTGCAGCACTGGGGTCCTGGGTTCAAATCCCACCAAGGACAATATCTGCAAGGAGTTTGTATGTTCTCCCTGTGTTTGCGTGGGTTTCCTCCGGGTTCTTCGGTTTCCTCCCACACTCCAAAGACATACTGATAGGGAATGTAGATTGTGAGCCCCAATGGGGACAGTGCCGATAATGTCTGTAAATTGTCTGAATTGTAAAGTGCTGTGGAATATGTTGGTGCTATATAAATAAAAAGATTATTATTATAAACCCTCCCTTGTGTAGAGCTGAGGGTAATTTTATAGCAAAAACTTTAGTTACTCAACAAGTTGCTCATGTAACCGTTTACAAACTGATACAATCAAGGGCAAAGAAATGTATTTATTTATATGATCGCCATATAGCAAAATACACAAATATCTGCCTCTACAAAAAGTGGGTGCTGCTGCTACACTCTGCACATCCACACGACACTTTATATGCAGCAACGAAATCTACTCATCTTCATTTAAATGGATACTGCTGACTACAGACTACCCAAGCGGATGACTCGGGGGCTTGTATTGGGCAAAGAGTCGTCTGTCCAGAGACTCCCATCTTCCTCTGACTGAGCCTTGGTGCAGGTGACAGTGTGAAGCTCTGGATACATAATGTAAATGAAGGCATTTATTGGCATCTCTGCTGTCTTGGAAACCTCCAGCGAGACTCATGTGACAACAGTGGGTTTTTCTCATTTCCTAGATGATTTTGATGACCGAGAAAAATGGAAAGATTCAGTTTGAACCACTGTAATAAATGTAAAACTTGGAATGAGAGGAATGTCCTGTTTCCTATATACGTTCCTTCCTATTGTCAACATCTCCGTTTGCTGCCAGAGGATAGAATTTAGTCTCTAATTGTTGCAGCATGATTGGAGTTGCAGTCGTGCAAGTATTAGTGCCAACTACATCATAGATTGCAAAGGACCAGCAAAGGGGTATTGTGGTCTTAGGGCAGAGCGCTGGGACCCTCGCCGATCCTGAGAATGAGTTGCTGACATAATTTCCAGTTAATCGTTTGCTCAGACTTCCATTTTCCTGTTTTCTCTGTGCACTTGTCTTGGGTAAATATTTATATAACCGCATGACAATATCTTCACTGCAGGATTCTGCCTTGTCTGCCATTGTGTAAACTTCCATTATTCCTTTTTATTTCCACCCAACACTAAAATGTGAAATTCTTTATAAAATACAATAGCGTGGTATGGCGGGGTCCCTTCATGATGCAGTACTGTGACCCAGGGGCCTGGTGGCACACACTGTACGTTGTCATTATGGGTGTGATGACGAAAGTGTAGACGAAAAAGGCAAAAGCATTCCTCAATGACTGAGGTGTAAGATCTAGAGGCAGGAACACTTACATCCCAAGAGAATGCATGCTGGTGCACAGACCAAGAGCATGCCATAGAGACGGGAACCAGGATGGGCACAGACCAAGAGCGTGCCATAGAGACGGGAACCAGGATGGGCACAGACCAAGAGCGTGCCATAGAGACGGGAACCAGGGTGGGCACAGACCAAGAGCATGCCATAGAGACGGGAACCAGGATGGGCACAGACCAAGAGCATGCCATAGAGGCGGGAACCAGGATGGGCACAGACCAAGAGCGTGCCATAGAGACGGGAACCAGGATGGGCACAGACCAAGAGCGTGCCATAGAGACGGGAACCAGGATGGGCACAGACCAAGAGCGTGCCATAGAGACGGGAACCAGGGTGGGCACAGACCAAGAGCATGCCATAGAGACGGGAACCAGGATGGGCACAGACCAAGAGCATGCCATAGAGGCGGGAACCAGGATGGGCACAGACCAAGAGCGTGCCATAGAGACGGGAACCAGGATGGGCACAGACCAAGAGCGTGCCATAGAGACGGGAACCAGGGTGGGCACAGACCAAGAGCATGCCATAGAGACGGGAACCAGGATGGGCACAGACCAAGAGCGTGCCATAGAGACGGGAACCAGGATGGGCACAGACCAAGAGCGTGCCATAGAGACGGGAACCAGGGTGGGCACAGACCAAGAGCATGCCATAGAGACGGGAACCAGGATGGGCACAGACCAAGAGCATGCCATAGAGGCGGGAACCAGGATGGGCACAGACCAAGAGCGTGCCATAGAGACGGGAACCAGGATGGGCACAGACCAAGAGCGTGCCATAGAGAGGGGAACCAGGATGGGCACAGACCAAGAGCGTGCCATAGAGACGGAAACCAGGGTGGGCACAGACCAAGAGCGTGCCATAGAGGCGGGAACCAGGGTGGGCACAGACCAAGAGCGTGCCATAGAGGCGGGAACCAGGGTGGGCACAGACCAAGAGCGTGCCATAGAGGCGGGAACCAGGGTGGGCACAGACCAAGAGCGTGCCATAGAGACGTGAACCAGGGTGGGCACAGACCAAGAGCGTGCCATAGAGACGTGAACCAGGGTGGGAACAGACCAAGAGCGTGCCATAGAGACGGGAACCAGGGTGGGCACAGACCAAGAGCGTGCCATAGAGACGGGAACCAGGGTGGGCACAGACCAAGAGCGTGCCATAGAGATGGGAACCAGGGTGGGCACAGACCAAGAGCGTGCCATAGAGACGGGAACCAGGGTGGGCACAGACTAAGAGCGTGCCATAGAGACGGGAACCAGTGTGGGCACAGACCAAGAGCGTGCCATAGAGACGGGAACCAGGGTGGGCACAGACCAAGAGCGTGGGCGTGCCATAGAGATGGGAACCAGGGTGGGCACAGACCAAGAGCGTGCCATAGAGATGGGAACCAGGGTGGGCACAGACCAAGAGAATGCCATAGAGGCGGGAACCAGGGTGGGCACAGACCAAGAGAATGCCATAGAGGCGGGAACCAGGGCGGGCACAGACCAAGAGAATGCCATAGAGGCGGGAACCAGGGTGGGCACAGACCAAGAGCATGCCATAGAGGCGGGAACCAGGGTGGGCACAGACCAAGAGCATGCCATAGAGCCGGGAACCAGGATGGGCACATACCAAGAGCATGCCATAGAGGCGGGAACCAGGATGGGCACAGACCAAGAGCGTGCCATAGAGGCGGGAACCAGGATGTGCACAGACCAAGAGCGTGCTATAGAGGCGGGAACCAGGATTGGCACAGACCAAGAGCGTGCCATAGAGGCGGGAACCAGGATGGGCACAGACCAAGAGCGTGCCATAGAGGCGGGAACCAGGATGGGCACAGACCAAGAGCATGCCATAGAGGCGGGAACCAGGATGGGCACAGACCAAGAGCATGCCATAGAGGCAGGAATCGGTATGGTAAAACCCAAAAGTATGCATAACACTTTTTAGTATTGGGATGGGTAAAATCAGGGGTGGACATATCATTGGTGCTACCAGGGGCCCATGAGGTAAGGGGGCCCCATTTCCACATCTAAAACAGGTATGCATTTTGATAAGCTATTGGACTGCAAAGGACCTCGTGTTCTTGTACAGGGGTCCTTTTCTGCCAGCATCTTGGGCATAGCTATACAGGGCGGAGAGGTTGCAGTTGTGCTTTGACACTGGTGCCGAAAATGCCCTTCTGCCACATAAGAAGATACCAATCATGTAAGGAGACTTTTAACATATTTTGCATTTGTGCCTTGGGGCTTGATCCTACTTCTTCTCATGTGTCCTTGCTGAACGTGGGACCCTATTACTTATCTGTTGAGGTCAGTGGGCACCATGCAATGTTTGCTTTGTCCGGCACCTGAATTGATCCATCAGCAGTTGGATTCCGCTTTCTTTGGATTATCCCATCTATGATAAACGGGAGATTGTATCAATTATGTAACCAGAAGACTAAAACATCTATTAATTAGTAGCCATCTCATGTCTGTGTGCCTGGGGATTGACTACGATGGGGCTTCTCTGGCCACTTTCCCATGTGGACACCTCCCGGAATCCATTCTTCTCCTGACACCATCTCTTTATTCAGACATCTGAAGTTTCTTCAGTCTTCTCCTCCTTTCCCTGTGGCGCAGGCTTGTTTCCCAGCCGGTGTCATTGAGTCTCATGTTCCCAGGCTCCTCCGGCCGAGCGCTCCAGGCCTGTCTCATTTATTTTCCAATACAAAGTAAGAGACACAGATTGGTGTAATGTGTGTGTGTATTATCCAGGGGGCCGAGGTACCCGGGCAGCGGGTGTCTAATGCAGCGTGAAACTACAAGTAATAAAAGAGAATTTTTTTTTCTTCTCGCTCCATCACTCTGGATACAGTATGGGGAAATGTAGGGTAAAACATTACTAAAGCGCTGTCTGCCCCCACCTCACAGCCCGGGCATCTATCAGCACTCTGCCCCCAGAATGTTAATGAACCCGGGGTCTAACCTTGTGCCTCCTTCCCAGCAAATACCACAACCCAGGCCGGTATCCCAGTAACCCACCCAATGCCGAAGCCCCACAGAGAAGGCGAAATGTCACGGTAATCCAAAACTACAAGTTTCAATAACAATTGGCACTGATGGAGAATTTAAAGGGCAGTTCCCCTTGAGTTGATATTGACATCAGGGACACAGCAGATATTCCTGAACTAATTGGTTGTCTTTGTTTTTGTTTTTTTAAATTGTGCAAAACTTTTCTTTACACTCTGAATACCCTTCCCATAAGTGATTTCACAGTCTATTTATTGAGGGAGGAGCTTTTTTTTCTGTGCTCATCGTCTCCCCCTGCTGCACATGATATGATTTGCAGGCAGAATAACCTAGGATTAGAGCAGTCCTTGCTTTTTTTTTCATGAGTGTAGTTCTGCAAAAATTTGCCTTGAATAGGATAGCAGTCAATTTTAAACACATTCCTGTCCATAGGGGGCAGTAGTTATTAAAGGTTATGACCAGGTGAAGCTATTTTTCACTGCACAAACCTGTAGAATGTTGCTTACTTTACTATTGGTTCCCATATATAAGTAATTTGTGGTAGGTCGACTCCCATAGCTTCTTAAAAAGGTAGACACAGGAACCGTTTCTATTTAAAGTCCGGCTGGTTTGTTGCAATCCTCATAAACCACGTCACCAGAACACTTAAATACAGCCTTTGTCTGGCACAAGGTAAAACACACAGTAACAAGTCCATACAGTAGTGCTGGTTAGCCCACTTGGATTAGAGTCCAGCTTCCATGTCCTTCAGCAAAGGACATTCAATCCAGGAGATCTGCAACCTCCATACATCCAGCATGTGTAAGACAAACAGCTCTCAATTTACCCCGTGAATCCAACCCAGGGGTGGAGATATGGTGGCCGATTTAACCCCTTTTAGACCTATATTATCCTATTAAAGCATTACTTCAAGTCTGCCTCCCAACCACTAGATGTCTAGCAGTCACCTTTAAAAAATATATATTATTGTAGGGATTTATGCTTTCAGGCAGGCATTAGGCAGCGTTCACACAGGCAATGCGGTTTGGTCCAAACAGGTGCAGTTTTACTGCTCTCCTAACACTCCAAGGGATTCAAAACCAAAAACAGCCTTTTCCGGGCACAAAGGTATCACAGCAAATAAACAGTTCATTCAGCAGCTCATATGTCAGTGAGGTGTCACCCAAATAGATTACAGTACTTTCTTCCAGCAAAAACTTTACACACAGAAGAGGCACGATCCCACCAGTCTCGGTGTCACCTACAGCCTGAGCTCCAGCAGCTTCCAGCACCAAACAGAAGTATTCAACTTCGTGCACAGTTCATATTGAACAGGCTGCAACTTCCACACGTTATTCTGCAACTCCAACACACAGACTGTTCAGCTTCCCTAGCTGACTCATGCAGTCTCCATTCAGAGAGACCCTGTCTTATCTCTCTCTCTCAGTTACAGCTTATGTTTTGACTGGTCACTCACCAGCAGCACAATCGACTCTGCTTCATCCAGCAGACTGACCCTTACCTAGTGAACACAGGCCTTGGTTCCTAGTCAAAACAAGTCAGGTGCTTCTGTTCAAGACCTGCAGTGCTAGGATTTAACCCTGTCACAAAATACACACAGCTATAGTAGACAAGTGTATTACTAAGCAGGGGAGCGACAGTGAGCACCGAAGTTTAAAGAGAAGTCTGTCTTCATTCCATGTCATGAAGGGAGTGATATTAAATTGCAGAAAGAAGCAACCTTTTATTTTAATTTCTTTTTACCGTTTCATCAGGGTATGAAAACCGCAGCTGTGCTGTTAATATCAATACTTTCTAGTGTTGCCGTTTAATTTTTCGGCATGTGACCTCACCACTGCACAGATACAGATTTCTGAATGAGATGTTTCATGCTGCGCAGATCCATATGGGAAGAAGCCCTGTCTTTGTCTAGAACAATAGGATGTGTTGTTCTTGTGTGTCCTGGTTGGATCACAGAACTTGGCCCTGGGCTTCTCGCATGTTTCTCCTTGATAATGAATCCCTCGTGGAAGCGGAGGGCCGGACAATAGAGAGGCTGCAGCCTCCATAACTCCGTAATCAGAAGAGGCGCCTGGGATGCTGTCCGGAGGGTTCTGGTCTGGCGGCCTGGACTACTGACGTGACCGGTGGGCCAGGGTCCTGCCAATCTTTTGTCTGGCCTCTAATATACACTCCCTATAGGACTGGATGGGCTTCTTGCTGACTTCTAAAATAAACTGCAGTCGTGATAACGACATAATTTGTAGCTTGTGACTTATGTGGTTGTAATTATAGGATAAAGCAAAAATGTCGCCATGTAAACGTGGCCATCTGCATATCCAGATCCTTTATTTTTACCCTAGACCTCCCCCGACCTGTGTAAACGAGGGTGAACCCTTGCGAATCTCCTCAGTAATGAGAAGCTGAGGCAATAGATTGCTTTATAGCTTCTGTTCTGCATCCAGGTGTCAAAGGCAGCGAAACGTCACCTGTGGGATGGGGAGATTGACAATAATACCTGGTGACAGGTGCGCAGGAAGTAAACACGCTCCTTACTTGTTACATTGTTGCGGTATTAACTGTTGATGGAGTGTTATGATGGTCGCGCATTTGATATTGGTCATCTGCTTATTTGGGTATATACAAGGGCCTTTATGGTAGCCCAGGGGCGGACATACCATTGGTACAACCTGTGCGGTTGCAAAGTGGCCCAAGAGGTAAGGGGGCCACGACCACCTCCAAAGCAGGTGGAATTGTGCATTATGATGAGATATTGGTCTGCACAGGGCCCTTACACAGTTCTTGCACAGGGGCCCTCCCATTACTGTGCCCGCCAGTGTGGTAGCCTATTGGGTAAATGAGGAGCCCGTGTATCCTGATCGCATCCTTGGATCTCTTGCCTACCAAGAACCTTGAAAATTAAGGCAGATGCCAATCTCTGATACAAAGGAGTCCAGGTCTTACATGGAAGTGGTGATGTCAAGTACCAACACTCAAAGGAAGCCGCCATTCCTCTATCCTGTTATAATGGGAAAATAGGATTACCACTTTTGTGAATTCCTAAGATCACTAGCAGCAACCGGATCAAACCCTAGCTCCTGAGATTACTTGCTGGGCATGCCTATGCTAATTCTCCATCATTGGCACATCTTGCCCCCTAAAACAAGGGAGAAGAAGTGGGGGGACAAAAAGGCACTCACTCTGTATCTGTTGTAGTTTATGGAATTAATAGAGAGGGAGAAAGCCAATACATGACATTAAATGGGCATGTTACAATGTGTTAGGTCCCCTGCATATCAGCCATTGGTAAAAGGGGGTTTATGCTAAGAAACAGGGGCATTCTTGGACTTTTCTTGGGTACATAGGGAGTGGAGCTTAACTTGTACCAAGTTTGGTTACAAATGTTAATAAATTTGCAATCAATGGGGTTCTTAACCTCAGGACTCCCACTGATGGGAGTTGTCCTTGCTGGACCTCTCCTAATGGAGAAATGGGGTGTGCGGGGATAATATAGCTGGAATTTCTTTAATATGTAAGGATGGTGGATTGCACCATAATAAAATTGAACTATACCCCCTCCTCCACGTAATCTATTCCCCTTTAGGTGAAATCTAACCTCCTCTGCTGGATGCTTCATGCAGTGTATTACACGGGGTATGAATAATCTACAATTGCCGCCCTATGTCAGGAATGGGATACACCACCTTGTAATCATCTGCACACATGTTGTCTTTAGAAGGTTAATAGCAGGGTTGCCACCCATGGTGACACTTTTATGCGCCCAGGGTCCATTGCACTCTGCCAAATGTAGCAGTAATCTGTGGTGAGGAGAGCGCAGTAATAGAAGGCTATGGAGCAGCAGCTGTCAATCAAGCAGCAGCCACTAATGTGCAACCTGTGCAGAGTTCTTACATCTACACAGAGACACAGTGAAGCAAAAAGGATTGTAACAAAAAGTAATGCAACTTTCCAATATACAATTGTATCCATTGCCATATGAGGACTTCTGTGTGCTGTCAGAGAATTGGAGCCTCGGTCACATCTAGGACTGAGAAGACAAATAAATCTGATACTTCAACAGTTGTGTGATAAAAATGTATCCAGTCCTGAATCCAGGCCCATAGATTTTATTTGTACTAATACAAAGTAGCAATAACTATGTGTACTGTTGGAAGTTTTCAGGTCAGCTACTTCTTGTCAAATTGGTTTATTATTATGTACTATTACAATTAAAGGGGTCATGCGGACTTAATTTATTGATGGACATCAAAATTAGATTGTTGGGGTCCGACACCTGACGCCCAATCCGATACTGATGACCTATTCTATTTGTAGGTCATTAATATATTACTACCGGAAAACACCTTTCAGTTTTTTTCTCTAAAGCCCCCGTCACACTAAGCGAGATCGCTGCTGAGTCACAAGTTTTGTGACGCAACAGCGACCTCAGCAGCGGTCTCGCTATGTTTGACACGTAGCAGCGACCAGGCCCCTGCTGTGAGATCGCTGGTCGTGTCGAAATGGCCTGGACCATTTTTTGATCGTTGAGGTCCCGCTGGGTGTGTTTGACACCTTACCAACGACATCGTTGGCGACTCAGAACTGAGACAGATAGGCGTGCATCGTTATACAGGTCGCTACGGGTCGCCGTATCGCTGCTGCGTCGTTGGGAAGATTTGACTGTTTGACATCTCACCAGCGACCACTTAGCGACGCAGCAACGATCCCTGACTGGTCGTATCGTTGACGGGATCACTGTAGCGTCGCTAAGTGTGACGGGGCCTTAACAGTTTCCTCCAGACTAACAGATTGTATAATAATCTTTAATTTAGGAGATTAAGTATCCATTCAATTGGCCATAATCTTTCTTTGCACTGTTCATATACTAATGTTCCTTTTAGAAGCCTGATTTTGTACATAGGGGGCAGTATTATAGTAGTTATATTCCTGTACATAGGGGTCATATTATAGTAGTTATATTGTTGTACATAGGGGGCAGTATTATAGTAGTTATATTCTTGTACATAGGGGGCATTATTATAGTAGTTATATTCTTGTACATAGGGGACAGTATTATAGTAGTTATATTCTTGTACATGGGAGCAGTATTATAGTAGTTATATTCTTGTACATAGGGAGCAGTATTATAGTAGTTATATTCTTGTACATAGGATTAGTATTATAGTAGTTATATTCTTGTACATAGGAGCAGTATTATAGTAGTTATATTCTTGTACATAGGGGCAGTATTATAGTAGTTATATTCTTGTACATGGGGGCAGTATTATAGTAGTTATATTCTTGTACATAGGGGCAGTATTATAGTAGTTATATTCTTGTACATAGGGGCAGTATTATAGTAGTTAGATTCTTGTACATAGGGGCAGTATTATAGTAGTTATATTCTTGTACACACGGGCAGTATTATAGTAGTTATATTCTTGTACATAGGGGGCAGTAATATAGTAGTTATATTCTTGTACATAGGAGCAGTATTATAGTAGTTATATTCTTATACATAGGAGCAGTATTATAGTAGTTATATTCTTGTACATAGGAGCAGTATTATAGTAGCTATATTCTTGTACATAGGAGCAGTATTATAGTAGTTATATTCTTGTATATTTGGCGCAGTATTATAGTAGTTATATTCTTGTACATAGGGGGTAGTATTATAGTAGTTATATTCTTGTACATAGGGGGCAGTATTATAGTAGTTATATTCTTGCACATAGGAGCAGTATTATAGTAGTTATATTCTTGTACATAGGAGCAGTATTATAGTAGTTAGATTCTTGTACATAGGAGCAGTATTATAGTAGTTAGATTCTTGTACATAGGAGCAGTATTATAGTAGTTAGATTCTTGTACATAGGGGCAGTATTATAGTAGTTAGATTCTTGTACATAGGAGCAGTATTATAGTAGTTATATTCCTGTACATAGGGGACAGTATTATAGTAGTTATATTCTTGTACATAGGGGCAGTATTATAGTAGTTATATTCTTGTACATAGGGGGCAGTATTATAGTAGTTCTATTCCTGTACATAGGGGTAGTATTATAGTAGTTATATTCTTGTACATAGGGGGCAGTATTATAGTAGTAATATTCTTGTACATAGGGGGCAGTATTATAGTAGTTATATTCTTGTACATAGGGGGCAGTATTATAGTAGTTATATTCTTGTACATAGGGGGCGGTATTATAGTAGTTATATTCTTGTACATAGGGGGCAGTATTATAGTAGTTATATTCCTGTACATAGGGGTAGTATTTTAGTAGCTATATTCTTTTACATAGGGGGCAGTATTATAGTAGTTCTATTCTTGTACATAGGGGGCAGTATTATAGTAGTTATATTCTTGTACATGGGGGACAGTATTATAGTAGTTATATTCTTGTACATGGGAGCAGTATTATAGTAGTTATATTCTTGTACATAGGGGCAGTATTATAGTAGTTATATTCTTGTACATAGGGGGCAGTATTATAGTAGTTATATTCTTGTACATAGGGGGCAGTATTATAGTAGTTATATTCCTGTACATAGGGGTCATATTATAGTAGTTATATTGTTGTACATAGGGGGCAGTATTATAGTAGTTATATTCTTGTACATAGGGGGCATTATTATAGTAGTTATATTCTTGTACATAGGGGACAGTATTATAGTAGTTATATTCTTGTACATGGGAGCAGTATTATAGTAGTTATATTCTTGTACATAGGGAGCAGTATTATAGTAGTTATATTCTTGTACATAGGATTAGTATTATAGTAGTTATATTCTTGTACATAGGAGCAGTATTATAGTAGTTATATTCTTGTACATAGGGGCAGTATTATAGTAGTTATATTCTTGTACATAGGGGCAGTATTATAGTAGTTATATTCTTGTACATAGGGGCAGTATTATAGTAGTTATATTCTTGTACACACGGGCAGTATTATAGTAGTTATATTCTTGTACATAGGGGGCAGTAATATAGTAGTTATATTCTTGTACATAGGAGCAGTATTATAGTAGTTATATTCTTATACATAGGAGCAGTATTATAGTAGTTATATTCTTGTACATAGGAGCAGTATTATAGTAGCTATATTCTTGTACATAGGAGCAGTATTATAGTAGTTATATTCTTGTATATTTGGCGCAGTATTATAGTAGTTATATTCTTGTACATAGGGGGTAGTATTATAGTAGTTATATTCTTGTACATAGGGGGCAGTATTATAGTAGTTATATTCTTGCACATAGGAGCAGTATTATAGTAGTTATATTCTTGTACATAGGAGCAGTATTATAGTAGTTAGATTCTTGTACATAGGAGCAGTATTATAGTAGTTAGATTCTTGTACATAGGAGCAGTATTATAGTAGTTAGATTCTTGTACATAGGGGCAGTATTATAGTAGTTAGATTCTTGTACATAGGAGCAGTATTATAGTAGTTATATTCCTGTACATAGGGGACAGTATTATAGTAGTTATATTCTTGTACATAGGGGCAGTATTATAGTAGTTATATTCTTGTACATAGGGGGCAGTATTATAGTAGTTCTATTCCTGTACATAGGGGTAGTATTATAGTAGTTATATTCTTGTACATAGGGGGCAGTATTATAGTAGTAATATTCTTGTACATAGGGGGCAGTATTATAGTAGTTATATTCTTGTACATAGGGGGCAGTATTATAGTAGTTATATTCTTGTACATAGGGGGCGGTATTATAGTAGTTATATTCTTGTACATAGGGGGCAGTATTATAGTAGTTATATTCCTGTACATAGGGGTAGTATTTTAGTAGCTATATTCTTTTACATAGGGGGCAGTATTATAGTAGTTCTATTCTTGTACATAGGGGGCAGTATTATAGTAGTTATATTCTTGTACATAGGGGACAGTATTATAGTAGTTATATTCTTGTACATGGGAGCAGTATTATAGTAGTTATATTCTTGTACATAGGGGCAGTATTATAGTAGTTATATTCTTGTACATAGGGGGCAGTATTATAGTAGTTATATTCTTGTACATAGGGGGCAGTATTATAGTAGTTATATTCCTGTACATAGGGGTCATATTATAGTAGTTATATTGTTGTACATAGGGGGCAGTATTATAGTAGTTATATTCTTGTACATAGGGGGCATTATTATAGTAGTTATATTCTTGTACATAGGGGACAGTATTATAGTAGTTATATTCTTGTACATGGGAGCAGTATTATAGTAGTTATATTCTTGTACATAGGGAGCAGTATTATAGTAGTTATATTCTTGTACATAGGATTAGTATTATAGTAGTTATATTCTTGTACATAGGAGCAGTATTATAGTAGTTATATTCTTGTACATAGGGGCAGTATTATAGTAGTTATATTCTTGTACATAGGGGCAGTATTATAGTAGTTATATTCTTGTACATAGGGGCAGTATTATAGTAGTTATATTCTTGTACATAGGGGCAGTATTATAGTAGTTAGATTCTTGTACATAGGGGCAGTATTATAGTAGTTATATTCTTGTACACAGGGGCAGTATTATAGTAGTTATATTCTTGTACATAGGGGGCAGTAATATAGTAGTTATATTCTTGTACATAGGAGCAGTATTATAGTAGTTATATTCTTATACATAGGAGCAGTATTATAGTAGTTATATTCTTGTACATAGGAGCAGTATTATAGTAGCTATATTCTTGTACATAGGAGCAGTATTATAGTAGTTATATTCTTGTATATTTGGCGCAGTATTATAGTAGTTATATTCTTGTACATAGGGGGTAGTATTATAGTAGTTATATTCTTGTACATAGGGGGCAGTATTATAGTAGTTATATTCTTGCACATAGGAGCAGTATTATAGTAGTTATATTCTTGTACATAGGAGCAGTATTATAGTAGTTAGATTCTTGTACATAGGAGCAGTATTATAGTAGTTAGATTCTTGTACATAGGAGCAGTATTATAGTAGTTAGATTCTTGTACATAGGGGCAGTATTATAGTAGTTATATTCTTGTACATAGGGGCAGTATTATAGTAGTTATATTCTTGTACATAGGGGGCAGTATTATAGTAGTTCTATTCCTGTACATAGGGGTAGTATTATAGTAGTTATATTCTTGTACATAGGGGGCAGTATTATAGTAGTAATATTCTTGTACATAGGGGGCAGTATTATAGTAGTTATATTCTTGTACATAGGGGGCAGTATTATAGTAGTTATATTCTTGTACATAGGGGGCGGTATTATAGTAGTTATATTCTTGTACATAGGGGGCAGTATTATAGTAGTTATATTCCTGTACATAGGGGTAGTATTTTAGTAGCTATATTCTTTTACATAGGGGGCAGTATTATAGTAGTTCTATTCTTGTACATAGGGGGCAGTATTATAGTAGTTATATTCTTGTACATAGGGGACAGTATTATAGTAGTTATATTCTTGTACATGGGAGCAGTATTATAGTAGTTATATTCTTGTACATAGGGGCAGTATTATAGTAGTTATATTCTTGTACATAGGATTAGTATTATAGTAGTTATATTCTTGTACATAGGAGCAGTATTATAGTAGTTATATTCTTGTACATAGGGGCAGTATTATAGTAGTTATATTCTTGTACATAGGGGGCAGTATTATAGTAGTTATATTCTTGTACATAGGGGGCAGTATTATAGTAGTTATATTCTTGTACATAGGAGCAGTATTATAGTAGTTATATTCTTGTACATAGGGGCAGTATTATAGTAGTTATATTCTTGTACATAGGAGCAGTATTATAGTAGTTATATTCTTGTACATAGGGGCAGTATTATAGTAGTTAGATTCTTGTAGATAGCAGTATTATAGTAGTTATATTCTTGTACATAGGAGCAGTATTATAGTAGTTATATTCTTGTACATAGGAGCAGTATTATAGTAGTTAGATTCTTGTAGATAGGAGCAGTATTATAGTAGTTAGATTCTTGTACATAGGAGCAGTATTATAGTAGTTATATTCTTGTACATAGGGGCAGTATTATAGTAGTTATATTCTTGTACATAGGAGCAGTATTATAGTAGTTATATTCTTGTACATAGGAGCAGTATTATAGTAGTTAGATTCTTGTACATAGGAGCAGTATTATAGTAGTTAGATTCTTGTACATAGGGGGCAGTATTATAGTAGTTATATTCTTGTACATAGGGGGCAGTATTATAGTAGTTATATTCTTGTACATAGGAGCAGTATTATAGTAGTTATATTCTTGTACATAGGGGCAGTATTATAGTAGTTATATTCTTGTACATAGGAGCAGTATTATAGTAGTTATATTCTTGTACATAGGGGCAGTATTATAGTAGTTAGATTCTTGTACATAGGAGCAGTATTATAGTAGTTATATTCTTGTACATAGGAGCAGTATTATAGTAGTTATATTCTTGTACATAGGAGCAGTATTATAGTAGTTAGATTCTTGTAGATAGGAGCAGTATTATAGTAGTTATATTCTTGTACATAGGAGCAGTATTATAGTAGTTATATTCTTGTACATAGGGGGCAGTATTATAGTAGTTATATTCTTGTACATAGGAGCAGTATTATAGTAGTTATATTCTTGTACATAGGGGGCAGTATTATAGTAGTTATATTCTTGTACATAGGAGCAGTATTATAGTAGTTATATTCTTGTACATAGGAGCAGTATTATAAAGGTGAGCTCTGTGCATTTGGAGCAGTCCTTGTTGCACCATGGAGTGAGTTACATTATTTTTGTATAAATATGTGACTCTTCAGATTTTGTGGTATACGATGCCTGATGAAGAGACCTGAGTAGTCTGGAAAGCTTGCAACTTGTTACCATCTTTTCAGTTAGCCATTAAAAGGTATCAACCACTGAGGACTCTCAAATCGAAATCTTTTTCTATCTACTGGCTAACACGGTACAAGAATATATATTTTTGTACAGGGATTTGTTGAACATTCCTGAGAGATGTAAGAATCTGCTATTTCTTATCTCTTGTCAGAACGACCTAGAACACTGGTCTGGATGATGTCTGAATTTTATGCTCTGAGCTCACTGGATTAATGGGTATTAGGTTCATTTGAGATTTCACGCCCCACATGTTACCATGTGATCGGTGCCTCAAATCTCCCGGCTGTCCTGCTGATACAGAGCTGCTGACAGATGAAACGTGAGAATGTCCTACGAATTCTGTAAAATCCATGAAGCAGCAGGATACATTAGCCTTTTACTAATAGGAAATATCATTACATGGAGATAACAAGACGCATATGTGGAGCTCGGAGACAAAAAACTATTATAATATAAAGCTGTTTATGTAGCTCTCATGTTGTACTCACCCAACTTTCCCAGAGCCCTGAATGCATTAAAATAATTCTTCTTCTTTTTTAGTTGCAATATCTGTAGTGGATAAGTGAATATATAATAGAAATCCTTCCCATGTAGCCGCTATAGGGCCCCATAGAGAAGGGCCCCATCCCTGGTTGCTTCTGTTTCTTCGCTATTAGATGGGGGGATCATTTCTAGGACTTGTTTGTCACTATGGGGGTGAGACTTGACGTATGAAGAAGGAAGCAAACACCTGGCCCTTGACCATAATGGGGCCCGGTTGGATATTTTTAATGGGTCCTTCTCTTTTTGGAGAGCTGTAGGGGCGGTCATATTGGTTGTCAGACAATTTTTCCAACTAACTTTTTTTGCTTCGTAACAAATTCAAGGATATTCACGAGTCAATAAGGGATAAGGCCTAAAGGGATCATTTTTATAATGCTATCCTATACATACACATGCCGCCCTTGCCTATGGATTGATTCTCTTACTGTCGGGATCTTTATAAAGTACCAGGATTTGCATTCAGTAATAAGTGGGGGATTTGTTTCTCTAATGAAGAAGTTTAGAAATCAGTCCAGTTAAGCCCCCCGCGCCCCTTCCAGAAACATTATCATCCTCCCGCACAACGCTCCAGCCTCACTGCTGAAACTTTATATCAACCCTGGGACTGCGCCGGCTGCTGGCTCCGTCCACTCTGGGGATTGCCAAATGCAAACAGAGTGCGGCTTAAAGCGGGTACATGAGCCTCGTCCTTCAGCAGAGTTTACATGTTATTAGGGGATTTTAACTCTATCCCACAAACCCTCCCTTCTTTCTCCGTTCCGTTTCCTTCTTTCTCCGTTCCGTTTCCTTCTTTCTCCTTCCTTCCTTTTCCGTCTTTCTCCTTCCTTCCTTTTCCGTCTTTCTCCTTGCTTCCTTTTCCGTCTTTCTCCTTCCTTCCTTTTCCGTCTTTCTCCTTCCTTCCTTTTCCGTCTTTCTCCTTCCTTCCTTTTCCGTCTTGCTCCTTCCTTCGTCCTCCTTTTTTTTTAATGCATTCTGCATTTTAATGGCATTTTGCCTTAAAAGTTTACAACTTTTTTTGTATAGTTTTTTTTTTTGTTCCTAGAAAAAAACTGAATTGTAACCATCATGTCTGCTGTCCAGTTCCTGGTGGGGTTGCATCCAGTGCTTTGTGGACCCCCTTCGTCCCATTACACTATGTTAGAGAATATATTTGGAAATTGCTTAAAGAAGTTATGCCCCCAATGTATCCCTCCGGGGCCCATAAGTGTCTTTGTAATTACCTTCTGTTGCAGGTTCTGCCTGTGAGCTGCGCTATCGGTGGCCGCTCACAGGCATCACGTGACCCCGCGCTGATGTCACGACAAGTGCAGCGTGACTCAGCGCTGGGGTCCCCGCTGTGGCTGCTGGGTTGTGGGCGTGGTTACCCCGCACGTCACACCCAGCATCCACCGCGCGCTTTCCCAATGAATGGGGAGAGGCAGAGTGCGCCGTGGATGCTGGGTATGACGTGCGGGGTAACCCCACCCACAACCCAGCAGCCACCGGTGGAACACAGAAGAGGGACCCCCGGCTGCAGTCTGGACTTGTTGTGACGTCAGCGGATGTCAGAGCCGGCTGCAGCCGGGGGTCACGTGATGCCTGTGAGCGGCCAGCGATAGCGCCACTCACTGGCAATAACTGCAACAGAAGGTAATTACAAAGACACTTATGGGCCCCGGGGGGATACATTGGGAAGGGGATAATAAGTAATGGACAACCCCTTTAATAATAGCATCACAATTAATTTGAGATTGTTAACAAATTGTTGGAGAAATTTTCATAGTTTTTGGATCAGGCTTTAAAACAAATATTTGCTTTTTTTATTAAAGCTATATGGCAAGAAACGTGGTCACCATAATGGCAGTGTGGTTGATGTCCCCCAATCTTTACAGATTCTTGAAAGATTCTTACCCTGACCCAGTGGCTTAACTTGAAGCTCGTGGACCCCAATGCAAAAGCTCCACTGGGTCTCCCAGTTATTGCAAGTCTTTATTAGTAATGTATTTTTTCATATAGGCCAATGGTACCTTTTGGGCCTCCTAGGCTCCAGGGCCCGGGTGCACCTATTATAGTTACGCCCCTGCCCTGACTGTACGCGGGAGGCACCCGTCCATCGCCTGCATGTCCCCCTGCACGCCGCTCTCTCTCCTAACCCCCCCATATACATGAGTGCTCAGATCAGCTGAGCGTTCATGGGCTTTCATTGAGGAGCGAGGAGAAAGTCACTGACAGCTGTTTATCTCCCCTGAAAATAAAAGGATCAAGTGTTGAAATTCCATCTGCCCCATCCTTCTATCCTCAAAGCACATCTGGCGGGGAAGAGTTGGAATTCCCCATACATATCAGTTGGTCGGCCGGTCATACCAAAGTATCCCATAAGGGCTGAAAATATCTTACCCTACTCCTCCTTATTCTAAGCCTATGATAAGTGCTAAGAAGAGTCACATGACTTACAGCCCTGAAAAGCACTTTGGCTTAGGAGTCTGGGAGGCGGGGTTGTCTTCCTGCCCTTCCACTGACATCATGGAAGATCGTTTTACCATTACACCTATTCCCGCTGGCTTAGATTTTCCCAGCTTTCCTTACTCTTAAAGGGGTTGTGAAGGCTTGGGGTTCAAGTCTGCAGTTACTCTATGTGACTGCAGACTTGTAAATCCTCACAGCATGTAGTCAATGAGCTGTCAGGATTCTCTGGTGCAATTGCTGGGAGCGGGCGGTCATGTGATCACAAGTATCTGATTTGCATATTTTCTGCGACATTCTGACTAGACATGTCTGTCCCTGCTCAATTCGCTCAATTCTAGTTGGCATGTGACCGCATATTTGTTGTCATGCTGCTTGCACTGTAGAATCCTGACAGTGCGCATGCTGTGTGCTGTGAAGATTCACTAGTCTGCAGTCACTTAGTGACTGCAGACTTGAACCCCAATCCTGGACAATCCCTTTAATCTACTTACTTCCCCCAAAACTGCTCAGACATATTAGAAAACCTGAAAAGCATCATATAACCGACTTCTTCAGAGTCTGGCTGGCAGGGCCGTCTTTGGCCATTTAAGGGGCGCAATGCATGAAATGTGACTGCTCAGAAGAAACTGTCATCTGTAAGTACATGAAGAATAACATTACTTCTGGACACTGTATGACACATCCTGCATTTCTAGCAACTATTCCCTTGTGTGTTAGAAGCTTTGCATATTTCGGCTTTCGTCTCCCTCCAGCTTCTCCCCTTCGCTTCTCCATAGACTTTTATAGGCAGTTGATGTAATGTGATCCCTCACTGTCATCAGATCTGTAGACAGATCTCTACACAGTTTTTGAGAGTGAATGATTAGAACAGGAGACTGTTAAGTGGAGAAAGAAGCTTATTTCTCTAATAAGATGTTACAATACATTTTTGGAATGTTGATTTCTGAAAACAAAATGAACAAATAAGTTACTATTTAACCTTTTTATCCAGGAGCCCTAATCTGAAGGAAGCTAATCAGATGGAAGCTCCCCAGTTCGGGGCGTAGCTACAAGACTGTAACCGGTGTGGGACTTTAACAAGCCAATTTGCTTCAGCCAAGGTATTGAGAACTGAAGTATTTTCCCCTGTTTAAAGAAACCTGGGTATTAATTGTCCCCGGGGTCTGGGAACTAGCATGAGCCCCTCTTCCACATGAGCCTACTTATGCATTTATGTGGGAACACAAAGCAGATCGATCCAATATGAGGGGACACTGCGTCTTCTTCTGGGCACTTCATATTCGTTCCCAAATCTGAAGAAACTCCTAAAATTGCAGGTTTCATAGGGGGAGTTCTGTGTATTTTCAAACCCCATATCTGCGTGCACTATCCCTTTAAATTTCGGTCTCTGTGCAGTAATGTAGGGGATGCAGAGCTTGCAGTCTCATCTGGTGCCCATTAACCCTCCGCCATGTAGGAGGGCACCTGGTTATAAATTGCACATGGTGGGTTGAGATTTGCAGATTTTGCATTGAGGCTCAGGAGCTTAAAGTTCACCGTAAACTTCCCCCTTCCTCATCTGTGCCGAGTTTTCAGCCAGGCAGCATCTTCTTCCCTGATTAATATTTATTAATATTGATACTGAAGTGTTCTCTGTATCTCCGTCACTCGGGGGAACAGACTTCTATTAGGTTCTGCAGACTTTTTCCAGATATTTCTTGCAATTAACGTTACTTTCCATTTGTTTTCCATCCTGGCATTCAAATAAATAGTGATTAAAATATTAAAAGCTAAAGATCCGCCGCCAGCTCTTAATAATGAAATTATGTGCTGCGCCAAGGCTTCAAATTGGATACAGAGTTACTAATCCCTGCCAAGTCACTCGGTGGTGCAGGTGGCAGTATAAATTGGCTGGCGCACCTGGAGGGCCGGGTTCAGGCCCCACCAGGGAGATGCGCCGGTCTTTCTCATCAGTGAGCGTGCATCCTGTTTATCTGGATGATGGACAGGTCTGTTGTCTTTCATGTCAGCGCAGGATCCCTGGGGCTTGGTTCGGGCACTACAGGATACATCCACCCTCGATGGGGAACGCTGTATAAACATCAAAGTGGAGCCGGAGGTTCGGGGGTGAACTATCTGCTGCAATAATGAACTTGGAGGAGGAATCAGACCTGTCTACAATGAAGCATTGTGAAGACGCTGTAGCAGAGCTGAATGTGTTCTGCAGATAATGCAGTGGGTTGACCTATACTCATACATAAGGCTACTGGCAACAATGTAGCAGTGCTGAGTTTGTGTCAATGTTTTACCAGTGCCAACCATTTGGTTGGCGTTATGGCATTTGTCGTTTGTAGTGGTATGGGGCAGGACTAGGGCTAGCAAAAGCAGCGGAACAGATGATCTGTGATCTGAAAGGGTGGCGGGGATGGGATGGTTGTGGGCAAGGTGAGAGTCTTGATGCCCCCTCTCTTTAAATAGAGGAAGTGCTTATTACTAGTGAGCAGTTGTGCTTCCCTATAATAAGAATTCTGCCCACCGGTGGACCCGATGGCTAAAGTTTCATACAGAGGTGGGAGGAATTTATCAAAACTGTGGTTTCATGCCCCAGTTGCGAGCAAAGGGCATCCCCCTTCATAAATCTGGCACATCTTTGGATTTGTCCTCCATGCATCAGTAAATGAAATCTGTGTCTGATGAAGCAGAGCGAATGTTTTGAAATCTGAATTCGCGAGACTTGGAAATTTTTCCCCAAAATTTGATCAGCTGTGAATCGTGAATGTTCTGAAAAAGTCGGGTGTAACACTCTGAGGACTCCTAGGACTGTATCCAACCCCTTTTTAAACTTTTCTAATCTGGCATTAAACACTTTTTTTGAAAAGTCACAAAGTTGTGCAAGAATTGTGCAACTCTTGGCATTTCCACCCAGTTTTGGCCAACTCTGCTAGGGTGGGGCAGGACTTGGCATGGTGACGCCCGCTCCTCGAATTCATGATTATCTGTTTCGTACATTATGCCACAAATCTCACTCCAGTCCAGGAACATTTGCAAGCAGTTGCATTCTACATTTAAGACTTACCTGATTTCTTAAGAGGCATGTGACTCTACCATGAAAGCTCACCCTTAATGATTCTGGTCCAATGTGTACAATTTCTTCAGTGTTTTATAGCTTTCTCTTCCTTCCTCTTTGGCAGTCTTCCCACTATTGAGATTGACCACAAGATAGCCGCTGTATCCCCTGCTTTGGCTTTTATATAGGCTATCTCCTGATTGACTATGCTATACCTTGTGATCTGAAAGCTGCAAGGTATTATTGGAGAGCTCGCCTGGGCACACCCAAGGTCATGTGATCGCTCTTCGGCTGATGCAAACATTTGCAATATGTAAAGAGGCTGCATGCATTTTTGGAAATTTGCGCAAAGCGAATAGCAAATTGTTCAGCTAAGATTCCAATTTAATTGATTTTCTCATCTCTAGTGTCAGGTATGAACTGAAACTGAAATCAATTCCAGCTATATACTAGTACATCTGTTGAGCTGCTGTTATTCTTTCCTACTTTTTCTAAACTTTTAGAAAAGTGATGATGACCAAAAGGGCAACAAGTTGCAAAACTTGCGAAGGAACAATAAATTCATTGCATATTAGTGGCTATTACTGATGACCTCCGAGTCCGCTGCTGGTTTCTGGCTTACAGCCCACCTACCCCTAATACATTGTGCAGAATCCCCAGCATCCAGTAGACCACATTGTTATCTATGATGTGACTGTTGTTTGATTTGGGCACAATTTAGTGAACATTAAACTTATTCCACTTTTTTACCTTTTGGATGGTTTGTTTTGGACACTTATTTTGTCAGTTGCACGCCATTATTAAACACGCTTCACCAACGCGACGCTCCAGTTTCTTTTGGAAAGTGTCTACTAAGTCTAAAAAGTTTCCAAAACAGATAATACTGGATGCCTACGGTATTTTTGCCTTCTCATGGTGCAGTACAAGCCTGTTGTGCTGGTCTTTAATATATTTGCCCCATTGAATTTTACTTTTGGATACAATGTGCAGAAAGTTACAATGTAACCGAGGGAAGAAGAAGCCAGGGACCATCTATCAACACAGTAATAGCCGGCCAAGAACAATGCTGATGTTGTCATATGATGAAGGGGGGGCCCTGGGGACTGATCCTAAAACGCCTGTTTAACCCTTACGCTGCCATTGTAACTGCAGGCAGGCAAAAACGTGTTCTACAGCCTTTAGGGCCGATACCGTTAAAATTCAGCCGCTTTTATTGTATCTGCATCTTTAAATTGGACTATAAGAGACTGCCATAAACTAAGCTAGAAGAGGAACGGAAAACTTTATTTCCCATAGAACTTATAACATAGATGACGACCTATTTGTTTTTAATGTCTAACATGGGCGGACATAATGCCTGGGCTGTCTGTTCAGCTGCACAAGGGTCCAGAGGGGGGGAAGAGCCCACACTGGTCCCGGGAGGCTTTAAAACCATCATCTGTACCCACGAACCACGCAGTATCTGTGTGCCGAAATGGTTTACAACAATATCCTGGGAAATTGCCATTAAACCCTCTACTACCCTAGACCGCCAGAAATATTCCTAATTACCCCCTCAGTACCCTAGATGACCAGGGATGTAACCATAAACCCCTCCACTGCTGTAGATCACAAAGGATGTTCCTAAAAACTCCTTCATTGCCCAGGGATTTTCCTATTAACATCCTTAACATACCTTAGATCACCAGGGATGTAACCATAAGCCCCCCCATCCCCCGCTGTTGTAGATCACCAACGATGTTTTAAATAAGTTTCATTGCATGAGATCACCAAGGATCATTCTAGTAACTCCTTCATTACGCTAGACTAACAAGGGTGTTCTTATTAACCCTCTTAATACCCCAGATCACCAGGAATGTAACCATAAGCCCCCCCCCATCCCCCACTGTTGTAGATCGCAAAGGATGCTCCTAATAACTCCTTCATTACTCTAGACTAACGAGGGTATTCTTATTAACCCTCTTAATACCCTAGATCACCAGGGATGTAACCATAAGCCCCCTTATAACACACTGTTGTAGATCACCAAGGGTGATCCTAATGATTTCTTCATTACTCTAGACTAACATGGATGTTCCCATTAACCTCCTCAATACCGTAGATCACCAGGGATGTAACCATAAGCCTCTCTACTGCAGTAGACCACTAGAGATGTTATAATAGTCTCCTTCATTGCCCTGGACCACCAGGGATATTTTTTTAACTAATTCCATACATTAGTTTCTCCACTTAGGGAGCTGCTGTAAAGAACTTCTCTGGGATGTAAGTTTTCGATATCCTGGAAAAAGGTGGCCAGCATGTTTTTCCTTCATATGGGGCCATCAATTATCTTTGTCTAGTCGTGGTGGCTATTATGAATATATTGGCTTTAAGCAAGTCGTGGATTTCAGACTAGTGACATCACTACAACAATTTTGATATCACTTATAGAGATAAGGTCAGCCAACTAAGTGAGTGTCTCAAGTGGTCAATTTTTCAGTTTTAGGGACCGCCATGGGTACATGTTTAAGTCCCATTGTTTTCATGGGACCACATAGATTCTATCAGCTATCAATCCCATGTTAATGACTTACTCGCTCGGTCATCAGTTACAAAGATTCAACCATCCCTCAAACAGAAGAAAAAATTGAAATCCAATTAATTTATGGAACAAATTAGGGATTTTTTTTTATTTGGCAGTGACCAAGGAAGGGATGATTCAGAGATTCAGGACTGGGAACGTTATTTACCATTAGATTTGAGTCGTCTTTTAATGAATAATAAAGAAAAATAACAGGATGTGCGGAGAAATCCTAACCTCTCTGCAATTACCCGATTCATTGAATTTCAATATCAATTATGCCTGTGTTCTTGTGTACATGAGATAATATAAAGCAGACGTGATGCCCCAGGCCTGTCCTACCTCTGAAAATCTGCAAAACACCATGTCCTTGGGATACGACCGTGCCAATTAAAGTAGTTTAATGAGGCCTTCATGCAAATCAGGCTGATGCATATGTATGAATCACACGCTGCTACGTTAAACTTTCTGTTACTGTGATTTAAGTAATCCAATTCTAAAACTGTAGTTATGTTTTTAATTGGTTCCGCTGCACATGGAGGGGGAAGATCTCATTCTTACCCCAGTGGGAAGACTGGACACCGCCGGAATGCACATTCATATATTAGGGTATAAAGGAGAGGGGATTAGGACAGACGTTATATGATTAAGACATTCATAAAAGATTGCTCTCTCATTATCCAGACCTCGATAGTCTGGAAATTCTACTGATTCGAGATATTGAATTAGATCTTAAAGAAAAACTTAAAATCCTTTATTTGGTAAAGACAATTGGGGTGTAAGTAAGGCTATGCTCTCGGGAGATGATGAATAAAAGCAGTTAAATAAGTTTTTAGGACACTGATGTTCATAGACTATCCTTAGGATCCTCGAGGGCGGAGGTCTAACTTCTGGTACACCCATCGATTAACTAAATAGAGACAAAGGGTGGTCCAATGAGGGCCACATCTATCACTGATTACCAAGCACATCACCATACAGCTGAGCTGGGTACCAAAAGCAGACACACAGTGGAGGGGCCACTATAAGGGGCCCTTGGTCTCTAAAAGCCTAATATAAAGAACACACCCCATGTATGATTCTAGAAAGTTCACTAACTCAGTTCGTTTAATTTAATAGAAAGTAAGTCCCTGTTGGCTGCTTATAGGGATGCCCTTACCTACTGTGCCCCAGAGCAGTTGCACATATTTTCCTGTTCGCCCCTATTAGTGTAGCTCATTTAGGTCCCATGTTGCTTGCAGAAGTTGAAAAATTGTATGCAAATTCCCTTTTTTTTCACCGTGTAGAAGTGGAGTCTGAACATACATCAAGTTATTTTCAGTAAAGAGACAAGAGTAGGCAATAGAGGCAGCTGCCTAGGGTGTCGTAAATGTGATCAGAAATCTCAAGCAATGTTCTTCCTGCCAGAAGTTATGTTTTTATGTAACTCTGCCTCACAGTTGGATCGTAGTTTATGCTCATTTGCAATAAAAAGGCTTTCTAAGTGAATTTGGGAATGTTTCTAGGCTAAGCGGGGGTGGGGCTAAGACATCAAAATTTGATTTGCGCACTCTGGACCCCATGAAGGGTTAATGGGCCAGCAGATTAGGAGTAACATATCAGATTAGGAAGAAATCCAGCTCATTGCTTTAGTTAGAGGGGGTTAACCTATACCCGTCACCCATTTACCATCATGCAAAATATTAATCATGGGTCCAAAACTTATTGTTGGAGGTCCCGTACAGACAGAACCCCTCACTGATCCCCAGGGGACATTGATTTTAGCCTTTTTTTCTCCAGCCAAAACAAAGCGGTTACCTTGAATTTGGCCACTAGGGGCGCTGTTGCTTAGCGGATTCCTGAGAGCTGTTTCAGATTTTACTCTTGCGAGAAGTTTTTACTTTTTGCTCTGTTCATACCGAGACCGATATCTCCCCAAACATAAGGGGGATTTTGGCAAAATTAGCCATTTGAGAGGCTTTTTATTTTCTTCCTTTCTACTTATGTTCTTCACGAGGAGCAATATGACAGCTTCAAGCCACGGGGGAACGTCGGTTATTACAATTTCACAATTCACTAAAGCATCAAAGCCGCATTAATTAGTGAAAAATGAAGCTGGTGAATATTTATGACATTTTTTGACGTCGCCTCTTGGTTGCACACAGATAATTACGGCAGCAGATATCGCCGGATGGATTACCTCTGCTGGAGAAGACCGGCCCCATCCTACACGGGCGGCTTTGCCTAGCAACTAGTTCTTGACATGGAGAGGTATAAAAACAATTCCCCAGGTTACTGTCGTCCTCATAGTTCCCGATCTATGTTCATTAATCTTGATCTAAATGGCCATTGTTTCCATTGTCGAGATGATGATGGCAGTAATGATGGATTCCTTGCAATCTACACACTGTTCTATCCACTCCCGTTACTTTCGTCACCTCCTAGGCTGCCGTCCATCAAGCATTACCATGAATTTATGTACAAGGATCCAGGGCTGCCATCAGGGCATTACTGCCCTTACTAGTGTATGGGGCCCAGTGAACTGAAGCAAAAAGGGGGGGCCCGGACACGCTGACAGCCTGGGGCCCCCTCTCTTTGCTTCTGCTCACTGGGCCCCAGAGGCAACAGTTCAGGAGCACCGCACACCAGGTGCATAACAACACTGTATAGTTAAATCACCTAAGGTGATTTAAAGATACAACTATAGTGTTATTAATGCACCCAGCGGCAAGAATTGGGTGATGTACCTTTAAGTCGCGGCCGGGCCCGGGTGCATCATGGTGCTGACGTAGCATGCTCAAGTGACACCCGTGCGGCGCCCATCTTGAATCCTGATCAGCGCAGGAGACAGCAATCAATGGAGGCTGCGGCAGGCAGACAGACTGAGGTGAGCAGTGTGGGGAAGATGTGGGTGGGCTAGCCGTGTGGGTAGGCTGGTGGACAAGGTGAGGAAGCGACATGTGGGGTGGTTTTGGAGGCTGCTAGACAGTGTGGGGAGGCTGCTGAGGGCAGGCTGCTGGACAGTGTGGGGAAGCTGCTCGACAGTGTGGGGAGGCTGCTGAGTGGAGGCTGCTGGACAGTGTGGGGAGGCTGCTGAGGGCAGGCTGAGGAGGGGAGGCTGCTGGACAGTGTGAGGAGGCTGCTGGGGGCAGGCTGAGGAGGGGAGGTTGCTGGACTGTGTGGAGAGGCTGAGGAGGGGAAGCTGCTGAGTAGAGGCTGCTGGACAGTGTGGGAAGGCAGCTGAGGGCAGGCTCAGGAGGGGAGGATGCTGGACAGTGTGAGGAGGCTGCTGGGGGCAGGCTGAGGAGGGGAGGTTGCTGGACAGTGTGGGGAGGCTGAGGTGGGGAAGCTGCTGAGTAGAGGCTGCTGGACTGTGTGGGAAGGCAGCTGAGGGCAGGCTCAGGAGGGGAGGATGCTGGACAGTGTGAGGAGGCTGCTGGGGGCAGGCTGAGGAGGGGAGGTTACTGGACAGTGTGGGGAGGCTGAGGAGGGGAAGCTGCTGAGTAGAGGCTGCTGGACAGTGTGGGAAGGCTTCTGAAGGCAGGCTGAGGAGGAGAGGCTGCTTTTTGAGAGATTGGGGTGGCTGCTGAGTGGAGGCTGCTGGACAGTATTTGTTTCTTGTATGTAGTATTATTAGGTCACTATGTGGTGGTAATATGTGATATTGATCATTTTAAAAAATGTATGTGACACATTCTCTTAAAGAGACAAAAATAAAAATATACCTAAAGAATATTGGGTATTATAAGAAATATAGTAATGTAAATGGTGATAGGTTAGAGTAGAGTAAGGCCTGGCCAGAAGAGTCTACCTACTCGTGGTGGCTTAAAAAATCTTTTGGCCAAAACAAAAGCTGATGGCTATGTGTGTGATATGGTGTTCATTGGGAACTGTTAGGCCACGTTCACACATTCACAATATTTGGTCAGTATTTTACATCAGTGTATGTAAGCCAAAATCAGGAGTGAGTGATAAATGCAGAAATGTTGATGTATTTCAATTATACTTTTCCTCTGATTCTTCCACTCCTTATTTTGACTTATAAATAATGGTGTGAACGTGGCCTTAATGTGTGATTAGGGAGGATGTGGTGCAGAAGTGGAGTTTTTCCAGGAGTGGGCGGTGAGACTGTGGAAGGTTCGAGAGGTGGAGGTGGAGCTGGGGTGGAGCCTGGGGCGGAGTCTCAAGGGGGGCCAAAAAATGATGCCAGTATGGGGCCCTGAAATTCCTGGTGTCGGCCCTGCAAGGATCTACATGTACTAAGAAAAGGATTCAGCTGAGACTATGCATTTCCACGGAGCCCGGGCGATTCTGTGACCAATGCCCATACAAATGCCCGTGACCGCAGATCTTTAAATAGTTTTTGGAGGTTGATAATGTAGAATTACACCATTGACAAAAGTGACAATGAAAGTTGCTATCATCCCTCCCCCCTCCCTGCATAGCGATTACTGCTCATGTCACTGAGCATGCCCACTACAATGTTCATTCAATTGCCTAATAGCAAAAGGCTGGTCCTATTTAGATCGTATCCACTTTTCTAGACAAATAGCATAATTTCAGGCAGATAACAAAGATTTATAGAATTACACCATTGACAAAGGTGACCATGAAAGTTCAGATCCTCCTCCCCCTCACTGCATAGCGATTACTGTTGTCACAAAGCATGCCATCTACAATTTAACATCAAAGGGACTGTCTAAGTTAATGTCCCTTTTCCTAGACCGATAACATGGCCTTATAGCGTTACACCATTGACAATAGGTGATGAAGAAAGTTCAGATCCTCCTCTCCCTCACTGCATAGAAACTACTGTTCATGTCACAGAGCATGCCATCTACAATTTCTATTTAGTTTGCTAACATCAAAAAAGCTATTCTCCTTTAGGCGTCCCATTCTAGACAAAAAAACTACAACATAAGAGGCAGATAAGATAAAATACATGATGAGGACAGGTCAGGTCCTCCTCCACCTTCCTGCATAGTGATTGCTGGACATGATATGGAGCATGCCCACTACAATCTCCACCTACTTAGCTAGCCTTAAAGAGCGAGTCTCATTTGGGCTTCTTCTTAATAGGCTGATGTCAATGTTATATCTTTGCTAACAGGTGATGTGCACAGATCGCCTCCTCCTCCCCCGCGGACCCCTCTATAATTTGTATATGACCTAAAACATTATATGAGAGGCATGACTTGTTTTATTTTTCCCTTTCTCTTCGAATGCATTCGTCAAGTGCTGACTCCCCATCCCCAATTCTTAGTCCACAATGACCCCAGATCTAGACCGGGTGTTAGCCTGCCCCTTCAGGTCTGCTGCTGACCCTTGGGTTTGTTGCTAATGACCCT
Organism: Phyllobates terribilis; assembly: GCF_046119375.1. NCBI lineage: Eukaryota > Metazoa > Chordata > Amphibia > Anura > Dendrobatidae > Phyllobates > Phyllobates terribilis. Next base: position 86,331,016 of record NW_027362773.1, on the reverse strand, counting down.
TTTTGTGATTATTCATTTGATTTCCTAAAGGGGCAATAGAATATTTTGATGCCTTGTGGCGCCCAATCCATGACTTATGACTGCAAATAAAGTGAATTTTCTATAGTACTGGACCCTCAGGCCCCCATCAATATGATCTCATGGAGTCTGTGGGTTTCTGCCTTTGCTATGGAGCCATGTGTCCGTCCGTGTCTGCTGGCGCAGTTACTGCCTGTTGTTTTCTGTCTCTGCAGAATGCACATTAAGATTGAATTTCTACAAACTTCTATATTTTGGCATCCAGAGATCGGCGCGTTCCTTTGTGATCCTCCACCCAGCAAAAGATTTTGGAGCCGAGTTAAAAGTAATGATAGCAATTTAGGGATGGTTGAAACGATTCATTATATCAGGCTCTCATTTAAATCAGCGTCTATTGTGCGCTCGCAGCGGCTCCGTGCTTGGCTTGCGGGATAAACTTTGCAGAACTGAGCTTGTTCTCAACTTATTTACACTGTGTACCGGAGAGAAGCACAGAATAATGAACAAAGACCCCCGTTGTTTCCATTCAATTGTAGCGTCTGAGCAGTTTTATCTATTTATCTGTCTATCCATCCATAAATCCAAGTTTAACTATTTATCTACAGTTGTGCTCAAAAGTTTACATACCCCGGCAGAATTTTCCCTTTCTTGGCCTTGTTTCAGAGAATATGAATGATAGCAAAAAAGCCTTTTCTCCACTCATGGTTATTGGTTGGGTGAAGCCATTTATTGTCAAACTACTGTGTTTTCTCCAAATGACCCTGATCAAAAGTTCACATACCCTGGTGATTTTGGCCTGATAACACGCACAGAATTTGACGCAAATGGGTTTGAATGGCTAGTAAAGGTAGCATCCTCACCTGTGACCTGTTTGCTTGTAATCAGTGTGTGTGCATTAAAGCTGAGTGAGTTTCTGGGATCCAGACAGACTCTTGCATCTTTCATCCAGCCACTGACGTTTCTGGAATGTGAGTCATGGGGAAAGCAAAATAATTGTTAACGGATAGTGTTGAGCGATACCTTCCGATATCAGGAAATATCGTATCGGATTGGATCGGGCCGATACCCAAAAAGTATCGGATATCGCCGATTCCGATACCGGAAACCAATGCAAGTCAATGGGACACAAATATCGGAATGAAAATAAACCCTTTCTTTCCTTGTAGGTTAATTCTACATGAAGTAAAACAACTAAGAATAATGTAGAATGACATGAAAAGCCGGCAATTCATCAGCGGCATTCAGCGGTACCCGACAATTTACAACAGAAAGAATAGAGCTTCACACATAGATTACATAGATAGAAACATGTCAGTCACATATATATGAAGTACAGTGACAGTGTTGCTTACTGTACTTGTCATTTAGTGTAAAGGATTTATTTTAAAAAATATTATTGTTTTCGTGCACCGTCTCTTTAAAAAAGCCGGCCGGCAATTCAGCAGCGGTACCCGACAATTTATAACAGACAGAATAGAGCTTCACACATAGATTAGATAGATAGAAACATGTCAGTCACATATATATGAAGTACTGTGACAGTATTGCATACTGTACTTGTCATTTAGTGTAAAGGATTTATTTAAAAAAATATTAGTGTTTTCGTGCACTGTCTCTTTAAAAAAGCCGGCCGGCAATTCAGCAGCGGTACCCGACAATTTAGAATAGAAAGAATAGAGAATCACACATAGATTAGATAGATAGAAACATGTCAGTCTCATATATAAGAAGTACTGTGACAGTATTGCATACTGTACTTGTCATTTAGTGTAAAGGATTTATTTAAAAAAATATTAGTGTTTTCGTGCACTGTCTCTTTAAAAAAGCCGGCCGGCAATTCAGCAGCGGTACCCGACAATTTAGAATAGAAAGAATAGAGAATCACACATAGATTAGATACATAGAAACATGTCAGTCACATATATAAGAAGTACAGTGACAGTGTTGATTACTGTACTTGTAATTTAGTGTTAAAATAAAGGATTTATTTAAAAAAAAATTGGCGTGGGGTTCCCCTTAATTTTAGGCTCTAGCGGAGGTTAAGCAGACAGCTGGGGCAGATGTTTGAAGCCTGGGAAGGGGGTAATACCCACGGAGCTTCCCAGGCAACTAATATCAGCCCCCAGCTGAATACCTAGCCTTTACTAGCTATTAAAATGGGGGAACCCCCCAAAAAAAATAACGTGGGGTCCCCCCTAATTTAATAGCTAGCAAAGGCTAGGCAGACAGCTGGGGGCTGATTTTAATAGCCCAGGAAGGGTGCCATGAATATTGGCCCCCCCCCAGGCTAGAAACACCAGCCGTCAGCCGCCCCAGAAATGGCGCATCCATAGGATGCGCCAACTCTGGCACTTAGCCTCGCTCTTCCCACTGCCCTGTAGCGGTGGCAGTGGGGTAATAGGGCTGGGGTTGATGTCAGCTTATAATGCCAGATGACATCAAGCCCAGGTTAGTAATGGAGAGGCGTCTATAAGACACCCCCATTACTAACCCCATAGTCAAAGTTAAAGAAAAACACAAACACCCAGAATAAAGTCCTTTAATTGAAATAAACACACAATTCTTTATTGTTCTAAATTAAACCATACTTACCATCACGCCCATTCCAGCTGAAGACAACGATCTCCTGCAATAAAAGAAAAATAATAAAGCAACCTCATCCTTACCTTTCCATGGTTCCCACGACAGCTTCAGCTCTGCTACATCGAGATGACAGGCTGGACCGCAGCAGAACGCTGCCATCCAGCCTGTCATCCCGCAGACACTGATAAGAGCAGGCTTACTTGCGCTCCTCAGTGTCTCTCTGTGACGTCATCCAGATGAGCCGAGTTCATGAGGTGAGGTCATGTCCAATGAACTCAGCTCACCTCATGCACGTCACTGACAGCGTGGGAAAATTCTCACGCTGAAGCGCTGAGTGCAGGAGAATTTTCCCACGCTGTCAGTGGGACCCCATGAATTTCGGGCTTAGGGCCAGCTGATAATGCCAAGCTGGCCTTAACCCCTTTATTACCCAGTGAGCCACCGCACCAGGGCCCTGGATGAGTTGGGTACAGCGCCAGAAGATGGCGCTTCTATGAACGCGCCATTTTCCGGGGCGGCTGCGGACTGCAATTTGCAGCGGGTGGGGCCCAGAAAGCTTGGGTCTCCCTGCGCTGCAGATTCCAGCCCCCAGCTGCCTAGTTGTACCTGGCTGGACACAAAAATAGGGAGAAGCCCCACGTATTTTTTTTTTTAAATTCAGGAAATTCATGAAATAATTAAAAAAAATTGATGTGGGGCTTCGCCCTATATTTGTGTCCAGTCAGGTACAGCAGGCAGGAACGGGCTGCTCCCAACCACCAGCTGCCTATTTGTACCTAGCCGGACACAACAATATAGGGAAGCCCTTTTTTTCTTAATTATTCCATGAATTTCATGAATTTAAAAAAAAAATACGTGGAGCTTCGCCCTATTTTTGTGTCCAGCCAGGTACAACTAGGCAGCTGGGGGCTGGAATCTGCAGCGCAGGGAGACCCAAGCTTTCTGGGCCCCACCCGCTGCAAATTGCAGTCCGCAGCCGCCCCGGAAAATGGCGCGTTCATAGAAGCGCCATCTTCTGGCGCTGTACCCAACTCATCCAGGGCCCTGGTGCGGTGGCTCACTGGGTAATAAAGGGGTTAAGGCCAGCTTGGCATTATCAGCTGGCCCTAAGCCCGAAATTCATGGGGTCACGCCAATATTAGACATGACCACCATGAATTTCTAGTAAAGTATTTAAAAAAAACACAAACACCCAGAAAAAAGTCCTTTAATTGAAATAAACACACAATTCTTTATTGTTCTAAATTAAACCATACTTACAGTCACGCCCATTCCAGCTGAAGCCAACGATCTCCTGCAATAAAAGTAAAATAATAAAGCAACCTCATCCTTACCTTTCCATGGTTCCCACGACGGCTCCAGCTCTGCTACATCGAGATGACAGGCTGGACCGCAGCAGAACGCTGCCATCCAGCCTGTCATGCCGCAGACACTGAGAAGAGCAGGCATGCTTGCGCTCCTCAGTGTCTGGCTGTGACGGCATCCAGATGAGCCGAGGTCATTTCCAATGAATTCGGCGCACCTCATGCACGTCACTGACAGCGTGGTAATTTTCTCACGCTGAAGCGCTGAGTGCAGGAGAATTTTCCCACGCTGTCAGTGACGTGCATGAGGTGAGCTGAGTTCATTGGACATGACCTCACCTCATGTATGTCACTGACAGCGTGGGAGAAGTCTCACGCTGAAGCGCTGAGTGCAGGAGAATTTTCCCACGCTGTCAGTGACGTGCATGAGGTGAGCTGAGTTCATTGGACATGACCTCGGCTCATCTGGATGCCGTCACAGCCAGACACTGAGGAGCGCAAGCATGCCTGCGCTTCTCTGTGTCTGCGGGATGACAGGCTGGATGGCAGCGTTCTGCTGCGGTCCAGCCTGTCATCTCGATGTAGCAGAGCTGAAGCTGTCGTGGGAACCATGGAAAGGTAAGGATGAGGTTGCTTTATTATTTTTCTTTTATTGAAGGAGATCGTTGGCTTCAGCTGGAATGGGCGTGACGGTAAGTATGGTTTAATTTAGAACAATAAAGAATTGTCTTTATTTCAATTAAAGGACTTTTTTCTGGGTGTTTGTGTTTTTTTTAAATACTTTACTAGAAATTCATGGTGGTCATGTCTAATATTGGCGTGACCCCATGAATTTCGGGCTTAGGGCCAGCTGATAATGCCAAGCTGGCCTTAACCCCTTTATTACCCAGTGAGCCACCGCACCAGGGCCCTGGATGAGTTGGGTACAGCGCCAGAAGATGGCGCTTCTATGAACGCGCCATTTTCCGGGGCGGCTGCGGACTGCAATTTGCAGCGGGTGGGGCCCAGAAAGCTTGGGCCTCCCTGCGCTGCGGATTCCAGCCCCCAGCTGCCTAGTTGTAACTGGCTGGACACAAAAATAGGGAGAAGCTCCACGTTTTTTTTTTTTTTAATTATTTCATGAAATTCATGGAATAATTAAGGAAAAAAGGGCTTCCCTATATTGTTGTGTCCAACCAGGTACAAATAGGCAGCTGGTAGTTGGGGGCAGCCCGTTCCTGCCTGCTGTACCTGACTGGACACAAATATAGGGCGAAGCCCCACATAATTTTTTTTTAATTATTTCATGAATTTCCTGAAATAATTAAAAAAAAATTGACGTGGGGCTTTGCACTATATTTGTGTCCAGCCAGGTACAGCAGGCAGGAACGGGCTGCCCCCAACCACCAGCTGCCTATTTGTACCTGGTTGGACACAACAATATAGGGAAGCCCTTTTTTCCTTAATTATTCCATGAATTTCATGAAATAATTAAAAAAAAAAAAAACGTGGAGCTTCTCCCTATTTTTGTGTCCAGCCAGGTACAACTAGGCAGCTGGGGGATGGAATCTGCAGCGCGGGGAGACCCAAGCTTTCTGCCCCCCCCCCCCCGCTGAAAATTGCAGTCCGCAGCCGCCCCGGAAAATGGCGCGTTCATAGAAGCTGGATGCTGTACCTGGCTGGCATACAAAAATATGGCGAAGCCCACGTCAAAAGTTTTGGGAAAAATTAATTAAAAAATAAATAATAATTTAGGGACTGCATCTTTATTAACTCCTCAAATGTCATTTAGTGTTAAAATAAAGGATTTATTTAAAAAAAAAATGGCGTGGGATCCCCCATAATTTTAGTCTCTAGCGGAGGTTAAGCCGACGGCTGGGGCAGATGTTTGAAGCCTGGGAAGGGGGTAAAACCCACGGAGCTTCCCAGACTACTAATATCAGCCCCCAGCTGAATACCTAGCCTTTACTAGCTATTAAAATGGGGGACCCCCCCAAAAAAAATGACGTGGGGTCCCCCCTATTTTAATAGCTAGCAAAGGCTAGGCAGACAGCTGGGGGCTGATATTAATAGCCCAGGAAGGGTACCATGAATAATGGCCCCCTCCCAGGCTAGAAACACCAGCCGTCAGCCGCCCCAGAAATGGCGCATCCATAGGATGCGCCAATTCTGGCACTTAGCCTCGCTCTTCCACGCTGCCCTGGTGCGGTGGCAGGGGGTAATAGTGGTGGGGTTCATGTCAGCGCCAGCTGCCATGAAGCCCAGGTTAGTAATGATGGGCGTCTATAAGACACCCCCATTACTAACCTACAAAGTGTGAAAAAGAAAAAACACACTACACCCAGAAAAAAATAATTTATTTGAAATAAAACACACCATTTTATTTAATTCTTAGTTTACTAAAAATAATAGTTACCTGTCCACGTTCCTGCGCTGATCTCCCATGCACAGCTGTCACATCTGGAGAAGGTGACAGCTGTGCATGGCTGCTGTAAGCTCACGCTGCCGGGAACACGTCCGCTCCCGGCAGCGGGAGCCACTGACTGAGGTCACCGGAGTGCATTCAGACAGCGCAGCTCCGGAGACCTCCTTTACGGCACTGCTGTACCGTGGGAATTTCTCACGATACAGCAGGGCCGTAAAGGAGCTAACCGGAGCAGCGCTGCCTGAACTCCGGTGAACCCTTACGGCCCCGTCATTCTAGCGGCGGCAGCGGTTCAGAGCAGTCACATTCTATGTGGCTGCTCTGAACTGGAGATCTTCGTGGGACACTCGTGGACTACTACGGAGGGGTAAGGATAAGGTTGTGGTTTATTATTTTATATTTTATTACAGGAGATCGATGGCTTCGGGGAATTAGGTGTCTAGGTGAGTATAGGTGTAGTTTTTTATTTTTTACTTTATTTTAGGTGGCGATCGGCGGGGACAGGTAATGTATGAACTAATTTATTTTAGGCAACCACTGGCCACCAATGACATGTATCTAACATTTATTGGGGACACAGTAGGGCAATTTAAATAGCAGGATCAGGCTGATGGGAACTACTGCTCCCATCAAGCTGATCCTGCTGGCACGAGTGGACGGGGGACAGACATAGGCCGATGGGAGTAGTAGTGTCACATCGGCCTATGTCTGCCTGCACGCACACACACTAATCATGACGGTTCTGGGAGGTGAGGCTGACCTGTGCGGTCGTGGGAAAGTTCATGTGAGTTCGTGCAATGCAGTCAAGCATGAACTCACATGAACCCTCTGAGGGCACCGCGGCGACTTCAAATGAACAGCTGATCGGCATCACCTGATACCTCAGCTGTTCATTTGAAATAACCGGCGGGAAAGCGCAGCACAGAACGGGAAAGCCGGCGGTGAAGTCTTTTCACTGCCGGCTTCCCCGCCCGGGTCCTTCGCTCCTTGGTGCTGCGCTCCCCGCCCGGTCCTAATTTACGATTGGGATTGGAGGTGGCGAGGGGAGCGGAGGATCGGGGTGGGAGGCTGCGGGGAAGCAGTATGGGGCTGTTGTTAGAACCTTGCTGTTAGGTTTTTTTTCCTTTGCTGGTCACATGACCTTGTTGGCCTATTTAATCCTGCTCCGCCCTTCTGGCTTTGCTGGACTTCATTGTATATCTACTTTCTAGCTAGCCTGTGCTCTGTATCTAACTCTGTTAGTTTGCTTGGTCTACGGACCTCTATGTTCTATCTATTTTGTTTGTTCGTCTGTCTGCTACTATTTCTGTTAGGAGGTGTCCCATATTCCTCCCAGTCCTTAGTACTTGTAGGGATTCCCTCCCCACATCTATAGGTCTCCGTACAGACTAGATTAGGACTTTAGCAGGTCTGATCGCAGGATCAGGTTCCCTGTTACATCGTAGGGATTCAGCTGAGTCCTATAGTAGGGACAGATCTCCTCTCTTTCCTTAGCTTTGGTAGCAGAACATAACAGTAAGTCCAGCCAGCAAATTCTCTAAGGAAAGATTTTTCTGTTCCATCATGGTGTCGGTTCAGGATTTGGCTCATCGCCTGCAGGGACTCTCTCTGGAGGTGGCCGAGCTCCGTCAGCACGTGAGTAACTGTCCTGGAGCACATTTCTTGGAGCCTAAGGTATGTTTGCCGGATTTATTTTTTGGTGAACACCGAGAATTTTTTTCATTTAAAAATGCTTGCTTATTGTATTTTCGTTTGAGACCTAAGTCCTCTGGGGATGAATCCCAGCGCGTAGGGTTCATAATGTCACTTTTGCACAAAGAGCCTCAGGAGTGGGCCTTTTCTTTGCAACCTAGTGATTCATGCTTCAGATCAGTGGATAGTTTTTTTTCTGCTTTGGGACTATTATATGATGATCCTGACCGTGTCGCATGAGCTGAGACTGAGTTGAGACGTTTAAAACAAGGATCGGGTAATGTGGAAAAATATTGTACACATTTTCGTCGTTGGTCCACTCAAACAGGGTGGAACGATTCTGCTCTGAAAAGTCTATTTCTTGCTGGGCTCAGTGAAAGGGTTAAAGACCTGCTAATTGCTTATCCTACACCTGAGGATTTGCAACAGGCTATGCAATTAGCTATACGGGTGGATAGAAGACTGCGTGCTAGGGTTAATGAGAGCAAATCCTCTGCTATGTCAGTTTCTGGTTATGATAATGTGTGTATTAACAGTTGTGAACCGATGGAGATTGGATCGGTGGCACCTCGCTCTCAAGAAAAAGACCGTCGTTTTTCGGAAGGCTTGTGTTTCTATTGCGGAAAATCTGGTCATTTGATTAAAGGCTGTGAGCTTCGTATGAAGAAAGAAAAAAAAATGGTCAGTCACGCCCGTATTGCCTGTTTAAATTCCAAGGGTATATTTTTAGCTGCTTCCACGATTGCTCAGGAAAAATTGATGGAATTTCGGGTGTTTGTTGATTGCGGGTCTACACTGAATGTAATTGATGGGGGATTCGTGGAAAAACTCAATTTAAAACCTGAACCTTTATCATCCCCCATTGCTGTGGTTTCTGTGGATGGCTCCCCTTTGAAGAATATTACTCTCAAGGTCAGTGAATTTCCTCTCACTATTAATGGTGTTCACCATGAGAAATTGGATTTGGTAGTGTTGAATAACTTGCCTTCTCCAGTAATATTGGGTTTGCCCTGGTTAAAATTTCACAATCCTGTACTGGATTGGTCTACCAGTGAAATTAAATCCTGGAGCCATAAATGTTATGACAAGTGTTGTAACGGGCGTATTGCAGCTTTGGATAGGGGAGAATTGCCTGTTCCTATTCAGGATTTTTGGAGAGTTTTTTCTGAGAAGGAATCGCAGGTTTTGCCTCCCCATAGAGACTATGATTGTTCTATTGAATTTGTCCCTGGAGCGACTCTTCCTAAAAGTCGTTTATTTAACCTTACTATTCCTGAGAGGAAGGCTTTGGAGGAATACATACAGACAAGCTTGGCCGCCGGTCACATTAGGCCCTCTAAGTCTCCTGTGGCGGTTGGATTTTTTTTTGTAAAAAAAAAGGACGGCGGTTTACGTCCTTGTCTGGATTTTCGTGAGATTAACAAAATTACGGTACGCAATCCTTACCCACTGCCATTGATTCCTGATCTGTTTAACCAGTTATTGGGGGCCAAGTGGTTCTCTAAAATTGACCTTAAGGGGGCATACAATCTGTTGCGCATGAAGGAGGGTGATGAATGGAAGACTGCTTTTAACACTCCTGTGGGTCATTTTGAGAATCTGGTTATGCCTTTTGGTCTTACTAATGCTCCTGCATTTTTTCAGAATTTGATTAATGACATCCTTAGACCTTTGATCGGTAAAAATGTGGTTGTGTATTTGGATGACATTTTGATTTATTCGCCAGATCTGGAGTCTCATTGGCGGAGCGTGCGTGAGGTATTACAGTTATTAATGGACAATTCGCTTTTTGCTAAGCTGGAGAAATGTGAGTTCGCTGTACAGAGAATTAGTTTTTTGGGCTACATTATCTCCAGCAAAGGTTTTGAGATGGATCCGGTTAAGGTTCAGGCTGTGCAGGAATGGCCTAGGCCTATTGGTTTGAAATCGATACAGAGGTTTTTGGGTTTCGCCAATTACTATAGAAAATTCATAAAAAAATTTTCTAGTATTGTCAAACCTCTGACTGATCTCACCAGGAAAGGTGCTGATGCGGTTCAGTGGTCTTCTGAGGCCATTGAAGCTTTTGTGTATCTCAAGGAGAGGTTCACCTCTGCTCCCATCCTTATGCAGCCTGATGTTACTAGGCCGTTTTTGGTTGAGGTTGATGCTTCCTCTGTGGGGGTTGGCGCAGTATTGTCTCAGGATAACGGGGATGGATTACATCCCTGTGCCTTTTTTTCAAAAAATTTTTCGGAGACTGAACTGAATTACGATATTGGTAATCGGGAATTATTGGCTATTAAACTCGCATTTGAACACTGGCGCCACTTCTTGGAAGGTGCGGAATTTCCCGTTCAGGTTCTTACGGATCATAAAAATCTGATATATCTTGATGCTGCCAAGCGCCTGAATGCCCGTCAGGCTAGGTGGGCACTGTTTTTCTCGCGGTTTAATTTCTCCGTTACTTACATCCCTGGTACTAAGAATGTTAAGGCGGATGCCTTGTCTCGCAGTTTTTCTCCCATAGTCGGTGCTGAGAAAGAGGAGAACATTTTACAAGAAGGTGTTGTGATAGCTGCTTTAGACTCCGTTTTGGAAGATGAGATTCTTAAAGCTCAGGAGAATGCCCCATCTAACACTCCTCATGGGAGGTTGTTTGTGCCTGGGACCTTTAGGAGAGATTTGTTTGTTGAGTGTCACGAATCTCGGTTGGCAGGTCATCCCGGAATCTCTGAGACCAAGAGACTGGTGGGTCGCAGTTTTTGGTGGCCTGGATGGCAGAAGGAAGTCATTAAGTGGGTGCGCCAATGTACTATATGTGCTAGATCTAAGTCCTCACATACTCCTGCTGCGGGGTTGCTTTGTCCTTTGGAGGTCCCCAGTGCTCCTTGGACACATTTGGCTATGGACTTTATAACTGACCTTCCCCCCTCTGAGGGTTTTACTCTCATCTGGGTGGTCGTGGACCGTTTTAGCAAGATGTGTCACTTGGTTCCCTTCGTCAAACTGCCCTGCGCTAAAACTCTCGCTAAGGCCTTTGTCAAGGAAATTGTCAGACTTCATGGCGTTCCTACTGACATTGTTTCTGATAGGGGTCCTCAGTTCGTGGCTCGTTTTTGGCGTGCCTTTTGTGACAGGTTGGGAATTCATTTGTCGTTTTCGTCCGGATATCATCCTGAATCTAATGGCCAGACAGAAAGGAAAAACCAGGATGTTGAGCAGTTCTTGCGTTGTTTTGTGGCAGACAATCAAGAGGGGTGGTCTGAGTTTCTGCCACTTGCCGAATTTGCTCTGAACAATCATACATCTTCTTCTGCTGGTTGTTCGCCTTTTTTTTGTTGTTCTGGGAGACATCCGTCGTTTGGGTCGTTCTCCAAGTTGGGATCTGCCGTGCCTGAGGAGGAGAATTTTTCCGGTGATTTGGAAAGAGTTTGGACGGATGTGCGTGGTAATCTTCAGGAGGCCAACAGAAAATCTAAAGACTACTTTGATAGGAAACGACAGGAGGTTTTGTTCGCTGTTGGTGACATGGTTTGGTTGTCCTCTAGGAATCTGCGGTTGAGGATTCCTTCTAAGAAATTGGGTCCCAAGTTTGTAGGGCCCTTTAAGGTGCTTCAGGTTGTCAACCAATCTGCTGTTAGGTTGGAGGTTCCTACCTCCTGGAGAATTAATCTGGTCTTTCATGTCTCTCTGTTAAAAAAAGCTGTTGTGTCGGATGGTGACGCCTCTGCCTCTGTTCCTCCGGTGGTGGAGGATGGGGAATATGAAATTTCTCGCATCCTTGACTCTAGACGGTATAGAGGTAGTTTGCAGTATCTTGTGGCCTGGAAAGGTTTCGGACCCGAGGATAACTCTTGGGTGAGGTCAGATGATGTTTCCGCGTCCAGACTTATCAGAGCGTTTCACAGGAGATTTCCTGATAAGCCTGGTCCTAGGGGATCCGGAGGATCCTCTTAGAAGGGGGGGTACTGTTAGAACCTTGCTGTTAGGTTTTTTTTCCTTTGCTGGTCACATGACCTTGTTGGCCTATTTAATCCTGCTCCGCCCTTCTGGCTTTGCTGGACTTCATTGTATATCTACTTTCTAGCTAGCCTGTGCTCTGTATCTAACTCTGTTAGTTTGCTTGGTCTACGGACCTCTATGTTCTATCTATTTTGTTTGTTCGTCTGTCTGCTACTATTTCTGTTAGGAGGTGTCCCATATTCCTCCCAGTCCTTAGTACTTGTAGGGATTCCCTCCCCACATCTATAGGTCTCCGTACAGACTAGATTAGGACTTTAGCAGGTCTGATCGCAGGATCAGGTTCCCTGTTACATCGTAGGGATTCAGCTGAGTCCTATAGTAGGGACAGATCTCCTCTCTTTCCTTAGCTTTGGTAGCAGAACATAACAGCTGTGTGATTGTTTAAAAGCCGGCGGCTTTTTACCGCGCGCCGGCTTTTAAACAATCAGGAGAATTCTCCCACGCTGGGATGGCATTCTGATGACAGGCTGGATCTCAGCTGAGCGCTGCCATCCAACTTGTCATCCTTCACAGACACTGCAGAGCGCAGGCATTATGGGAACTTCCGATTCCGGTATTCGATATTGTAAAAGTATCGGAATTAAGTATCGGAATTCCGATACCGCGAATATCGGCCGATACCCGATATTACAGTATCGGAATGCTCAACACTATTAACGGATCTACGGGAAAAGGTAGTTGAACTGTATAACACAGGAAAGGGATACAAAAAAATATCCAAGGAATTGATAATGCCAGTCAGCAGCGTTCAAACTGTGATTAACTAACGGAAAATCAGGGGCTCTGTAAAAACCAAACCACGATCAGGTAGACCAACAAAAATTTCGGCCACAACTGCCAGGAAAATTGTTCGGGATGCAAAGAAAAACCCACAAATAACATCAGCTGAAATTCAGGACTCTCTGAAAACTAGCGGTGTGGCTGTTTCAAGATGCACAATAAGGAAGCACTTGAAGAAAAATGGGCTGCATGGTCGAGTCGCCAGAAGAAATGCCACAAAGTATCTCACCTACAATACGCCAAACAGCACAGCGACAAGCCTCAAAACTTCTGGAACAAGGTAATTTGGAGTAATGAGACCAAAATTGAACTTTTTGGCCACATCCATAAACGTTACATTTGGAGAGAGGTCAACAAGGCCTATGATGAAAGGAACACCATTCCTACAGTAAAGCACGGAGGTGGATCGCTGATGTTTATGTGTGAGCTATAAAGGTACAGGAAATTAGGTAAAAGTTGAAGGAAAGATGAATGCAGCACGTTATCAAAAAATACTGGAAGCAATTTTGCACTGATCAGCCCAAAAGTGCCACATGGGATGTACTTGGACGTTCCAACATGACAACAATCCAAAACACAAGACCAAGTCAACCTGTCATTGGTTACAGCAGAACAAAGTGAAGGTTCTGGAGTTGCCATCTCAGTCTCCTGACCTCAATATCATTGAGCAACTCTGGGGAGATCTCAAGCGCGCAGTTCATGCTAGACAGCCCAGGAATTTACAGGAACTGGAGGCTTTTTGCCAAGAAGAATGGGCAGCTTTACTGTCTAAGAAAATAAAGAACCCCTTCCACAACTACCACAAAAGACTTCAAGTTGTCATTCATGTTAGAGGGGGCAATACACGGTATTAAGAACTGGGAAATGTGAACTTTTGATCAGGGTCATTTGGATGTTTTTGGTTGTCATTAAGATTTAAAAAGAGAAAACACAGTAGTTTGACAATAAATGGCTTCACCCGACCAATAACCATGAGTGGAGGAAAAGTTTTTTTGTTATCATTCATATTCTCTGAAACAAGGCCAAGAAAGGAAAATTTCTGCCGGGGTATATAAACTTTTGAGCACAACGGTATCTTCTAATCTAATATGTATCTACAAAGAATCTAAGAAAGGCTCATACTGATACATTGTAGCAAGCTAACAGAATAGTGCAGCTGCTACTTGTTGCGTCAGTTCCATGCATCTCATGTTTATCTATTTATCTATTTTCCTGTCTAATAGTCTAATATTGATCTACAAAGAATTAGAGAAAGGCCCATACTGATACATTGTAGCAAACTATCAGAAATTACTGCATCTGATGCATTAGTCCCATCCATCCATCTACTTCTAGAACTCTGATTATCAATATACAATTTCAGCTGAATATTTACAAATGCGCACAAGAGACTTGAGTTTGTCAGATGTAGCAGAGCTGCGTTTAGGCTCCACTTACCAGCTGTGATGACAGGACAAGTTAGCATTGGGCTGCACTAAGAATAGTCCTGTCACAACAGCTGCAGACCATAGGAATACATTATGTGACAGAAATGCATTACATACATACAACCTTCCTGAAAATAAAAGTTGGATGATACTAGTTGCATGCAATCCCAAAATTCTGAAAGTAGCCCAGGCTTTACATAGGACTGCAGGTTAAGGTATTGCTTTATAATAACATGTAGAAGAAGCGAGGCAGAGCTTATAGGGTGTGTATATGAACAGATGTAGATTATATAACTAATACATGAGTATTAACAAAGGAAACTTTGTATCTGGTGTTTCATCTTCTTCTGAAGTTCTTCTAAAACCACCCAGCTCTGATCAGGGACTTACCACTCATACTAAACTGTCTGCTCAAGGGACTTCTGTACAGAGGCAGAGCTGTGATAAGATACTGGTGGCCTCAGGCTGGTGGGACAGAGACAAGCAGATGGCAGGTGGGACAATTATCTGAGCAGGCACAGGGAAAAAAAACACATGTGGTGGGACTTCCTTGCCAAATTTTCTCCCCTCCCCACTCCCACCCATCCATCTGAGAAGTGTATGAGAATTCTCCATCTGCATAACTACACATACCTTAAGGGGTAGACTACTACATCATGTGAAATTACTATACTGGCTATTCTATCCATTTATCTATCCCTTCCTCTTTCCCTTCCCTCTTTCTCTTCCCTCTTTCCCTTCCCTCTTTCCCTTCCCTCTTTCCCTTCCCTCGTTTCCCCTTTCCTCTCCCTCTTTCCTCTCCCTCTTTCCTCCTCATATTATTTTAGGACCAGCAATTTGTCCTGATTAATTGTTAAAATTAAAATAATAAATTCTGGCCACCACTAGGGGGAGCTTAAGAGGTAATTACTTTTTTTTTTACTAATTTCAATGTGATTTGTATGTGTAACATCCCTGGCGGCGTGCGTGCATAGTGCACCACCTCCCACTATGCAAGACTGCAATCTTACCTGTCAGTCCAGCCTGCAAACCTTGCTCCAGTTCATGCTGTGTGCATGTCTCTTGACTGACTGCTTAGGGTGGCGGCCCGGTTACTTCCTGATTCTTATAGCTGCTGTGGGCGCACCCCTAATGCGTCTCCAGCCTATTGCTGTGAGTCACTGGATATTTAAACCCCCTCCACCCAGAAGGAGGTGCCTGAGCAACACCTTCACTCAGTTTGTCTTTTCAACTGAATTGCCAGGTCCTGTCCTGTATCTTTTCTGTTTCCGCCACTCTGGGTGCTGCATACCCAGAACTATTATCTCTGACATCTAGTCTGTTTCCGCCACTCTGGGGGCTGTATACCCAGGCTCGTTCTTGTATCGCTTTGCAGTAGCAGTTCCTGTCTGAACTGTATCCTAGCCTGTTACCTGCTTGTCTCTATGTCCATACCTTCCCTTTTCCTGCAGTATCTGTACCTGCTCCTAACTCCAACTCGTTGTCTCTGTACTTCTGTTTGGTTTGTGAGTTTTATGTCCACTCGCTACTTCATAGTAAGTACCTTGTGTGTATCTGGTTCTGCTTGTCCCTTTTCCCTTCCTCCGTATCTTCCTCCTGTGTTCTAGCCATCTTCCTGTGTTTTCCAGTCTGTTCCATGTGAACAGAGCCCTGTCCTCTCTGCCTGCACCTACAGCCCTGTTCGGCTCTGCTTGCTCACCGCGTCAGCGGTTTCTCTCTGCTCTGACTTGCCCACCGCTCCGGTGGCTTCCCTCTGCTCTGCCTTGCCCACCGCTCCGGCGGCTTCTCTCTGCTCTGACTTGCTCACCGCGCCAGCGGTTTCTCTCTGCTCTGCCTTGTCCACCGCACCTGTGGTTTCGCTCTGCTCTGCCTTGTCCACCGCATCTGCGGTTCCGCTCTGCTCTGCCTTGTCCACCGCACCTGCGGTTTCGCTCTGCTCTGCCTTGTCCACCGCACCTGCGGTTTCGCTCTGCTCAGCCTTGTCCATCGCACGTGCGGTTTCGCTCTGCTCTGCCTTGTCCACCGCACCTGCGGTTCCGCTCTGCTCTGCCTCGTCCGCCGCACCTGCGGTTTCTCTCTGCTCAGCCTTGTCCACCGCACCTGCGGTTTCGCTCTGCTCTGCCTTGTCCACCGCTCCGGCGGTTCCTCTCTGCTCTGCCCTGTCCACAGCTCCGGTGGTTCCGCTCTGCTCTGCCTTGCCCACCGCACCTGCAGTTTTCGCTCCGCTCTGCTTGCTCACCGCACCAGCAGTTCCTCTCTGCTCTGCCTTGTCCTCCGTTCCGGCGGTTTCGCTTTACTCTGCTTGACGACCGCATCTGCGGCTCTGAACCTGTCTCCCAGTCTGTACTGGACCCCATCCAGCCTACGCTCCAACCTGCTAGTACCTCCCTGTCAGCACTCCAGCCGTGCTTGCCAGTGCCCACCTGTCTGCATACCAGCCGTGCTTGCCAGTGCCCTCCTGTCTGCATACCAACCGTACTTGCCAGTACCCACCTGTCTGCATACCAGCCGTACTTGCCAGTACCCACCTGTCTGCATACCGGCCGTTCTTACCAGTATCCACCTGTCTGCATACCAGCCGTGCCTGCCAATACCCACCTGCCTGTATGCCAGTCTAACCTGCCTGTTCCTGCATTCCCCGGTGTGGGTCAACAACTGTGACCGGGGTCTGACCTGGAGCAGCACCTGGTCCCTCTGCTCGGTTCCTCCTTGGTTCATGGAGTCGACTGAGCCGCCGTGTGACCTTGGTCGGATCGGGTTGATACTTAGTTACGCCCCTCCAAGCACTCCTCGGTTCATGGTACAGTGGGATCACTAATCACGCTCATGCCAGTCAGTCCAGACACGAGCGTAACAGTATGCAGTAAGTGCTCCCTCTAGTGGTCACTTCAGGCAACCAGAATGTTATCATTCAACTCAATGGCTATATGCTGGCAATATGGAGCCCTGCATTATAAACCAGAGTTTATTTATTTTATTTATTTTCTGGTCATTATTAAGATATGGAAGAAATGTATTATTGCGAACATTTTTAATTTATGAAAATAAAAAAGTTCAATTATTAACTTTCACTTTAATCAAATCTGCTGCAGCCCTGATGTCATCATTCAATCACGGTCTGATGACTTTGCTCATATCTCTAATTAAAGGGGTATTCCCTATATGGATATTTTATAAATGTTTGGTAGATCTAGGTTTTATCTCTGGAAGACTAAAGATCCCAGTTCCAGGCAGAAAATTTAATAAAAGTCTCTCTCCATTCACTTCTATGGAAATTATGGGAGCTGAGCTATTTCTGGATCCATATTCTCCATGTAAGTGTGGATTACAGAGATGGAGGTAGATATTTGAAAGGTTCGATTAAAGGGATTGTTTAGTTCTGGACCAGGAACCTTCCCATTTCAGTCTGTCTTCTTGACAGGTTTTCTCTTAATGGGAACCTGTCATTATGTTATTTAACTCCAGCTGATCAAACAATATATTTATGTATAAAGTGAAATCCCTGTTCCTTCTATCCTTAGGAGTCCAGTGGGTGGAGTGACTTAGTGACTGACAGCTGTCTGCATACAGGGTCCGCCCACTGGACTCCTCAGAATAAAGTACTAGGAATTTCAATCAATAAAATTCACATTATTCTGAATCTTTTCCCCAAATCCCATATATCGATCTGTTCATCTTCTCTATATCCAGACATTACGATCAATGTGAACGTTTCCCTTTAAATTACGTGTCAAAAGAGAGGAGCAAGATGCCCACTTTATAGGAAACATTTGGGCTTTTAATTTCACTTTTATTATATAGTAAATGGATGATGATTAAAAAAAAAAAAAAAAAAAATTCCCATTCGATTCCAGAAGAAAATTTTTTTCCTGCTCGTCGGCAGCTGCAGAAGAATTGTTTATGGGATCCTCAATTCAAGTGCTCATGTCCAGCTACTTCAGATGTGCGGCGGATAATTCAGGACAACGCGGCCACAATTAGCTCTTTATAGAAGCAGCTGTGCTCCTGACTCCGTCGTCTCTTCATGTCCCAAGTGCAATAAACCCACAGTAACCATTCAAGATGTGAGGCCACCGATGATGATGATGATGAAGGACTGTAGGCAGAGTCTGATGAAATACATGTACCAGGCAGGCTCTGAAACCAGAGAAATGAAAATATGGATCTAAAATAAAGACCCCATTCCTCCATAAAAAAAAAAAACATGGCTGCATTCACCCCTTGCAATATACATGCTCTATGGACGCTTTTACAGCTCTTACCTTCTAAACTAAATGTCATTCGTAGGTTCAAAATTCAATCCTGATGCTAAATTTTATAAGATCTTAAGATTGGCGCATAATTTTTTTGTGGAGTGAAAAAAAAAAAGCTCCAAATCCTCTGCATAGACAATTACATGATAAAATTGTGCCTGCAACCACCACTAGGGGGAGCTAACTGCATACTGATTTATCACCGGTCACCAGATTTCACAATAGATAGCATAAATTATTAAATAGATCTTAGACCTGATGAGGCTGGTGTACTTACTTCTAAAATACACGTCTGGATGGCTGGACAAGCCTGATATTAAAATGAGCATTTTATGAGTCCTGCTAAACAATGATCGCTCATGAGTCCAAGTGTATTTTGTCTGCACCTACCCAGCCTAACTGACAGCTGCAGAATGTACTGAGCAGCCTAGGATCTCGGCAGCAGAGAGTAGGGACACTGAGGAGCTTTCAATCAGGCTAGGTGGATGGAGATTGGGAAGCAGCAGGGAGGAGGGACACTGAGGAGCTGTCTATCATGCTTAGTGGGGAGAAATACAGCAGCAGGGAGGGGAGGGACACTGAGGAGCTCTCAGTCAGGCTAGGTGGATGGAGATTGGGAAGCAGCAGGGAGGGGGGACAATGAGGAGCTGTCTATCATGCTTAGTGGGGAGAGATACAGCAGCAGGGAGGGGAGGGATACTGAGGAGCTCTCAATCAGGCTAGGCGGATGGAGATTGGGAAGCATCAGAGAGGAGGGTCACTGAGGAGCTGTCTATCATGCTTAGTGGGGAGAGATACAGTAGCAGGGAGGGGAGGGACACTGAGGAGCTCTGTCAGGCTAGGTGGATGGAGATTGGGAAGCAGCAGAGAGGAGGGACATTGAGGAGCTGTCTATCATGCTTAGTGGGGAGAGATACAGCAGCAGGGAGGGGAGGGACACTGAGGAGCTCTCAATCAGGCTAGGTGGATGGAGATTGGGAAGCAGCAGGGAGGAATGACACTGAGGAGCTGTCTATCATGCTTAGTGGGGAGAGATACAGCAGCAGGGAGGGGAGGGACACTGAGGAACTCTCAATCAGGCTAGTTAAGTGGAAATTAAGTTCCAATTTCTAAAATGACTATATAGCCATTTTGACAGATTTTCACAGTAAGTAAATCAGCTTCACCCGGTTTAAGATATCTATTAAACAATATATGCAGTTCGTACTGTGAAATCTGATGAATGATCTTTAAAGCACTTATCCAGCTGTTTGTTAATAAGTGGCCAGGCCGTGACTGATCAGTAAGCGCTAATCTGAGGGCGTTTATTAAGTTGAGCAGTGTTTTATTGCTTCTTTGTTGTCTTACGTTTAGATAACCCCCTTTACTTTTAATTTATAAATGGTATAAGCTTTTAGGCTCCCCCTAGTGGTGACTATAGGCAGCTAAAATCCTATAATTTAATTTTCTATGCAGAAGATTTGTAGCTCTGTGTCAGAGAAAAAATGAGCCCTGTATATTCTCACACCCTCACAAAAGAAGACAGGAGCAGTCTGAGCTATACCACAGATACTTATTGTACTGTTAAGAGTGGACCTTGAAATGCGTTGAATTGCCTCTTACTAGAGAGAATGGAGGTGTTAATGGGGTTCCCTAAAGGACTCAAAGAGCCAGATTGGAGATTTGTTATGAAGAACGTCCTGATCTTCAGCACCAGGTTTGTTCCTGTGCTGTGCAGTGATTTTAATATGGTCTGTGTAGTACTTAACCTCCCCTGCGGGGGCGCTGCAGGGAAATTAAGTTCCTTCGGACAGTTTCCAGAGGCTGTAGCTGATCACTGGAGGGTAACCTGAATAACATCCTGAGACCCCTCTAACCAGTGGCGTACTGCCAATGGTGGCAGGCCATGGCACTGCTATGGGGCCTGTGATCCGGGAGGGCCCCAAAACAGCAGGGAACGAGGAGGATAGGTGAGTATTGGGGGGAGGGAGGTTGCTGCAGCGGAGGACCGGGGCATTCTCTTTAGCAGCGGACACGGAGGAGTGCTGAGCGGCGGCTCCTGCTGACAGTGCTCGCTACTAAAGAGAATGCATATTCACTATTCTCCATGCCCATAGTCCTGGCATGGAGAGGAGTGAATATGCCAGCAGCAGCAGCAGCAGCAGCTCACCTCGGCATCTTAGAGTGCGAACTGCTCAGATGCTGACATGAGCTGCCTGGCAGACAGGACCCAGCAGCGCTGGAGCAGAGGTGAGGAAGGAACGTGAGTATAAGTGTTTATTGTTTGTGTGTGCAGTGATGGGGCCATACATACCAGGATTGGGGGATGAGGGGGCCATGCATACCAGGACTAGGGGATGAGGGGGCCACGCATAGCAGGATTGGGGGATGAGGGGGCCACGCATAGCAGGATTGGGGGATGAGGGGGCCATGCATAGCAGGATTGAGGGATGAGGGGGCCACACATACCAGGATTGGGGGATGAGGGGGCCACACATACCAGGATTGGGGGATGAGGGGGCCACACATACCAGGATTGGGGGATGAGGGGGCCACACATACCAGGATTGGGGGATGAGGGGGCTACACATACCAGGATTCGGGGATGAGGGTGCCACACATACCAGGATTGGGGGATGAGGGTGCCACGCATATCAGGATTGGGGGATGAGGGTGCCACGCATAGCAGGATTGGGGGATGAGGAGGCCATGCATACCAGGATAGGGGGATGAGGAGGCCATATGACTCGCCCCCTGGGCCATGGGGCACGCGGATCCGGGCAATAGGGAAACGATGGGGGTAGTAGTGGCGGCCCGGTCCTGCGGCTCAGGGTGGTCAGGCCAATGGTAGTCTGCTATGTACTGGTTGATAATGTCCGACTACGCCACCCGTGGATTTGCGGTCATTAGGAACCGCCGCTGCAAGGCAGACCGCTGGGGCTGATGATGTATGCAGCTGGGATGGTGTGACTCCCCACGGGAAGAGTGCAGCCCCAGGGCAGTGTAGTGGATGGAGTGATTAACCAGAGTCAGCATGGGTTTGTAACTAACAAGTCATGTCAGACTAACTTAATTTCCTTCTATGACAGAATCACTGACTGGGTGGATCAGGGAAATGCTGTAGATATAGTATATCTTGACTTCAGCAAAGCATTTGACAAAGTATCTCACACCATCCTTATTGAAAAAATGACCAAGTATGCAATGGACCAGGCAACTATTAGGTGGATTCATAACTGGCTTAGTGATCGGACTGAAAGGGTGGTTGTAAATGGCTTCACATCCAGCTGGATGAATGTCTCAAGTGGGGTACCACAGGGCTCCGTCCTGGGACCTGTATTGTTCAACATCTTTATCAATGATTTAGATGAAGGAATTGAGGGTAAACTGATTAAATTTGCTGATGACACAAAGCTAGGAGGGATAGCTAATACTAGAGAAGAGAGAGAGAGGATTCAAAAAGACCTAAATAAACTGGAGCAGTGGGCAGCAACCAACAGAATGGTTTTTAACAGGGAAAAATGCAAAGTACTACATCTGGGCAATAAAAATGAAAAAAGCATATACAGAATGGGAGGAATAGAGCTAAGCAACAGTACATGTGAAAAAGACTTAGGTATACTAATAGATCATAGACTGAACATGAGTCAACAGTGTGATGCAGCAGCAAAAAAGGCAAATACAATTCTGGGATGTATTAACAGAAGCATACAGTCTAGATCACGTGAAGTCATTATCGGTCTTTACTCCTCTTTGGTCAGACCTCATCTGGAATACTGTGTACAGTTTTGGGCACCACATTTTAAAAAAGACATAGACAAACTGGAGCAAGTTCAGAGAAGAGCGACCAGAATGGTGACTGGTCTGCAAACCATGTCCTATGAGGAACGGTTGCAGGATTTGGGAATGTTTAGCTTGCAAAAAAGAAGACTGAGAGGAGACTTAATAGCTGTCTACAAATATGTCAAGGGCTGTCACATTGTAGAAGGATCATCTTTATTCTCATTTACACAAGGAAAGACTAGAAGCAATGGGATGAAACTAAATGGGAGGAGACACAGATTAGATATTAGAAAAAACTTTTTGACAGTTAGGGTGATTAATGAGTGGAACAGGCTGCCACGAGAGGTGGTGAGTTCCCCTTCAATGGACGTCTTCAAACAGAGGCTGGACAGACATCTGTCTGAGATGATCTAGTGAATCCTGCTTTGAGCAGGGGGTTGGACCAGATGACCCAGGAGGTCCCTTCCAACTCTACCATTCTATGATTCTATGATTCTATGATGTTGGGAGTGATGGTAGTGGGAGTCCCCGTGCTGATAGTGCTGGAGGAGCAAGGAGCACGCAGACAACAGGTTGCAGTCCAGGGTCTTTACTAGAACAGGTAAATTGACCCACAAACAGTCCCAGCTAGGAGGGGACCTGGATGTCTGAGAGCAATGGGGAAATTGGCCCTGGTCAGGGTGAGGGTGTAGGCCTACCGTGCTTTCTGCGCTCCTGGCTATCTCCTCGTTATAGGGTAACAGCCCACGTTTCCGAGCTTTCCGTGTATTCTCGCCTGTATGGCCTGCGACGTGGGTTCCTTTCTGCTCCCAGCCTTGTACGGCTTTACTGGTCCCTTCGGTTGTGGCAGGGCCTCCAGGCTTTTTAGGCCAAGGAATATACAGTCCCTTGCGGACTGGTTCTCTGCTGGGGGATGTGGAATCCTCCCAGCCTCAGACACCAAAGTCTGGTAAAGTAAGTCTTTTATCTGCCAAGACAGGCTTGCTTCGCCTCTTGTCTCTGGCTTGTGACTCTCCTCCTGCCACACTACCTCTTAGGTGCAATACAACTGTCTGTCCCTGCTCTGCTCCGGGACAAGTCTCAGTCCTGAGACAGGCCTTCAAGTTCTCCCTAACCCTGCCCCCAGTACCAGCTTTTATAGGGGCAGCCAGCTCCCCCTACTGGCCTGAGACAGGAGGCATTGCATGCTAATGTTCCCCTGACTAGAGAACCTCCCCCTTGCTCTCAGACACAGCTTTAATTACACTTGTGGCATCCAGGCCAGGGTGACACATTCCCCCCTAGTGAAATTTAGTACTCCGGGACTAAACAATAAACAAGGATAATACACATGACTATAAAACATTAATAGACAAACGACGCACAGATTGAGTTCTTAAGGTCACAGTGTGGTCTGTGACCGGGTGTCCATATCACCAATACAACGGGGAGCCTTAACCAGGTGGAGGTCTGTCCTACCCCAAGTCCTTCACAGTCTTAGTTCATTCCTTGGTTAGGCTCCAAACGCAGTCCATACAAGGTCCCGGTTATAAAAAGTCCATAACCTTTGAGTCCTTACGGTAGCTGCAAGAAACTGAAACACAGAATTACCAAACATGCATGTAACTTGGCAAACAATTCAACATTTGGCAACAGGGTCATTGACAATCTTAGCGCGCTCTATATTCTCCAGCGAGTGGGTATCTGCCCCTTTGTGCTCCTGGTTGACCTCCTTAACCCACTGTCTGGTGGTGGACTGACCTGGCTTTCCCCACTAGCGTTAGGGGTACAGCTACCAGCTGGGTGTACAGGTAGGGCAGGCAGCTGTCTGCGGGTCCTTTGGCTTACCGCAGGCATGGCAGGCTTGTCAGCAGAGGGTTGACTCTCCAGGGCTGATGGTACAGGCTCTTCTGCCTCTGGAACTGCTTGCTCCTCTTCACCTTCCGGCTCTGGTGCAGGTTGTTGCGCAGTCGGTTGCAGGAAATGCAGGACGGGTACCACTATGGCATCATTTATGCGGGTCCAGGAATGAGGGAACTCTCCGAGAACGGTGCTGATCATTTCTTCCTTGTCCTCTGCGGGTTCAAGGTCACTCTGATCCTCTTCTGCACTACGGAGTTGCTCGGGGCATCTTTTGAGGTGGTCTCTGGAGACGGTACTAGTGGTTTCTCCTCCGTCCTTGGTGATCACGCACACCTTCGGGTTGTCGTGATCAGACTGCAGTACTGTGTAGGGTTCCCTTTCCCACTGGTCGTCCAACTTATGTAGCCTTCTCTTCCGCTTCAGGACCTGCTCACCAGGTTGCAGGGGACCAGCAGGGGCGTGTTGGTTGAAGAGTTTTTCTTGCCTCTCTCTCACCTGGGCCAGGCTCTTCTCCACACTCTCCTGTACCTTCTTGTACTGCAGTTGCCTTTCCGTATCCCAGTCCGCATCCAGGGAGGAGTCCTCAGGTGTTAGGACTCCCATCTCCAGGTCTACGGGCAGCTTACCTGGTCTGGCTCGCATCAGGTAAGCCGGGGTGCAGTTTGTAGCATTCACCGGGATATGATTGTATAAGTCTATCAGGTCCGGCAGTTTTTCTGGCCACAGGCTGCGTTCCTCCAGGGGCAACGTCTTCAGGAGATCAATAACTATATTGTTCATCTTCTCACACATCCCGTTGGTTTGTGGGTGGTAAGGCGTTGTCCGAATCTTCTTACAGCCATAGAGGTTGCAGAACTCCTGGAAGATTTCAGCTTCAAACGCTGGACCCTGGTCTGTCAGGACCTGTTCCGGATACCCGTGTGGACGGCAGAAATATTGCTGGAAGGCTCTGGCCGCTGTTTGGGCTGTCAAGTCCTTTACCGGGACCACCACTAGAAAATGGGAATAGTGGTCCACGATTGTCAGGGCGTAGATGTACCCTGACCAACTTGACGTGGTCTAGAGCTACCAGCTCAAGAGGCTGCGTGGTGACGATGGGCCTCAAGGGTGTCTTCTGGCTGGTGCGGTCTTTCCTTCTTAGGTGACAAGGGCCACAGTCTCTGCACCACTTTTCTACAGCTCCTCTCATGCCGACCCAAAAGAACCTTCCTCTTAGCAGGAACTCCAGTTTCTTCCAACCGAAGTGCCCCGCTCTGTCATGGTAGGCCCCCAGGACCATAGCTGCATCCCGCCTTGGGACCACGACTTGCCTGGTCAACTCGTGCGTCCGGTGGTTGACAATCCTTCTGCACAACTTGCCTTCGTAGAGGAACAGCTTGCTCTTCTCCTTCCACAGCTGCTTGGCTTCCTCTGGAGCATCCGGATCCATGCGGGCGTCCTCCTGGGTCAGCAGTTCTTTCACCAGACGGATGGCAGGGTCACTATCTTGGGTCTCGGCCCAGCGGTGGTGAGGTAGGGGATTGATCATCACGGTTGTTAGATCCTCCTCTTTCACGCGGTGGGAGTATTGGGCGACTCCATACCGGTGAAACGTGGGGAGTTCTACCTCCTCCAGCTCTTCTGGGTCTTCGTCACCTTCAGGTAAGTGAGGCATCCTCGACAGGGCGTCTGCGTTGGCATTGGTTTTGCCGGCCCGGTACTTGATCACGAAGTCATAGTTGGAGAGACGGGCCATCCACCGCTGTTCCAGGGCACCCAGTCTTGCATTGTCCAGGTGTGTCAACGGGTTGTTGTCCGTGTACACGGTGAACTTTGCGGAGGCCAGGTAATGCTTGAAGCGTTCCGTCACGGCCCACACCACCGCCAAGAATTCTAGCTTGAAGGAGCTGTAATTCTCCGGGTTCCTCTCCGTGGGCCTCAGCTTCCGGCTGGCGTATGCGATCACCCATTCTCTGCCCTGTTGGTTTTGGGATAGTACGGCTCCCAGTCCCACATTACTGGCGTCTGTGTGGAGAATGAAAGGCTGGCCGTAATCAGGGTAGGCCAGGATCTCATCCCCCGTGAGGGCCATCTTTAGCTGGCGGAAGGACTCCTCTTCCGGTTTATCCCACTTGAAGGGTGGCTTTTGACTCCTGGACTTAGACTGTCCGATCAGGAGGTCCTGCATAGGAGCTGCCATCTTAGTGAACCCGGGGATGAACCTTCGGTAGTAGCCTACCAACCCGAGAAACTGTCTCACCTCTTTGATGTTCGAGGGGCTTGGCCAGCTCTTGATTGCCGTGACCTTGTCAGGGTCGGGGCCACTCCTTCCGCGCTTACCACGTGCCCTAGGTACTGGACCTTTGGTTTCAGCAGGTGACACTTCGATGGTTTCACCTTCAGGCCATAGCCTGCCAGGGCTTCGAACACCTCAGCCAGGTGTTTGAGATGGTCCTCGTAGGTCTTCGAATAGACGATCACGTCGTCCAGGTAAAGGAGGACCGTCTCGAAGTTTCGGTGCCCTAGACAGCATTCCATCAGCCTCTGGAAGGTCCCTGGTGCGTTGCAGAGCCCGAAAGGCATACAGTTGAATTCGCTCAGTCCCATCGGGGTGGTTAAGGCGGTCTTCTCCTTGTCAGCCTCTGCCACAGGAACCTGCCAGTACCCGCTAGTAAGGTCCAAAGTAGAAAAGAAGTTAGCTGATTTTAGTACGGCTAAAGACTCCTCTATTCTAGGCAGCGGATATGCGTCTTTGTGGGTGATACGGTTGATTTGTCTATAGTCCACGCACATTCTCATGGTGCCGTCTTTCTTTTTGACCAGAACCAAGGGGGCTGCCCAGGGGCTACAGCTGTCTCTAATGACCCCAGCTTCTTTCATCTCTCTTAGCATGCCCTTTGCGTTCTGATAATGTGCAGGGGGTACAGGTCTGTGCCTCTCTTTTATTGGTGGGTGGCCCCCTGTGGGGATGTGGTGTTCTATCCCTTTCACTCTGCCGAAGTCTAGCGGGTGCTTACTAAAGACTCTCTCGTACTCCTGTACCACCCGGTAGACTCCTTGTTTTTGGTGCAGGGGAGTGGAGTCAGCACCCACATGGAGTTTCTGGCACCAGTCCTCCTTTTGTTTCTGGGAGCCATTACCCTCCGCCTGTGGAGATGGAGGCAAGGGTTCCACGGCCCTGATAGCTTTGTGTTCGACAACAAACAGTTTGGCAAGTGTAGCGTACCTGGGTAAGTGTACCTCCCTCTCCCCAATGTTGAGAATGCGAACGGGCACCCTCCCATGGCGGACATCAACCACCCCCCTGGCTGTCAAAATGGTGGGCCTGCTGTCTGAGTACACGGGTTCTACCATGGCTTGGTAGTCTCTACCTCTCAACCCGATTGCAGTCCGACACCAGATCATCATTTCACTTTTGGGAGGCATGGAAATGGGGAATGGGTCACTCAGTCTTACGCTACCGATCTCACCACCAGACAGTTCTACCTGCTGCCGTCTCATCAGGGCTTTTATCTCCTTGTTGAGGACTCTCTGTTGGCTGGAACTAGCATTCACCGCCACCTGTTGTAAGATTACAATTACCTCTGAAAGACCATTTTCAATCACGTTAGTACCCACAGTTATTTTAGGGTGACTTTCACGACGGTCAATGTCCACAATAATCACTCCCTGTGCCGGCAGTTCAACTTTACCAATTTTAATGGTCATCTCCTTGAACCCCATCTGCGGCACGGGTAAGCCATTACTGGCGATGATGCTCAAGTTGCTGTCTGGATACCGTGTGATATCAGCATTAGTCCAATACTGCTTAAAAAGTACATAAGGGATAGTGGTTACTTGTGACCCAGTATCCAGCAAGGCGCTCATGGGGATACCGTCCAGCACCACGGGTAAAACCGGGCACCCCCCAACGTACTTATTACGCCAATTATAAGGGCCTGGTGATCTTATGCCTGGGGGTTGGCCCTCTGCCCCAGGTTGGACCCGTTTAAATTACAGTACCTGGAAATGTGTCCGGGCTGGTTGCATCGACGGCAAATGGGCTGTCCATCCTCTGCGTAGCGGTCTGTGGGCCTCCCTCGAAACGACGGGATACTCCTCTGTCGACACCACGGGACATCCTTCGGACTTGAAGCCAGCTCGATGGGTCTTGAAGGGTCCACTTGCAACGCCTGGACGGTCCTGGTCAACGCCGCGACGCTCCTGGTCAGCTCCTGGACTTGGTGGTGCAGGTCTTTCGATGGGGCTTGGTTCAGGGCCTGTGCATCAGCCCCCACGGGGTCCATAGAGGAGGGCGCCGCCTCCTGGTGGTAGGTGAGAGCAGGGCGCCGGGGGTTTATAGCGCCACTGGTTGCAGATTCACGGAGCACCCTTATGGCCCTGTCCTTAAATTGGGCAAAGGTCAGATCAGAGTTCTGAAAGAACATGAGGCGCAGCTGGGTCCTGTGGGCGCTAGACAGCAGACCTTCTATGAACTGTTCTGTTAGGAGCTTGGGTCAGCTTGTTGGATGGCCCTCAGGGCTTCCTGCAAATTTAGGGCATAGTCTCTGATGCTGTCCTGTGCCCGCTGCTTACATCCATAGAACCTCATTTTAATCTCAGCGGAGGTACGTGTGTCAAAGGTACCCCGCAGCCGGGCCAGAATACCCTTTACAGTTCTTTTCTCCTCAGCGGGCCATGACTTTACCTCCCTTTGGGCTGCGCCAGTTAACTGCCCTGTTAATATGCTGACCTTCTGTTCCTCTGTCAGGGGGTAGACTTGGAACAAACTGTACAGCCTTTCCTTAAAGTCAGTTAGGGCATGGGGCTCCCCTGAGTACTTGGGCAGCCAGGCCGCTCCAGGGATGTAGGGCAGGGAAAATGGCATCACCGCTGCTGCAGCTGCGCTGGTGGTAGTGGGCGCCTCTGTGTCCGACATCTTCCTCCCCCCTAGTTAAGCGTGGCCTACCTTCCGACGATCCTCTTCTGTAGGCCGCGGCTCCGCTGCTGCTGCTCTGGACGAGGACCTTGCGTCGCGTCCTGGTGACGTCAGTGTCGCTCTCTCTCCCTTCCAGGACCTTGCGCAGCGTCGGTGCGTGGGGCGGAGCTTCGGATCTCGCGCGGTTTGGACGTTCACGCCCCTCTTCTTCCCGCGCGGCGTCCTGAAGATGGCGTCTGACGGCGGGAAAACGACTTTGGATGGCGGGAAAACAGCTGAAGATGGCGGAAACCGACTGAAGATGGCGGGAAACGGCTGGAAATGGCGGGAAACGGCTCCGGATGGCGGGAAACCTCTTTTCAGGTAAGTGCAAAGTCTTTTTCAGGCACGCAATACCCGTTTGTGGCGGGTTGGTTTCAATCCTGCCGACTACGCCAAAGCTGACTCGCCCCCTGGGCCGTGGGGCACGCGGATCCGGGCAATAGGGAAACGATGGGGGTAGTAGTGGCGGCTCAGGGTGGTCAGGCCAATGGTAGTCTGCTATGTACTGGTTGATAATGTCCGACTACGCCACCCGTGGATTTGCGGTCATTAGGAACCGCCGCTGCAAGGCAGACCGCTGGGGCTGATGATGTATGCAGCTGGGATGGTGTGACTCCCCACGGGAAGAGTGCGGCCCCAGGGCAGTGTAGTGGATGTTGGGAGTGATGGTAGTGGGAGTCCCCGTGCTGATAGTGCTGGAGGAGCAAGGGGCACGCAGACAACAGGTTGCAGTCCAGGGTCTTTACTAGAACAGGTAAATTGACCCACAAACAGTCCCAGCTAGGAGGGGACCTGGATGTCTGAGAGCAACGGGGAAATTGGCCCTGGTCAGGGTGAGGGTGTAGGCCTACCGTGCTTTCTGCGCTCCTTCTGGCTATCTCCTCGTTATAGGGTAACAGCCCACGTTTCCGAGCTTTCCGTGTATTCTCGCCTGTATGGCCTGCGACGTGGGTTCCTTTCTGCTCCCAGCCTTGTACGGCTTTACTGGTCCCTTCGGTTGTGGCAGGGCCTCCAGGCTTCTTAGGCCAAGGAATATACAGTCCCTTGCGGACTGGTTCTCTGCTGGGGGATGTGGAATCCTCCCAGCCTCAGACACCAAAGTCTGGTAAAGTAAGTCTTTTATCTGCCAAGACAGGCTCTCTTCGCCTCTTGTCTCTGGCTTGTGGCTCTCCTCCTGCCACACTTCCTCTTAGGTGCAATACAACTGTCTGTCCCTGCTCTGCTCTGGGACAAGTCTCAGTCCTGAGACAGGCCTTCAAGTTCTCTCTAACCCTGCCCCCAGCACCAGCTTTTATAGGGGCAGCCAGCTCCCCCTACTGGCCTGAGACAGGAGGGATTGCATGCTAATGTTCCCCTGACTAGAGAACCTCCCCCCTGCTCTCAGACACAGCTTTAATTACACTTGTGGCATCCAGGCCAGGGTGACACACATACATACCAATATTGGGGGATGAGGAGGCCATGCATACCAGGATTGTGGGATGAGGGGTGCCATACGTCCCAGGATTGGGGGATGAGTGGGCAATAGTTACCATGATGGGGAAATTTACCAGTAGCTGCTGCATTTCCCTCCCTAGGTTAATATTCGAGTCAATACGTTTTCCCAGTTTTTTGTGGTAAAATTAGGGGCCTCGGCTTATACTCGGGTCGGCATATTTAAAATATACGGTATTTTAAAATCAGTAAGTACGTGTTGCCCATAATACTACAGGACTGTGGGGTGCATTATAATATATGGGGGCTGCATTTTACCCTATGGGGTGTGTAATATACTGTATGGAGGACTATGGGGAGTGCATTATATTCTATGGAGGACCATGAGAAGTTCATTATACTATATGGAGGATTATGGGGGGCGCATTATACTATATGGAGGATTATTGGGGGCATATTATACTATATGGAGGATTATGGGTGGCATATTATACTATATGGAAGGCTGTGTGGGGCCATTATAATATTTTGAGGGCTATGTGGGGGGGGGGGTCATTATACTGTATGAAAGCAATTATATGGTGTGAAGGTTCGTGTGGGGGCCATCATACTGTTTGGAAGGCTGTGTGGGGCCATTATACTGTTTGGAGGGCTAGTGCAGGTCATTATACTGTATGTAAGCCCATTATACTATTTGGAGGGCTGTGTGGGGGTCACAGTTGGGGGATCATACTGTGTTGGGGTCACTATACTTTGCCTTGGGAGTTGAAGTGGGGTACAATAGGGTCATTATAATGTGAATGTGGAGGAATGCACCATGGGGGGATCATACTGTGTTTGGGGACACTTTTATTGGCATTATACTTTATGGGGGCAATGAGAAAGGAATCTAGGAGGAAAATTACTAAGTAAAGGCTGGAAAGTTGTGAGATCTGCTCTTCTGTGACACAGACAAATATTTATTATTGTGGTGGGGGGGGGAATTAGAGCTTCTGCTATGGGGCCCCATGATTTCTATGTATGCCCCTGCCTCTAGCATTCAGGGACTGACCATGGAGAGGAGTGATTCCTGATAAATCTCCCACGTAATATCCATACGGGCCATATATTGATCGTACTCCCTCCCCCGCTGCTTACTAAGACATTTCCACCTATCCACCTATAAATAGCTGATAACGCCGCTCCGCTGGACTAATCTGATGTGAAGTGTTGCGACTAATTGCCCGATATGTTTAATTAATAACAGACACTTTCTGTCCTTCAGAAGAATCGGCAGCCGGACCCCCGCAGTGATTAAAGAAAATGAACAAAGCGGTAATTATGGCGCTCGCTTTGGGGGGAGGCAGATCAGGGAGCTTTTATCCTTACATGTGATAATTACAGCTTCTGTCTGTAGCCCTGGTTAACCCCATCAGTGCCGCAGGGCATCTGTACCAGCACTCCAGAGTGATACATTGTAGCAAGCAAACAACCAGAGAGAACTATATCCATCTATCAAAATATGACTTATTAAAACTTTCATTGGACTTTTGAGACTTTCCTATTTTTGAGTGCAGTCTGCTCTTTTCTTTCTATCTATCTATCTATCTATCTATCTATCTATCTATCTATCTCTCTATCCATATATCTGTCTATCTTTTATCTACCTATCTATGTATCTATGTATCTATCTATCTATCTATCTATCTATCTATCTATCTATCTATCTATCTATCTATCTATCTATCTATCTATCCATCTATCCCAGATGTTGACCTGCTTATCCTGCAGTGATCGTGTTGTGCACGGTATTTCCACGTCTTTTCTCTCTGTAGAGGAAATGAGCACTTTTGTTTTTGGGCTGTCTATCAGCGGGAGCACGGAGTCCACTCAGCACTTTCCTTCCTGTTCTTCCTTCACATTCAGGGTTAAAAAAAAAAGTGTTTGGTCACATTGAGAACATGGCCTGTTCCTCCAGAAGATTCGCCTGAAACAACATTTCCAGTAAGAGGTGATACATTGTTTTCATGGCAAATCCAAACATTAAGCCAAACTCTGACCCGTTGTTTTCGGTGACTGAGATCCCGTCCAAATAATGTGCAGAGTTACAAAGTAAATAATTCTACTGATGTCTGAACACAGAGGACAAGTTAGCAATATGGCGTCCAGCAGTAACACGGAATACCGCTGTGTCTGCTTAAAATATAACTAAATTTAAAGTTGAGTTTCTTTTATGATCTTGGAGTCCCTTAAACACCCAGTAGATCGGTGGGAGTCTAAAATTCCTACTGAGCGCACAAACTGTGTGCATGAGCATGGAATCAGTGGTGTATGGGTCCGGTAGAAAGTCTACGGGTCTGTACACCGCTGTGCTGCACGCGGGTATCAGTGACTGGTGGGGGTCTGAGCACTCAGACCCCAATCATTTAGAAGATGTTTAAGGACCACCACAATGTCACAATCACATGAAGTTTTAGGTCTGAGGACAACCTGCCCCCAGTGCACCTTGTAGCCAGGAGGATAACCTGCCCCCAGTGCACCTTGTAGCCAGGAGGATAACCTGCCCCCAGTGCACCTTGTAGCCAGGAGAATAACCTGCCCCCAGTGCACCTTGTAGCCAGGAGGATAACCTGCCCCCAGGGCACCTTGTAGCTGAGAGGATAACCTGCCCCCAGTGCACCTTGTAGCTGAGAGGATAACCTGCCCCCAGTGCACCTTGTAGCTGGGAGGGTAACCTGCCCCCAGTGCACCTTGTAGCTGAGAGGATAACCTGCCCCCAGTGCACCTTGTAGCTGGGAGGGTAACCTGCCCCCAGTGCACCTTGTAGCTGGGAGGGTAACCTGCCCCCAGTGCACCTTGCAGCTGGGAGGGTAACCTGCCCCCAGTGCACCTTGTAGCTGGGAGGGTAACCTGCCCCCAGTGCACCTTGTAGCTGGGAGGGTAACCTGCCCCCAGTGCACCTTGTAGCTGGGAGGGTAACCTGCCCCCAGTGCACCTTGTAGCTGGGAGGATAACCTGCCCCCCAGTGCACCTTGTAGCTGGGAGGATAACCCTCCCGGTGCACTGTGTACATGATATTTGTGCAGGTGCACTCACTAACCACTCTCCTCACAGCGCATGCGCGGCACCAGCATGATGCACATAATGTCGGTGACGTGTATACACAGTGGGAAGCGCAGCATGAGCCTCTCCAGCAGAGGAAACGACGCAGCCAAGATCACATATGGCGCCTTAAAAATAGGGGATCCTTTTGTCATGCTCGGTCCTCTCGAGCCCTGAACTAAGCCTAACACTTTGTACACATTTCCCTTTTAGATGGATTTTCCACTTTAAAAAAGTGACCCTCAAACGCTTTTATATATACAACAAGACAGAGCGAGTACTCGCCCTCCCCGGGTCCAGTGCCGTCTCTCCGCCACTGCTCCTGCCTCTGTGTTTTGGCTGCAGCATTGACATCACATTGACAGCTCACATCACCGCTGCAGCCAATCACTGAGCTCAGCAGCTTTGCAGATGTAGATGGCCTGAGCTGCTGAGCTTAGTGATTGGCTGCAGTGATAATGCATACTGCCGGCACAAGGAGCTGTCGTTGGACTCTGGGAGGATGTGGACCTGCTCTGTCTGTTATGTTGCATGTATATAAGGGTTTGGGGTCATTTTCCTAAAGTGGAAAACCCCCTTCAGCCCAATGTCTCGTTCTTAGTCTGAGGGTCAAGATGCTGCTTCCCTAGGGTTGGTCTGAGGTTCCTTGTAGGATCAGGGTGGAGTAACCCTTTATTCTCTCCGCTCGCCTTCACCTAAACCTGTAGCTTTGGGAGGAGATAATGAGTCTTTCTCTAGTCTGGGATAGGTTGCGTCCATTCTCCACTGGTCACTAATTTCCATCTGCTCCATCATTGTAGAGAAGAGAATTTGGCCCCATCAGCCATGGAGAATGTCCCACTGCTGGCACCACATCAGACGCCCCTTTGTCACCATCCGTGCCTGGCATCGCATGAAAACCAAATAACGAGTACAAGACCGGGATGGGGGTGTACACGGGAAAGCGCTGGGGAGCATCTTTGTGCTGGCAGAGAACATTCCTCCATCTGTTCTAGGATGAAATGTCTGGAACCTTCCATTCTACATCATCTCTAATCATCTTCTTGGACAGTGGAGGTGAAGCCCCTTCCGAGCCATTGGTGGCCAAATGGACAGACGCAAGTTATCACATGGTCCTCCCTTCTCCAAATCTTTCTTGGGTCCATACAATATGTTTATACAGAATTTCCAGATCTGATTTCCAAGTTGAATTCCATTGAAGCGAATAGGAGCAAAGCTGTAGTACCAAGAATGTCCACTACACAGCGAGTGGCGCTGTTCTTAAAGTTGGGTGGGAGAGGGGGTCACATTACACTGGCAACCGAGCTCACTGATATTGGTGAGTCCGACTGAGGCTAATCTAATGTGATCTCATGAATACTAGTGACAGTTGCAACCAACCTGATTGTTTCCATTATACTAGATTATCACTTTTGGGCACTTTTTTGCTTATTTCTTAAATCTAAATGCTTTGCCAACCACTTTTCTATTGTTTCCATGCATCTAAAGAAAAAAAAAAATCAAACAATTTTGATCCTACGATTTTGTGTATGCAGCTCCCATGCTGACCTATGTGTTTCCATAGTCCCAGACTACAAACAGCTACAGCATGTAGTCAGATCCAGCAATCCTGTGTTTCCCTTTTCCACTCTCTTTTTTTAATTTTTTTTTATCAACAGTAGGTTAAATAAGATGTGGTGGCATGGGAGCTGCATACACAGAACGGCAAGATGTTTAATGTCGACGACTGACGACATTTTTTTATATGAATCTGAGGATGGAGTCGGTATCTATTTTTTGAGGGGTTTTCTGAGATCCGTGCAGAGATTTCTGGGTGACTTGGATGGAGATTGAGAGCCGGAATCCTCGGCATATGCTGACCTGATTCCAGTGATTGGCAGAATTCCCTTCGGGGGTCATTAATGCCTCGGCCATGCTGGTTGGGGGCTCGCAGTCATTTGGAATTCTCCGGGTTGTGTCTTTCCCTTTGTTGGAGTAATTTACCTATTGTTTCGGGGGCGCCTGGCGGTGCGAGCGTTCCCTGCGCTCTCCTTGGTCCACATCAGATTTCCTCTCTGTAAAGTCTCCAGGTTAATGCGGTTCCTGGAAGGTTTTTGGAAATCTAATTAGCTGTTCCTTTTCTATTTCATAACTGGAGCAGATTCTGCCATGCAGGGTAATGTTAGCATTTTACTGTGCTTTGTCCAAAATCTAAAAAAAAAAAGACAAAACCCAAATTCTCATCAGAAGGAATGTGCTACTTAAAGAGACAGCGTACCCGCGTATCTTTTTTCCCGTTTAGCTATTGCTCTCTGTTATCAACCAAGTTACACTAGCTTCGCAAAATTAAAGACTTATGAAATATAAAGTAACATTAGGCAATTTTTTTTTGTGTATTTTTCCATTGATTTAGACCGGAAGGCTTCTATTCACTGACTGCAAGCAGAGATTTTGCAAAAAAGTGGTGAAAAATCAATGCAAAAATATTCTAGTTCAAGGTTCAGATCAGTGGTTGATTGATGCCAATAGTTTGAGGGGTTTTGTGTCTGCAAATAGATTTTGCATAGTTGCATTAAGTTTGTGGGTAACAGCAGAGTTGGGAGTTGGGTTTACTGTCGGGGTAGAATAGATTTTAGCGTTTGCTCCCCTGGAAATAGACATGAGAATCACTATTCTTGTATTTTATGGGGTACGTATTCACGTGATATAGATGTAGCAGGGGTGAAGGGGTACTCTTGTACTTTTGTACTTAGGAGACATCATCTTCTTGTTATCCTTGAGCTTTTCTCATCTTCTAAAAGATGACCCATTTTTGGCATATGCCATCACTTTGGCTAGTTGGGGTTTGACCGCTGGAAGCCCCATTAATTCTGAGAATAAAGGGGGTCACAGTTTAGTGCTGCTCCCCTTCTATGATTTTTCAGTAACCATCCAGCTACACTTTAATGTGGTCCTGACACAGTAGGTGGTCAGGAGTCCTGCTGTGCAAGGAAAATAGTTAAAGGGGTAAGGGACAATCTTTTTTTACTTAAAGGGATTTTCTATTTTCAGGAAAGTGGACCCCAAACATTCTAAAATAACCAACCTCGCCCTGTCCAGGTCCAGCGCTGGCGCATTGCCACTACTCTGGTCTTGATGTTTAGGCTGCAGCATTCATGTCACATCACCACTGTAGCCAATCACTGAGCTTGGTGGCTTACACCATCTACTGTAGCACAGCCGCTGCCCGCAGTGATTGGCTGCAGCATTGATGCTCATTGTCGATGTGACGTCACCACTGCAGCCTAAACACAAGACTCAGCGCTGGATCCGGGAAGGGTGAGAACCTGCTCTGTATTGCTATTTTAAGTATTTTAAAGGGTTTGGAGTCCACTTTCCTGAAAATGGAAAACTCCTTTAAAGTCATGCATTTGGGGCTAAAAATAATTTTTTGCAATTGTGCTCCTTTAAAATGCTGCACTATTTGGCTTTTAGAGGCTCCTTATTTATCTGCGCATTCAACTTTGATGTGGTCTATGGTCATGAATCAGCTGAGAGGAGCTCAGAA
The DNA here is from genome assembly GCF_046119375.1 of Phyllobates terribilis. Taxonomy (NCBI): domain Eukaryota; kingdom Metazoa; phylum Chordata; class Amphibia; order Anura; family Dendrobatidae; genus Phyllobates; species Phyllobates terribilis. The sequence goes on along the minus strand of NW_027362773.1, from coordinate 86,293,966 downwards.
AAGACAGATAAAAGAGTTACAAACTCCCACTCTCAGATGTGCTTGTAAAGGTGGGGAAGATCTCGTTCACCCCCCTCTGAAGACCCCTGTGTTTTAATGTTATACAAAATATATTTTATTGCATGTTTTATTCTACTGTTTGTCAGGACAAGGTTAACTGTAGGGCTGGCCCATGATTGGGGAGAAGTAATGGGGACCTGTGTGTTAGTTCCTGGTTTGTAGTCAGTTGTTAGTGAGCAAGAGAGAAGGAAGGACACCCGAAGAGGAAGGGGATCATCACTGGGTGTGTGTCAGAGAAGAGACAAGAAAAAGGGAGCAAGTTTCAGCAAGAGATCTTCAGTGGTGGCAGTTCCTCATAGCAGACAAGTTGGGCCACTTAAGGACTGGTAAAGCTAATGGATGGGGTGGTGTTAGCCAAACCTGGAGGTCAGCTGTGAAGGAATACGTGGTCAGCCAGGCTGGAGCACGTCAGTAAGGTGGTGGCTAGTGAGAGCTCCTTTAGGGTACAGTGGTCACAGTGAAACACATTGACCCGTGTTGCCCTGTATCAGGAAGATGGAGTTACCCCATTACTCCTGTTGTTCATCGGTAACGTTCACCACAAGTATTGTGCCACCATCCACGACCACCTAGAATGTGCCTCTGCATCATGCAAAAGAAAACAGCAATCTTATTTCCTGCTACCCTTTGTACATAAGTTTTATCGTTAGTAAAAAAGGCCTTTATTTTTACAAACTTGTCTGGTTTCCTCATCGTGAGTTTATAAGTATCCGGCGCAATACAAATTGTGGCAGAGTTGAACTTGAGGGTGTTCGCAGAATCAACACAACTACACAGACCCAGGGACCCCTGTGTAAGGTGTTTAGGGGCACAGATATAGGAGTCGGCCAGTTTCCTCCCTTATAAGCTCACTGATGAATTCTCAGTCCACTCATTCTGCAGCCAGCAATGCACAGTGCAACACAGAGGCTACAGAAGTCAAACGGTGCAACATTGTCAATAGAACACAATTGCAAAAAATGATTATTAGCCCCAAATACAAACATTTAAAGGGAACATGTGAGGCTGGATAACGCTATGAACCTGCAGATATTGGGGTAAACTGCAGGTTAGATGGGGATACCCCATTTTTGGGATAACTTTACAGCAGTCTTGATATCACAATCAACTGTTATCACAAATTCCGCTCTACAACATCAGAAAATCTCCGCTCTGCTAGACCCTGTGTTCTGGGATGTGAGAGATTACAATGTATCACGCGGATGGTTGGTGTCCACTACTGCAGGAGGGAATAGAAATCCTGTGGAAATGTCTATCTCAGGGGGTTTCTGTAATCAGAGAGGGGGGATTGTTTCTCGGTGTGAGCAGGCAGAGCTGTCATCAGGTCCAAGGAAAACGCTCAGTGAAACATCTTTGTTGTGTTTCCCAATCCTCCACCCTTCTGGCTTCTTCCTCGGAAGGGGCGCAATCACTGATCTGGCACCGTGCATATGGCTGGCACACACTGGCGAGGCTGGTCTGTATCCAGGCTAAGTGCTGGGTGGGGACGAGGGGGCTTTACTATTTATTTAAAAACAAACAACTTATTTCATAATTATTTCTGTTTGTATTAAAGTTCAATGGCTACCAATGCAATGTCCACAGGGTCACCCAACTCTCCCAAGATCCAGAAAGAAACCTCTCCCTCCCTACAGGTGATGCCAACATATAATTTATAAAGAGGACCCCTCGCAAGCTCTCCTTTCTAAAATACTATATGGATATGACCTATTAGGATGGACACTCCCTTTAAAGGCATTTTCATAATGTAGGGGCAGAGATCCTGATGCCAGCAATGTCTCACTTCCTGAAGTTTTGATAAAATCACAGTTTTCTCTTCTGTAGATCAACTAGTTCTCTGAATGCTGAGCTCTGTATAACCCCGCCCACATCACTGATTGGCTGCTTTCTGTGTGCACTGTGCATAGGCGGAAAGCTTCCAATCAGTGGGGGGGTGGGGTTGCACCACCTGGCAGCATGTTTCCTCTAGTGATAATCTCTTGCTGATAAAACAGTGATTTTTATCAAAACTAAAGCCAGGAGCCCAGTAAGTAACACATTGTTGGAATCAGGGTCTCTTTCTCTACATTATGCTGCTTTCAGATTAGGTGGCAAAAACCTGGTGACAGATTCCCTTTAAGGAGTATCAACTGCTTCATCAACTACAATATGGAGCCAGTTGGATCAAGTACGAGTCAGATGACTCTTATGTTCCTCGTTGGTTGTTTGTAGTTTTGTAATTATTTTCAGACTTTTCAGTTTCAAATTCAGAATTGTTTTTGTCTGCTGATCCAAGAATGTAAAATTTGACCATCTGTATTTTTTTTCTGCAGTTTGGCTTCGATGCAGGTGGTCTGGGGTCACATAAGGGTATATGGAAATTTAGAATAAGTTCAGGGATGTACTTTGAAAAAAATGTCCCTTAAACCCCCCCCCCAAAAAAAAAAACAGACCTCCTAACCATGGAGGTGGATTATTAATCATTCTTTGGTCCCATATCCTAATGAAGAAATGAGAATCAATTCCCACAATATTTTGTAGAGAGGGGACAATGGACCTGTTTAGGTTAAAAAAAATCAATAAAAAAATCAATAAAACTTTTTCTAACTTTTAGAACCTAAACCTGGATTTGACATAGATCATATTTGAGGTAGACACCGTGTTTCTGACATTTTTTATTCTGTGCGCTCAAAAAAGAAAACTAGTTGTCATTCCTGCTTATAGATCCATCTCCTGGTATTGTAAGATACAGGGAAATATCAGCCATTAATGTCCCTCAAGGGATTAGTACAGGAAGGCTGATAAGAGACGGGAGGTATCGTGCCATCCAAACACGTTCATGGGGAAGAGATCTACATAGGTATAGAAAAAATGCATGCACGTATGTGTGTGTTTATATATATGTATATATAATATATAATCTAGTTCTGTGCTAAAGTTTGTTGCACAGTAAGAAGCTTTCAAACATAGAAATGTTAATAGTTTATTTTATCAAAATGCAAAGTAAATAAAAGAGAAATGTAAATCACATGAATATTTAGTGATCGCCTTTTGACTCCATCACTTCTTCTCGGTCACTTTTTACTTGTACACAGTGTTTGAAGGATCTCGGCAGGTTGTTGCAAACATCTTGGAGAACTGACCCCAGATCTTGTGTATGAGGCTATGTGCCCACGATGCAGAAATGAAGCAGAAAATTTCTGCAGCATTTCTGCATCTCCCTGGCAGAAAAAACGCATGCAGATTGTGCATGCGTTTTTCCTGCAGAATACATGCGGAATACATGCGGATTCACATGCGTTTCCGCATGCAGATTGTACATGCAGATTGTGCATGCTTTTTTCCTGCAGAATACATGCGGATCCACATGCAGATTCACATGCGTTTCCGCATGCAGATTGACAAGCACTTTCCAGGCGATAGCATCACTTGGAAAGTGCTTGACAACTAGGTCACACTGTATAAATCCATGCAAACGGATTTATACAGTGTGAACCGTAAAAATTAAAACAAATAAAGCTATACTCACCCCCGATGCCCGGCGTGTGCAGCAGCGCTCGTTCCTGTCTGGTTCCCGGCTGCCGGCATATCGCGAGACAGAGCGGTGAAGGGCCTGCGGTCACATGACTGTGACGTCACCGCAGGTCCTCAAGCGATGCCGGCATTCCGAGAGAAGCCGCCGGACAGGTGAATATAACTATTTGTTATTTTATTCTTTTTTTACAGGTACAATGGTACCCAGGTCTGGATGAGAGTCTCCTCTCCTCCAGAACTGGGTACCATCCGCACATAGAGACGCATAGAAGCCGCTTGTACAAATGTACAGTCGCGGTTTCTATGCGTTTCAATGCAAGTCAATGGCGGGAGTTCCGCTGCGCTTCCGCAAAATTAAATGACATGCTGCGGATTTTTGTATGCAGCATAAACGCTGCGGAAAAATCCGCAGCATGTGCATAGAACATGCGGAATCCCATTGGGGACCATGGGGTGCGGATTACCTAGCGTTTAACAAGCGTTTCCGCTGCTGAAATTCCGCAGCATAAATGCTTGAAAAACGCTACGTGGGCACACAGCCTGAGGCTTGTGCGGATCCTTCAGTCTCTCCATGTGATCCCAGACAGACTGGATGACGTGATTGTCCGGATGTAGAATATATTTGGAGCCAATAGGACACCTCCCTGATGGTGATGATGTTATTAATCCTGACAAAATCCTCAACTTAATTTGTTGACAACATGCATCACCAAACTAGCAGTACCCTCCACCGTGCTCCACAATCTCTGCAGACCCTCATTATTGTGTCGCTCTCCAACTTTTTGGGTACAAACTTCCCTTTGTTACAGACAAATATTTCACATTTTGACTCCTCACTCCAGAGCACCTACTGCCATTTTTCTGCAGCCCAGTTCTTATGTTTTCGTACACAGTTAAGTTGCTTGACTTTGTTTCCATGTAGGTTTGTTTTTTTGGAAGCAGTTGTTCCATGAAGATCACTTTTGGACAGTTTTCTCCGAACAATAGATGATGTAGCTGAGTCCCACTTGTTGCTGCCTGTTCTGAGCTGATGGCACTGCTGGGCTTCTTCCAATTTCAAAGGAAAGTAACATGATGTGTCTTTCATCTGCTGCACTAAGTTTCCTTGATTGATCACTGCATCTATGATCCACAAAGTTGCCCATTTCTTGGTGCTTGGTTTCAAAAATTTCTATTTATTTAGCAAAAAAAAAAAAAAAAAAGTTATTCAGATGCTAAGTGCAAAGGAAAATTGATCTAAGAACAATGTTGTGCCCCAAGACTTCAGCATTGTCATACTCTAGTATTGCGGCACTCTCACATGATCTAATTCCTTATCTGAGGCTCTCTGCCATTGTTCTCCTCTTTGGTTCTGTTCAGATCACGTTTGACCCTTCTGTTAGAGATACGTGTAGAGAGGATTTTCCGATGGAAGGCTCTAAAGTCTACCATTAGATAGGCATGTAGTAGTATAGATTATCAGTCAGTCCCATGTAAAAAAAAACAAAACCTAATATATAAATGTGTTTTTGTCTTTTTTTGATAGGCTCTCTTTGCATAGAATAGTGTAAAGGTTTAGTAGCTGGATGGATGACAAAAGGTCGCCCTTTGGAAATTGTGTTAGACTTTAAAGAACTTTTCCGATGCATACATCAAACATTGGGCTTAAAGTGAATCGGTCAGGAGAGTTTTACTACTCAGACTAGTTGTATGGCTGCTTAGCTCCTAGTATAACCATAAAAACCATACCCGTTTTCTTATAATCCGATGTGCCAGTGCTGAAAAATTTGCTTGGAAGTGCATCGGGGGAGCGTCAATTAATTTCTGGTGCATCGCCATACCCCTAATGCACTTCCAAGCTAATTTGTATATGAATTCAAAGCTCCAAATTTTGTGCATATTTGTAAACAAAGCTAAAAAAAATGTTACTATAAAAAAACCTCCCCATGTATTTTTAAAATAAGCCCCGTTCTCTTTTTCTCGGTATTTGTTCTGTGTGTGTGAATCCTGCCTTCGTTGCAGACCTGGTCCTGGAATAATTGTGCTGCACCCGGAGTTATCCGGACTCGTCTCTCGTTACGACCTTGTCATTGTTACAAGTGAGAGTGAACCGCGCAGACGTGAGCGCTGCTCCGCAGCTGTCTGTCCTCCATCAGCTGTCATGTCTGTCACACGTGGAGGGCTCTCCGCACAATAATATCACATTACAGCCCCCCTAATGTTTTTCAGTCATTGTATAAAGATGTAACCATCTGCAGGATTCCACCACTACTGGGAATACACTAAATGGTTTTTCTTACTGGAATGGTTAATTCTTACATGGGAAGTTGTTCATCACTAAGAAACAAATGTTAATTAGCTACATTATAAATGTTTGGCTCCGGAACAGAAACTTTTAGGTTATTAGACTTGTTAAGTTTAAAGTGAGTCTCCAACGTTATTAATTCTGTGAAAATTGATTTTTTTTTCACTCTGTTTATTACAGATCTTCAAATTCCCTGTCTGAAAAAAATTCCGCTTGTCTGTAGCCACCACTAGAGGGAGCTTGTGAGTTTTCAGGGAATCCGTCAGAAGGTTGTTTGCCATGTAATCAGAGAGCAGCATCATGCAGGTACAGAGACCCTGATTCCAGTGATGTGTCACTTACTGGGTGCAGCAGTTGTGATACAATCACAGTTTTCTCTGCTGCAGATCTAGCAGAGCTCAGAATGCTGAGCCCTGTGTAAACCCGACCACACCACTAAATTGTATATTCACAGAAAGCTGCTAATGAGGGGAGGTTTGACCAGGAGGCACGAGAACCTAGTCTTGTAGTGATGATAATCTCCTGCTGATAAAACACTGATTTTATTGAAACAAAAAAATACAGCCCAGTAAGTGACACATCACAGGAATCATTGTCTCTGCCCCTACATCATGCTGATCTCGGATTTCTTAACAAAAACCTGCTGACGGATTTGCTTTAATGGTTAGTGTTTATACATTGATCTCTGTAATAAAACAGTATGCAGTAAACTCCTGAGCTCCCCCTAGTGGTGGCTGAAGGCAACCAAAATGTTATTATTTGCCATATTTCTTCTATCCCGTATACAAACTTTTTTTCTTTCATTAAATTAAACTTGAGAAAAATGCAATGATGAATCAGAGCTCAAAATGTCTGGTGTTGAATTTAGTGGTGCAGAGTTGTAATACTGCATACAACCTTTAGATAGGGGCAGCTCTGTTTTTGGAAGAAGGTAGCTATACTTTTTTTTTTATCTTGTACAATCTGTTTTTATTAAGTTTGCTTACATGTAATATACAGTGAGGAAAAAAAGTATTTAGTCAGCCACCAATTGTGCAAGTTCTCCCACTTAAAAAGATGAGAGCGGCCTGTAATTGACATCATAGGTCGACCTCAACTATGAGAGACAAAATGCGAAAACAAATCCTGAAAATCACATTGTCTGATTTGGAAAGAATTTTTTCAAATTTTGGTGGAAAATAAGTAATTGGTCAATTATAAACAAGAAAGATTTCTGTCTCTCACAGACCTGTAACTTCTTCTTTAAGAGGCTCCTCCGTCCTCCACTCATTACCTGTAGTACTGGCAGCTGTCTGAACTTGTTATCAGTATAAAAGACACCTGTCCGCAACCTCAAACAGTCACACTGAAAACTCCACTATGGTGAAGGCCAAAGAGCTGTCGAAGGACACCAGAAACAACATTGTAGCCCTGCACCAGGCTGGGAAGACTGAATCTGCAATAGACAAGCAGCTTGGTGTGAAGAAATCAACTGTGGGAGCAATAATTAGAAAATGGAAGACATACAAGACCACTGATAATCTCCCTCGATCTGGGGCTCCACACAAGATCTCACCTCGTGGGGTCAAAATGATCTCTAGAACGGTGAGCAAAATTCCCAGAACCACACGAGTGGACCTAGTGAATGACCTGCAGAGAGCTGGGACCAACGTTACCCAGGCTACCATTAGTAACACACTACGCCGCCAGGGACTCAGATCCTGCAGTGCCAGACGTGTCCCCCTGCTTAAGCCATTACATGTCCGGGCCTGTCTGAAGTTTGCTAGAGAGCATTTGGATGATCCAGAAGAGTATTAGAACAATGTCATATGGTCAGATGAAACCAAAGTAGAACTGTTTGGTAGAAACACAAGTCGTCATGTTTGGAGGAGAAAGAATGCTGAGTTGCATCCAAAGAACACAATACCTACTGTGAAGCATGGGGGAAGCAACATCATGCTTTGGGGCTGTTTCTCTGCCAAGGGACCAGGACGACTGATCCGTGTACATGAAAGAATGAATGGGGCCATGTATCGTGAGATTTTGAGTGTAAACCTCCTTCCATCAGCAAGGGCATTGAAGATGAAACGTGGCTGGGTCTTTCAGCATGACAATGATCCCAAGCACACCGCCAGGGCAATGAAGGAGTGGCTTCATAACAAGCATTTCAAGATCCTGGAGTGGCCTAGCCAGTCTCCAGATCTAAACCCTATAGAAAACCTTTGGAGGGAGTTGAAAGTCCGTGTTGCCCAGCGACAGCCCCAAAACATCACTGCTCTAGAGGAGATCTGCATGGAGGAATGGGCCAACATACCAGCAACAGTGTGTGCCAACCTTGTGAAGACTTACAGAAAACGTTTCACCTGTCATTGCCAACAAAGGATTTATAACAAAGTATTGAGATGAACTTTTGTAATTGACCAAATACTTATTCTCCACAAAATTTGAAAAAAAATTCTTTCCAAATCAGACAATGTGATTTTCAGGATTTGTTTTCTCATTTTGTCTCTCATAGTTGAGGTCGACCTATGATGTCAATTACAGGCCTCGCTCATCTTTGTAAGTGGGAGAACTTGCACAATTGGTGGCTGACTAAATACTTTTTTTTCCGACTGTACATTATTTAGACTAATAAAGAAAGGAACTTGACTGACAAACTTGAAGCTCTCATTTTTTTTTCAAATATTTGGGACCGCTAAGGGTTAATACACACCCTATACTCGTCCAGAAAGTTTAGAGGGTCACAAGCATGGGTGTAATGAGAACGCTGGTGTTTTCACAATAGGGAGTGAACGTTTGATGGAGATGTATGAGAGAGAACGGGGTTACATCTGATTTTCATTAGTATCTATGTCCAGTGGTCCGGGAACGAGCCGCGTTTTCCCAAGACGGCCTGGGAAAGTAAGCCGAAGACTCTCAGATCTGTGCAAGAGAAGAAAACTGATTAAACCCAAAGAATTGTTTTGTTTTGATCACGTTGCGTTCATGTTACTGTAAAATCCCGAAGCTGAAAACCATCATTCTTGTCTTTGCTCCTGAAGCCAAGTACAGATGAGGAAGATTTCACTCCATTACGGATTCTTTTGATAAAAACATCTGGGGATGGGCTGAGTGCAGCATGTCTGCCATGTTTTATACACGTACACGAGCAATTATCGTAATTTTTTTTATTGTTTTCTTCTGTTTGATCGGAATTCAGAGCTTGTAATGTCTGTCATCTGCAACCTCCGGTACAACGAGCCTTCGATGGTGCAGAATCGCTAAGTCTGTATTGCATAGCAGCAAAATTCCCCCCCACTGGGGGTGCTGTTAAAACCGGTGTGCCGCCATATCTACTGTAGGTACCGGATATCCAGAAATTGATCTACTAGCGCTTCTACATACATTGGGCATCTGAATGGTGACTTGGTCGTCAGCTGGTGGACCTTCCAAATATTCTAACCTGAATAGGTGCATGGCTCGTGGATGGAACTGATGGGCAATAGGACTGTACCGAAGGTTTTAATGGCTGATGGGACCTTCAGACAGTAGAACCAGAGCTGGTCTCCTACCTAAAGCCATTGGAATGTCGAGGTGGCCGAATCCACAAACATTTCAATTCTGCAGATGCACTTATAATTCAGCTTGGAAATTTGATTTGCATCAAATTTATTCAATGTAAATCAAAGAACCCCTAATTGTCGATCCGAGGTCTACCGACCCCAAAGCATAATAAAATTATGGGCTGATTAAAATATCCTACTGCTCTCACCCCTCGTTCGCCCCTACCAGTTATCCAACTGGTTCCTATGTCACCCTCTCTGCTTCGGCACTAGTCTACTCTTTTCCAGAACTTCCGGCATCGGTTTGGCCTCAACTTCATGGCGTCAGAAGGTGGCCACAAGAGGCTGCACATATCATGACATGAGCGTGAATTGAGATCTAGCTGGCACTGGAAGTAAAGAGTAAAGAGGAGACCAGTGCCAGAGCGGAGAGGACTAGGGATGAGCAAGCGCGCTATACACTGCTTGATGCTTGATCGAGCATCTCGGTGCTCGGATACGATCACTACTTATATAAGACCCAATGACACAATGTGGCCAGCCAATCAAAGTAATGCCAGTAGCCAATATGGCAATGGAAATACCGCGTATGGCAGGCAATCCCCGCATATTTATTGTCTAACAGCCTCGATGGCACCCGCAATCTAACAGCACGGCGCTCGAGCACCTGTGATACTCGATCGAATAACGATCATACCTGAGCACCCCGACGCTTGCTCACTACTAGAGAGGGCACCTTAGAATGTCCTGGCAAGCCAGTGGAGGACCACCAGGGGCCGGTGAAGGGACTTGGTGGAATATTTTATTGTTTTTTTTTTAAACCCTTTCTGATCCATATGAATTCGGCAAAATGGCAAATGACTGGTCCCCATTTTGCTGGATTCATGCAAAATCAAACTCACAAAAATTTGGATAACCAAGAATATGCAGATTTTGAAAAATTCTAAGCAAATAAATTTTTTTTTTTTTTTAGAATCGATTTGCTTATTCATACACCAGGTGTGAACATACCATTGGTGCAATTGGATCCAAGAGGTACATTTCTTGGGTGCCATATTGCCAGGATCATGCATGGATGAGTAATCCCACCTGAGAAGCCGAGATCCTCACCTGTCGTCTTGCAGACACTCGCTCTTGACGAGGTGATGTAACAATGCACACTCGCCCGATTTCAGGTTCACGTCAGGAGATGCGTCTAATTGTTCTCAGTTGTCTTCGAGTAGAAAATTGGATCTGGCATTCTGCCATCCTTAACAGGGACGTCTCCCCGGGGACAAGTGTGGTCTGAGGATAAGCAGTTCTATAAATGCATTTAAAGGCTTAACACAAAGGAGATTACTGGAAGGTAATAACATTCCTGCCGGCATCTGGATGCAATTGTAATATAGAAGATAAAAAAAAAAATATTCATACTATTAGTTACACATTGCCTATAGATCAGCAGCGAGCAGCTGCAGCCAAAACATGTCTCCCATAATGTTCATCACATTCTGTGGGCCAGAGGGTTTTTCCATAAACATTCTCACCCCGTAAACCACAGACCAGTGCGTGTACTGGTCTATACTGGTGGAAGGGGAGCAGCATGGTCTATCTTGGCTCTTGGTCATGTTGATAGACGCCATTGCAAGTGCCCAAAACAAAGAATGCTTCCAATTGTTATCATTTTAGTGATCTATTGGCTGGAGGTGACAATTTTTGTAAACTGTATAAAAAACAAATCTATGTATCAAATTTTTTTCATGATAGATTTTTCATTATATTAGAATGTGAATGAGACGTCCATCACGTTCACCCGTCGTCGTGATGTTCGGGAAGCCGCGGCGCTAGAGGTGATTGTTCCGTAATGTCACATCGTGGAATGCGCTAAACCCAGTGATGGAAGCCTCAGTCTTGTAATGCGACATCCACAATCCATTATTTCCGCACAGGTTGTGATTAGATCTGGAAAAGGTCAGAACTATTTTGGCAGAACTCATTTCAGTATTTGACAGAAACGTCTACAAAACGAGGCGTCCATGAATTTTCTGTTGGGAGATGACAGTTGATAATACGAGGTCCTGTGATCGAGGCGCCGACGCGCCGTCCCCGGGTGGAAATGTGTTTTTTCTTCTTTTTTTTTTAAAGTAATAAAGGAATTGTAATATTCACTGAACACAAGAAGCAATGAAGTCTTATAACAGAGAAACTCAACAAACAGACTCGTAAGTGTCAGTAATAATGTCAACTCGATAATAAGACGTAGGGAGGGTGCCATGTCATCTGAGGATCGATTCAGGTACTTCCTTGGCCCAGACCTCACAGCAATATTCTCCACGGTGCTATTATTACACGTCACTATGCCATTATTTATTTATTTATCATTATTATTATAATTATTATGCATTTGCTTATATAGTGCCATAATTCAACAGCTCTTTACAGACATTCTCTAATCCTTTCACAAGGTTTTTGTGACAGTCTGATTTCTGTTCCAGCAGAATAGTGAGTGCAGCTCTGGAGTATAATACAGGATGTAACTCAGGATCAGTAATGTAATGTATGTACACAGTGACTGCACCAGCAGAATAGTGAGTGCAGCTCTGGAGTATAATACAGGATGTAACTCAGGATCAGTAATGTAATGTATGTACACAGTGACTGCACCAGCAGAATAGTGAGTGCAGCTCTGGAGTATAATACAGGATGTAACTCAGGATCAGTAATGTATGTACACAGTGACTGCACCAGCAGAATAGTGAGTGCAGCTCTAGAGTATAATACAGATGTAACTCAGGATCAGTAATGTAATGTATGTACACAGTGACTCCACCAGCGGAATAGTGAGTGCAGCTCTGGAGTATAATACAGGATGTATCTCAGGATCAGTAATGTAATGTATGTACACAGTGACTGCACCAGCAGAATAGTGAGTGCAGCTCTGGAGTATAATACCGGATGTAACTCAGGATCAGTACAGGATCAGTAATGTAATGTATGTACATAGTGACTGCACCAGCGGAATAGTGAGTGCAGCTCTGGAGTATAATACAGGATGTAACTCAGGATCAGTAATGTAATGTATGTACACAGTGACTCCACCAGCAGAATAGTGAGTGCAGCTCTGGAGTATAATACAGTATGTAACTCAGGATCAGTAATGTAATGTATGTACACAGCGACTGCACCAGCAGAATAGTGAGTGCAGCTCTGGAATATAATACAGGATGTAACTCATGATCAGTACAGGATCAGTAATGTAATGTATGTACACAGTGACTGCACCAGCAGAATAGTGAGTGCAGCTCTGGAGTATAATGCAGGATGTAACTCAGGATCAGTAATGTAATGTATGTACACAGTGACTGCACCAGCAGAATAGTGAGTGCAGCTCTGGAGTATAATACAGGATGTATCTCAGGATCAGTAATGTAATGTATGTACACAGTGACTGCACCAGCGGAATAGTGAGTGCAGCTCTGGAGTATAATACAGGATGTAACTCAGGATCAGTAATGTAATGTATGTACACAGTGACTCCACCAGCAGAATAGTGAGTGCAGCTCTGGAGTATAATACAGTATGTAACTCAGGATCAGTAATGTAATGTATGTACACAGCGACTGCACCAGCAGAATAGTGAGTGCAGCTCTGGAATATAATACAGGATGTAACTCATGATCAGTACAGGATCAGTAATGTAATGTATGTACACAGTGACTGCACCAGCAGAATAGTGAGTGCAGCTCTGGAGTATAATGCAGGATGTAACTCAGGATCAGTAATGTAATGTATGTACACAGTGACTGCACCAGCAGAATAGTGAGTGCAGCTCTGGAGTATAATACAGGATGTATCTCAGGATCAGTAATGTAATGTATGTACACAGTGACTGCACCAGCGGAATAGTGAGTGCAGCTCTGGGGTATAATACAGGATGTGATTTGCTTCCATGCTCAGGATCCCATTAGTGAATACGCTCTGTTGCGCCCCCTCTGTTTGCTGTGTATAAATCCTATATACCATCATGGCTGCTCTGCAGTTCGGCCTCGGTGCAGACCTCGCTCTCTGTGGCTGGTGGTGACTCATTGTTGGGTTGCATTTTGCAATGTCTGCCTCCAGTCCTTTCATCTCTTCCATGCCTCCTTCCTTTTCCTGTCTTGTGAATGTATACGAGGCTTCTTGGCAGTAGATGGTGCGCTGTGCACATAATCTTCTGGTGCCATCTCCTTCAGCTCTCCACCATTATTTAGTCACACAGGACAATGAAGGAGTTAAAGCCTCCACATGTGAAATCAGATTTCCAAACTCCTCATCGAAAGTTATTTCTGTGGGATGGTCCCATAGGAAAGTCCGTCCACTGAGGGGCTCGTCATCCCCTCCACAAGGCAGCAATAAATCTTCATTACGGAGGTGGGATATAAATATACTTGTATTGTAAATGAAAGTCAGATGGGGCGAGCTGTCATTTTCGATTACGCCCTGTGGAAGCGTTGCCAGCTCTGCGCTCGGGTCACTCCTCGGAGTCGGCCTCAGCCCTTCCTGCGGAGGTCGCAGTCTTTGAAGGACTTGGGGGTTTCGCTAAACACAATTTTCCTTTTGGCGCAGTTTGTGAGCCGCACACTCGCTCCGCTCCCTCTTCAACTGCAACATACAACTTTCTTTTTTTATTTCTTCTTTTGAGATCTCCCAACATATTTTCCGGTCTTAAGTCCGAGCACCCTAAATATATGGAACATACCAGCGTCTGTGCCCGTTATGTCCCATGCTGGAGCGAGGGGACCACTTCAGTGAGAAATTTTTGGCTCGATTTTGCTTGGGGAAAAAGTGCGGTCTCTGCAGCTTCGGAGCCCCTTATGGTGATGATTGTGGGAAATGTAACATTACATTGTTTCTATTTTACTTTTAACATAAATAGCATGTTTTTGGGGCCCATAAGCGGCATATGAAGTCTTAGGTTATGTGCACATCATGACTTACAGACACTTTTTTTACCTACATAGTTTTTTAAGTCTTTTCTGACTTCTCTTCGGAGCAGTTTCTCCGCCGACGTCTTTACTATTTTATTTTTTTTATTCCATGTATAACATAGAGACTGCTTCCAAACAGAAGCCACCAGAAGAATGGACCTGGCTTGTGCAATTGGGGTGTCTGACTTCATGGGGTGCACTTATAAACTGCTGGGCAGCCCACCTGAGCTAATAGTATGGGCTATAAGCCAGATGCTGTGCACTTCCCTTATGTGTGACTGGCGTCCTATGCAAGCCTTATCTGTGTGCATTTATAATACTAGGTATCTTCTCCATGCATGGTTACCCACCAGTATTTTGCACCAGTGCTGCCTTTATCATGGGGCTGCTGCCTCCTTCAGTGCATTAATATTGTGCATTGGCATTGATAAGTGCACTGCCTTTTTTCTGTGATGTTTTCCGTCCTTTTCCGTGAGTCATCAGAAGAACGGACCAGTCATTTCCTTTAGCCGCTTCATGGCTTTCAAAGTCTTAAGTGGTTAAAAAAAGGTAGAAACCACAGATAGGGCCCAAAAAGTCGTTTAGACATCTCTTTGCATTTGTTCATTCTTTTTGGTGCTTTTTTTTTTAAGCTTTTTCAGGGGATACCAGTCATAATCCCCCCTGATAAAGCCGTCGTGTGCACATGCCCTTGCAGTGATTTTCCATTTACCTATAAAGTATTTTGAAGCCATTCATGGATATTTCCTAAAAAGTGCACTAAATTGAGAAAAGAATGAGTAAATTATGCACCAAATACAGTCATGTAGTCGCACTCGCTGATTATTTCCTGCCTGGTTTCATTAGACTTTAGACAGAGGGGGGAGGCTCCTGCTGCAGCTGGTTGTCTTACAGCCACACACAGGTCACTGAGGAGGCAGGTGACATCCTTCATCTCCTGAGACATGGAGAAGATTTTGTTATTTGAAGCATTTGTTGCAGAATGAGGCTAAATAGGATCAAAGGAAAGGAGAATATTAAGGAAGGAATTGCTGGGAGACTTTTTACATTTATTTAGTATTTATCTGCTGCTTTCACATAAAACAGCAACACCCCTGTGCAAGGTCATGTCTGGTACTGCGACTCAAGCCCATTCACATTAACGCAGGTGACTTGTAATACCAGACACAACCCATGGGCAGTGGTGGCGCTGTTTCTCGGGGGGGGGGGGGAGGCCATATTTCTCTTATTCTGGACAACCCCTTGCAAGACCAGTATTCATTTTGCTGGATTATTATTTGAGTCTTTTTTTATTTCTGCCTTTAAGTTTTATTTTTTCTGAGTGGATAATTTGCTGAGTGGATAATTTATAATCTGGCGCATTTCTCCTAGTCGATAATAGCAGCGTCCGGACGGCGTTGTTTTTTTAATGTCATGGTGCAATCTGCAGTTTTCTCAAGGAAGAACATGAAAAACACTCACGATGGGGGGATATAATTCTTAAAGATATAATTTAAGTGTACTTTTCCATAGACTCCCCTGTGATTAAGGTTGGAGCTATAAAAGCGCCTTATGATCAGAGGTAGAGCCTGAAGCTTTGGGCTCCGGTATGAGGGGTTTTTCTGAGTCCACCACTTAATGGCAGCAGCTGATGCATTTCATTAACACACTTCTCCTGAAATACTCTGTGCTGCTGAGAGCCCTGCTCCTTCTACAATCTATCATTTCAGTCTGTCACCACTCCCCTCGTTCTAACATCTTGCCCACTTGTCATATAGATCTCTGTCCATACTAGCAGAAGTGGACAGGTCACTGCCTCCAGCAGGGTCAGCACACTCCTCTCCTGCTGCTGTGGCATTGACTAATGTGTGAAATTAAGCTTTAAAAAAAATGAATCAGTCAGGTGATGTTCAGTTTCACAGCAGGCTGTAAAGAAACATACTGGACTTGTATCGATTGAATTCTGATGTGCTGACCTCTAGTGGTCAGTATGAAAAATAATAAAATACAATCCATGTTTTTTCCCCCCCAGCAATATTCCAGCAGATCGTCCTTTTAAGTAGCTTCACATATATCAAGACCACAATTTGTAATAGTTGGTTTCTTGCAGCAGGAGGGAGAGACGTCCCGGTCTGCATGTGAATAGGATGTAAATGAAATAATCCAATTGTCCGTCCACGCGGCAGCACTTGAGATACACGATGTTCTTGAGTGCAGACACACCAGGCGGGAGCTGGCTCGCCATTTACAGAAGTGGCTCGCTGTCTGGGACAGACCTATTTCTGCACGGCTAAAAGGGCAGCGTCTTTTAACATCCATCGCCTGATGTAAATGGCGCCATTTGCAAACTACAAATAGTTTGTTCTCATTGTGTTGCAAATTCCGGGAAAAGATCACTGACCCGCCTGTTCCACTAAGGCATCGAAGGCGCGTCCGAAGCAATATTCTTCAGCTGTAGCAGAGAAGATGACTCCATCCAAACCACAGTGAACCTCCGACTATGGGGGGTCGGGGGGGTGGCCAAAATTCAACATTTACCAGCCCCAGTTCTGGTGCAATGATGTGTAGTGGTGCACAAAAATCCTTAGGGGAGGTGCACAAAAAGCCTCAGGGCAGGTGCACAAAAAGCCTCAGGGCAGGTGCACAAAAAGCCTCAGGGCAGGTGCACAAAAAGCCTCAGGGCGGGTGCACAAAAAGCCTCGGGGCGGGTGCACAAAAAGCCTCAGGGCGGGTGCACAAAAAGCCTCAGGGCAGGTGCACAAAAAGCCTCAGGGCAGGTGCACAAAAAGCCTCAGGGCAGGTGCACAAAAAGCCTCAGGGCGGGTGCACAAAAAGCCTCAGGGGAGGTGCACAAAAAACCTTAGGGCAGGTGCACAAAAAGCCTCGGGGCGGGTGCACAAAAAGCCTCGGGGGAGGTGCACAAAAAGCCTTGGGGCGGGTGCGCAAAAAGCCTCGGGGAGGGTGCGCAAAAAGCCTCAGGGCAGGTGCACAAAAAGCCTCAGGGCAGGTGCACAAAAAGCCTCAGGGCAGGTGCACAAAAAGCCTCAGGACAGGTGCACAAAAAGCCTCAGGACAGGTGCACAAAAAGCCTCAGGGGAGGTGCACACAACAGTTTTCAGTCCATCTGTGAAAAACGGTCCTATTATTTTGATAAGAGCAGCATCAGTTTTTCTCGGAGGTGGAGAGAAAAATAGTTTCTCCATCTCCATTCTATCAGTCCATGAAAATCAGATGTCATCTGAATGTGGTCCGATGTTTTTCATGGACCCATAGACTTGCATTGACAATTTTGATCAAAATCAGAGAGGTCTCCAATTTTTTTTTTTCTGGGGTCACTCGGTCAGAGGAACAAATCATTTGCACAGCTTCATAGAATACCATGTGTACGGGAGCTATCCGTGAAAATCATGGATAGCGCTTATACGAGAAAATCGGTCATGTACATGAGCCCTTATGGTCATGATAGGCTTTGTGGGTGCCCAACGTGGCTTGTCCCTTACTCATCATTGCACCTGTAGATTGATAGAAGCCTAGTAGGAAGACATTTAAGTTCATAGGTTGGAGGCTCCTGGGCAAAAAGATTAAAGGATTTTGGCCACTTTTGAGCTAAAGACACAAAATCAGTGGGTAGATCCAAACCTACATAGTAAGTGTAGTAATACAGACTGGACCTCGAGACTTTTCGCATCTCCAGGACAAGCCGTAGTCACGTTTCGGCTATGGATGGTAATGGCCAAAGGTGGAGAATGATGTCTAGCCAAGTAGACCATTAATCTGCTCCAATAATGAACATTGTCGAGCAGTCTTTGTAAATACAAGTAATCTTGCAATTTACCGCTGTTTACAATTTTCTGTTGTTCTTGACATATTAACACTTTTCGTTTGTTTACAGCTCATTGCTTTAAAGACCGACCACAACGGCTAGACAACAGAACATGTGCAGTGCTTACAAGCTCTTTTCTATTAAGCTTGTAGGCACTGATTTGAAGGTGGCCAGGATTGCTGGATGGAGCGTGCTGCTGCCTCCTAATCCTAACCAGGTTCAATACAGTGATTACAAAGCTAGACAGCAGCAGTGGTCGGTCTCCTAGACAACGAGATGTAAACAAAAGAAAAGTGTTAATATCTCAAGAACGGCTGCAAATTCAGCAGGAAATTGCAAAAGTGATTGTTGTTACAATATTGTATGAACAGGGGAATAATCCTTTGTAGGGGCACAGTCGCTGGCATAGTGGAGCCAAATGCAGTCTTTAACAAGGCGACAGTTGCCATCATGTATAGGGGCAGCGTAGAGAAACGGTCCCTGTCCTGCATTGGTATATTTCAGGTGGTCTCTTATGAGGCGCTCTGAGTGGCACAATAGGGGGCACTATGCCATTCTCTCTATTGAGGGTATATATTGTTGTCGGGGTGCGGTTCCATCAGGCTTTTTGCTTATAAACATGTAGGACTGTAAGCGAGGTGGCCATATTGGATGTACAGCTGGGTGCTGGAAGATGCTGCTATACCAACTTAAAAGAAGACTATTATTTCTTCCCGCTGTCTACTAAATTGCAAACGAGGGACGTGTTAATGATTCCCACTGCTGAAAATTACCAGTACGCAGCGGCCCACCAGGGACTTGTCACACAGATGAGGGATTTGCCCCAGAAGCTTGTGAGCTTGATGACGGGCAAATTGCCTACGAGTGACCACACACTGGTCCTTTGAGGAGCCTCCGCTGTGTCCGACAGCCCCTGACATCACTGCATACTGCACCAGGGCACCGGCTGTCAGTCCTGAGCACTTCAGTCTTACTAATGTCTGCAGACATACTGACAATGTGTTTACAGTGTGGCAGCCCCTTCATGTTCTGTGTCTGTTTTTCAGGAGCTCGTGGGAGGTCGCCCCCTGGACAGTAGCCGGGGTCCCTGATTGATGAGTGTTTGCTAAAGCTGAGGACTGTGCTGAGGTGAGGACTAAAGTACCCAACTGAGCTGTGCAGATCATATTCCCTCATACATAGTATAATCTGTGCCTGCTATCGGAAACAGTCAGCAAGCCTGAGGTCAGACACACCCAGAACTGCTTAGATGGACTACTATAATGCAACGTAACTCAGGATTCGTAATGTATGTACATAGTGAGTGCAGCTCTGCAGTATAATACAGGATGTAACTCAGGATCAGTACAGGACAAGTAATGAAATGTATGTACACAGTGACTGCACCAGCAGAATAGTGAGTACAGCTCTGGAGTATAATGCGGGATGTAACTCAGGATCAGTAATGTAATGTATGTACACAGTGACTGCACCAGCAGAATAGTGAGTGCAGCTCTGGAGTATAATACAGGATGCAACTCAGGATCAGTACAGGATCAGTAATGTAATGTATGTACACAGTGACTGCACCAGCAGAATAGTGAGTGCAGCTCTGAAGTATAATACAGGATGTAACTCAGGATCAGTACAGGATCAGTAATGTAATGTATGTACACAGTGACTGCACCAGCAGAATAGTGAGTGCAGCTCTGGAGTATAATACAGGATGTAACTCAGGATCAGTACAGGATCAGTAATGTAATGTATGTACACAGTGACTGCACCAGCAGAATAGTGAGTGCAGCTCTGATCAGCTGTTGCTCACTGTGGTGATTGTGGGTGTGGTGGCTGCAGATCCTGCTGTGAGCTTCTGAGGTCTGTGAGAACCAACACCTCTCCACCTGGGGATTTGCTCTCTCTCCTACCCAGGGAGGGAGCGGGTTTCTGGGATGAGTGATGGAGCCAAGTCCCAGGCTTCTGCTTCCCGAACCAGGCCGGCGGGGGGTAGGAGAAACCAGCAACCGGCCTGCACATCGGAGGACTCGGGGGTGAGACGCTCCACCAGGAGTCGCAGCAATGTGGCTCCTACTCCCCCCGGGACTGTGGAGACTCCTAGAAGCCGCAAGGCTTCCAGCATGGAGGTAAAGCCTGACAGCGGCGTGCATGATGGCGCTCCTTCCGGAGGAAAGCTGAGTGCTCACGGAGGTGAGGCCGACCTCACTGAGGAAGGTTGGGGGCTGCAAAGTCCCCGGGATTCTGTGTCCACCTATGCCTCCCGGGTCATGATCCACCTCCGTGAGTATGAAGATGCGAGTAAGCTCGTCTGGAGGCTTCGGGAGGAGCTGGGCTGCACAAGCGCCAAAGCTGCAGGGGCCTCCAAACAGAGGAAAGCAAAACTCCAAGCGGAGGTAAAGAGGCTCACCAGTGAGATTCATGAGCTGGAACTAAGAAAAGCCACCATCAGAGAGCAGAGTGGTCCTTTCAAGGAAAAACTGATAAATGAAGACCGATTCAGAGAAATGGCTGATAATAGAGAGCTAAGACAGATGGGGCTGCAGCCTGAGAGCCAGGTGGATGATGAGAGTGATGATGACCAGCAGGAAGCCCCACCTAGCAGCCTGCAAAGTCACCCGCAGGCCACGTGCAGCGAGCTCCCTGCAGGACAGGTGACAATGACATCCGGTCGCAGTTCTGCCTGCTCTGGGGAGGAAAGTGACAGCAGCGGCCAGGGAGGGGTGCTAATGGCCGAGATAAAGCTCCTGGAGTCCCCAGTGTGCCTCCAAAACTTCCATCTTGGTAATGATCTACCAGAAGAGGCACCTGGGGGCCACAAAAAGGCTAAGAAGATCAAGCCAAAGCTGCAGGAAGCGGTAAGCTATGTATATGCCCCCCTCCCTGTACCCCCTGAGTCGACGGCAGGCTCAGCTCACTGTATAAGCCTTGTTGCCCAGCCCAGCCCGGGTTCTTCTGTGGATCCGGTGCAAAGGTGCGGGGAGATTACAGAGCGTGGTAGTGAGGCGCAGAGCTCCGTCTCTGCTTGTAGTAGCGGGGACGCAGCAGAAGGTGCATCAGCCGAGAGGCTGGACAGTGAGGGCGGCTCGGCGGTGGGCGTTCGGTCAGGCCACGATACTGTGGTGTGCTCCTCAGTGGGAGGGGGGAGCAGCCCGGTGTCGGGGGCAGCTCCGGTAGCCTCTGCGCCTCTGAATGCTGTTGCCGCTGATCACTTAGTTGAGAAGCGGCGGCAGTGTGAGGGGGCTGCTGAGGCTGAGACTTCCAGTCCTCCCACGAAAGTGCTAATTTGTGTTGGCGTCGCTGGTCCGGAGGATCCTGATGCTATAGATCAGCGGCGCCTCACAGCAGCTAAAGATCAGCGGCGCATTATACCTAATGTCAAACAGAAATTACCGACTGATGATGTGGAGGGCACACATAAGACCGGGGGTGAGGTCACCTCCAGGTCTATGGAGGTGACTGAGCCCCTTGTGCCTGATGATGCTGAGGTCAAAATGTCATCCACCATTGTTACTGGTCCAGCAGGAATGAATGTGGTGGTGGGTGTGAATGAGGCCAATTCATTGTCTAGTGATGTGGAGGGTGAGATGGAGATGGGTAATGGTGATGCTGTTGGGACTGATGTAGTCACTGGTTCGGTTGCCCCCCCGATGGTGGCAACACCTGTCCAGAGTTATGCCAGTGTCACCTCCGGGGAAAATAGGGCATCCTCCTCCTCCTCGTCTCCGGGCTTTGGGGACGGCATGTTGCAACGGCTCCTTCTGGAGGCTCTAAAGAAGGGAGAGAGATCACTAATGGTAGAGGGTCGAGAGGTTGATCTATCCTTCTGGATAGAGAGGCATGGCCTCGGGGCCTTCCGAGAGCAAAAAGGGGGGGATACAGTGTGGTCCCTCCCAACAGCCGAGCCAGGCTGTGTGAGCAGGAATGTGGTCCGTCTTCGGTGGAGGGGCAGTGATGCATGTCCTCCAAGGTCTAAAGTTGTGGAGATCCTACTGAGGATGGGCTTCAAGGTGATTGACATCTACGCCTTGATACATCCCTATTCCACGCCTGAGTTTGATGTCAGCTTTGTTCGGCTGGAGGGGCTTGAGCTCCTCTGGACGAATTATGAGTTGGCAAAAAATGAGCCCGGCTGGCGAGACTTTGCCGTTCTGGCAGTGTCTCGCCAAAACCAGATCAAGAAAGTGACTGTGATGACTCGTAACGAGTCGCTTTCTTATTAGGACATCATGACGTGGCTTGGTCGGTATGGAGAGGTGGTGGAGATGCCAAAAAAAGACCGCGACGAGTTTGGTATCTGGTCAGGGGCCTGGACGTTTATGGTAAAACTTAAGCGTTCAGGTGGTACGGTTGCCCACATTCCATCGTCTGCCTTCCTGGGTAGGGATCGTATCCTGGTCTTCTACCAGGGACAACCAAAGCTTTGTCACAGGTGCGGCGAACCCACACACTTCAGTGCAAACTGCACTGTGCAGAAATGTGCGTTGTGTGGGGACTCGCCATCTTGCTGCCTCTTGTGTGGAGATTAGGTGCCACCTGTGTGGTGAGTTAGGTCACCCATTCTGCCGTTGTCCTCGCTCCTTTGGTAATGCAGTCGAAACACCAGTGGGAGAAAGCCGTGAGGCCGATTCTGCTGGGGAGGGGACTAGCAGGGGTGTGGGAGCTGAGGGGCCAGCGAAGAAAAGCAATAATAAGACGCCTGCCCAGGTGAGGCGTCTAGACAAGCGCAGACAGGAGAGGGAGCGGGGCGAGCCCCGGGCTACTGGTGCGGCCCCTGTCCTGGATGCCAGTCTTGCTGCTGAGGCCCCGAGGGATGATGAGTTGGATGAGGAGGTCAGGAGGATCCACAGGGAGGAAACCGCCTCTGCCTCACAATCCTCCCGTTATGAAAGTATGGATGAGGATAATAAGCGTTGGCTAGAGGACAAGCGTAAGCTCGGCACCAAAAAGAAGAGAAAGAAGGGAGATAAAACATCTTCTCCCGCTCTGACCAAGGTACCTAAGGAAGGTAAAACTGACTCCCCTCTAGTTGGTCTTTCTAACCGGTTCCAAGCCCTTGATAACATCTCTTCCTCTGAGGAGGAGGCTGAGGGTGAGGTTCCGGCTTCGGCGGAGCTTACAGAGTGCACCGAGTCTCCTTCTCCTGGGTATGCAAGGTCCTTGGGGGGAGGGACTGGCCCAGAGTCCGGAGACGAGGACGAAAAAAGAAGGAAAAATGCTGGAATGGACACCTCTGTGTCATTAAAGAGGGGGAAGGATTCCTCGTCTGAGGCAGAGGATAAGGGGAGTGGGAAGAGGAAAGCCATCTAACTCAATCACCAATGATGGCGGTACCCACTCCGTTGACGCTGGCATCCATTAATGTCACCAGCATTAACTCAAATATGGCTAGATTTGCGGCCTTTGATTTTCTCAGCCGGGTTGAAGCTGACATTTTCTTTTTGCAAGAGACCAGGCTGCCAAATATGGCAGAGGTGTTTATAGCTAAAAGGGAGTGGAGACTCGGGCCCTCCTATTGGTCTCTTGCGGCCGAGCCGTATAGCGGAGTGGCGGTCCTTTTTACCGCACCGGTAGAATGCCGACGGGTTATTGAAACAGAAATGGGGAGGTGCCTGATATTAGATGTCCTCATGAAGGGACAAGAGCTCCGGCTCATTAACATCTATGGTCCCCAATCTAAGTGGGACCGGAAGTGTCTCTTTATGAGGATCAAGCCCTACCTTTTTACGAGTCGGCAGGTAATCTTTGGAGGGGACTTCAACACTGTCACGAGGCCCCGGGATAGAGGAGGTTCCAAAGACAAGCTGACTTATGATAGCGTCGCCCTTAATAGTATAGGTAGTGAGGCTCGCCTGGTGGATGTCCACATCCGGCACACCCCAGGCCATGAGGGGTTCAACTATCATAGAGGTAACTGTAGGTCCAGGATAGACAGGTTTTATTTAAAGGAGGAAGCCGTCTCTTCAGCAGTATCTGTTGTCGAGGTGGAGTACTCCGATCGCTGTTTGATTTTGTTTTCTCTGAATGTTACAGAGACCCCCTGGATGGGAAGAGGCTTTTGGAGGCTCAATTTTTTCTCTCTTGGAAGAAGCGGAGATAAGACAGTCCTTTGAGGATTTTCTTCAGGACCAGGAACCCTTACTGGATCTTTGTAGTAGTAAGTCAGAGTGGTGGGAGATGTTCAAGAAAAGGGTAGCGAGATTCTTCCGCCAGCTCTCGAGCCTCAGGAGCCTGGACAGGTATCGCCTGTATCAGGACCTGAGGAGGAAACTCGAGCATCTTGTCTCAACTGGAGGTAGCCACGAGGAGATCTCCAGAGTGAAATCTTTGCTAATGAGGTGTCAGTATGATAGACACGCATCTTTGGTTTTTTAGAGGGATTACGGGAAGTACCGCTTGCCCGACCCTTGCAGAAATTGCAAGATGTCAGTGAATAGTAAAGTTGTTACAGGACTGGTTGACACTGCGGGGTCCCTGAAAAGATCCAGATCAGGGATCCTGGAGGTCGTCAGATCCTTCTACTCGCACCTCTTGGGGAAGAGGGATCTGGATTAGGATGAGATGTCGGCTTTTCTGGCAGAAGCCGTCCCCGAACCAGGGGTAGACCCCTCTCTTGGTGTTTTGACAGAGATGATCAGGGAAGAGGTAGTTAAGTTGGCGATTGAAGGGCTTGCCCTAAAGAAATCTCCCGGTCCAGATGGCTTAACATCTGAATTCTATAAGACCTTTAAGGACGCCTTGGTTCCTCTCTTGACTGAGGTATTCAATGAGTGTCTTTCCTCGGGCACTCTGCCAAAGTCAATGAGGAGGTCTGCCCTGATCATCTTGTCAAAGGGTAAGGACTCATCTTGCATTGAGAATTGGCGTCCCATAGCGCTTCTCAATGCAGACAGGAAGGTTTTGGCAAAGGTGCTATTTAATCGGCTGGTGAAATTTGCGGCCCGGCTCCTTTCGGGTGCCCAGCATTGCTCTGTTCCGGGCCGCAGTACGATTAGTGCTGTACTCTGTGTCCGAGAGGCGGTGGAGCAGGGTAGGGCTGGCCATTGGAAGGGGTGCATGCTGTCATTGGACCAGGCAAAAGCGTTTGATCGGGTTAATCATGAGTACCTCTGGTCTGTCCTTCTGAGGTATGGCCTGCCGGGGGGGGGTTCGTTGATTGGCTTAAGACCTTGTATGCTGGGGCAGAGAGTTTCCCGCTTGTGAACGGTTGGATTTGCAGCTCTTTTGAGGTTGGATGTGGTGTTCGCCAGGGTTGTCCTTTGAGCCCGCTGCTGTACGTGTTTGCGGTTGACCTGCTTCTTAGGAGGGTGGAGCGTGGACTGTTGGCAGAGATCGGGATGGACCAGGCAGCACTGGAAGCCACTCTGAGAGTGGTGGCGTATGCCGATGACGTTACCGTTTTTGTTTCCTCTGACGGGGAGGCAGAGTGGCAGATGTCAGAGGTAACTCGATACTCTGAGGCATCCGGGTCTAAGATCAACCGGGATAAGTGTGAGAGTCTCTGGCTGGGGCGAGGAGAACCTGGTTTTAATCTCCCGTACACCCTTCCAGGACCCAAAGTCTCTGCAAAAGTTCTTGGCATCAAATTTGGCCAGGGGGATTACCCCAAACAAAATTGGGACAGCAGGCTAGAGATCGCCACTCAGAAGATGAACAAATGGAAGGGTTGGTCCTTGACCCTAAGGAAAAGGGTAAACCTGATCAAAGCTTACCTGTCCCTTTGCTGATCTATCTGGGCAGTGTGTGCATCTTGCCAGAGCTTCTCAGGACTCTGGTCTACAGTTTGTTCTTCCAACTGTTATGGGGGAATAGACTGAACTTGATCAAGAGGGAGGTTACTTACCGTACGAGGAGACTAGGAGGGTTGGGTATGGTCAACCCTGTGGTATTCCTTGTGAATACCTTCATTAAGATCAATATTGCAAACCTCTGGAAAGAGAGGGCTCCTCCGTGGGTATTCTCCTGTAGGGGATGGTTTCAGCCTTTCTTCCAGGAATGGGAGACTGGAGGGCAAGTGAAGGATCTCCGCAAACCACATGGACATCTCCCGGCTTACGCTACCGTGGTTCTGAAGGTAATTCGCCTGTGGGGTCTGGGAATGTGGGAGGTCAGGACTCTGCCGAAGAAGCTCCTTGACAAAAGGGTTCTGTTGACCCATTTTCAGAGGCTTCTGGCGCTCAGGGATTGCCCAAGTCGGGATCTTGGGGTGGGTCTGCATCTTTTGAATTCTATCAGGATCCCCTCAAAGATTTGGGACTTGGCTTGGCGCTACTTCCATGGGAAACTGTGTGTGTGAGGGACAATCTGAAGTGTAGGAGCTCTGAGGACAGGAACTGTCCTCGGGAGCATTGTGGTACCATGCTGGAAAGCATGGACCACTTCCTGCTTCGTTGTCCCTTTAACACAGAGGTGTACAACAGGGTGGGCGCCTCCATTGGCTGGCCCTGGCTGGCCGGTCTCTCTTATGCGGAATGGGCCTATGGAGCATTCGGAGACCTGGGTGGTCGGGACCACTGCACCTTATTTCTAGTTAGCGCAGTGGTCAGGTATCACACATGGAACGCACGGTGCTTAGTATCGACGCAACGGAAAATCCTCCCAGTGGACGATGCGTTTAGGACCATACTCGGTGACCTGGTGAAGGTGCGTTCTCTGGAGTATGAGAGACTGGGTACACGGAGTGCCGCTCTCTTCTGGAGGGGCTTTTCTTTTAGTGTGCCCTAGTCTGGTCATCTCCTCTCCTGGTGGTGGGCTGCTGCTGACACCATAGATTTTTGTTTTGTATTGATCAGTAGACAGTGATGTAGGGCTGCAGGCACCGAACTTGGGCTTTGGTAGTTGTGATTATTGTATTGTTTGTTTCTGTATATATTGTATATATGGATTTGGGCGTAGGTGTTAGGTTGGGTGGTGGGAAAAGGGGGGAGGTGGGTTCATCTTGTGGGACACTGATTGTTTGGGTGAAAATCTGGCACTGCCTGATCTGGCCTATGGACGTTGGACATGGACTGAGGCATGAGACGCGGTCAGGTCAGTGCCGGGGTTGGGACTGGTGGGCTCGAGTGTGGGGTGCTTAGTTTAGTCTTGTATATATTTGTATAGTTTAGTATTTATTTTAGATTATTTAAATATATATATATATATATATATATATTTATTTAAAAAAAAAAAGAAAACGTGTATGTGTGTGTGTGTGTGTGTGTATGTATATGTATATGTATATATATATATATATATATATATATATATATATATATATATATATATATATATATATATATATATATATATATATATATATACAGTGCCTACAAGTAGTATTCAACCCCCTGCAGATTTAGCTGGTTGACACATGCGGAATTAACTTGGCATTGTGACATTTGTACTGTAGATCAGCCTGGAAGTGGGAAATGCACTGCACAAATTTTTTTTTTTTAAACGTAAAAATTTAATTCAGAGTGTCATTTATTATTCAACCCCTCAAACCACAAGAATTCTGTTTGGTCCCCCTAAAGTATTAAGAAGTAGTTCAGGCACCAAGAATAATGAGCTTCACATGTGTGGATTAAAGATCTATTTTGCCAGCCTTTTCTGACTATTTAAGACCCTCCCCAAACTTGTGAACAGCACTCAGACATGGTCAACATGGGAAAGACAAAGGAGCATTCCAAGGCCATCAGAGACAAGATCGTGGAGGGTCATAAGGCTGGCAAGGGGTACAAAACCCTTTCCAAGGAGTTGGGCCTACCTGTCTCCACTGTTGGGAGCATCATCCGTAAGTGGAAGGCTTATGGAACTACTGTTAGCCTTCCACGGCCTGGACAGCCTTTGAAATTGTCCTCCCGTGCCGAGGCCAGGCTTGTCCGAAGAGTCAAGGCTAACCCAAGGACAACAAGGAAGGAGCTCTGGGAAGATCTGATGGCAGTGGGGACATTGGTTTCAGTCAATACCATAAGTAACGTACTCCACCGCAATGGTCTCCGTTCCAGACGAGCCCGTAAGGTACGTTTACTATCAAAGCGTCATGTCAAGACTCGTCTACAGTTTGCTCATGATCACTTGGAGGACTCTGAGACAGACTGGTTCAAGGTTCTATGGTCTGATGAGACGAAGATCGAGATCTTTGGTGCCAACCACACACGTGACGTTTGGAGACTGGATGGCACTGCATACGACCCCAAGAATACCATCCCTACAGTCAAGCATGGTGGTGGCAGAATCATGCTGTGGGGCTGTTTCTCAGCCAAGGGGCCTGGCCATCTGATCCGCATCCATGGGAAGATGGATAGCACGGCCTACCTGGAGATTTTGGCCAAGAACCTCCGCTCCTCCATCAAGGATCTTAAGATGGGTCGTAATTTCATCTTCCAACAAGACAACGACCCAAAGCACACAGCCAAGAAAACCAAGGCCTGGTTCAAGAGGGAAAAAGTCAAGGTGTTGGAGTGGCCTAGTCAGTCTCCTGACCTTAACCCAATTGAAAACTTGTGGAAGGAGCTCAAGAATAAAGTCCACATGAGACACCCAAAGAACCTAGATAACTTGGAGAAGATCTGCATGGAGGAGTGGGCCAAGATAACTCCACAGACCTGTGCTGGCCTGATCAGGTCTTATAAAAGACGATTATTAGCTGTAATTGCAAACAAGGGTTATTCCACAAAATATTAAACATAGGGGTTGTATAATAATTGACCCACACTTTTATGTTTAAAATTTAATAAAATTCAACTGAGCAACATAAATTTTTGGTTTGTAAGATTTATGCTTCTGTTCATAAAACCTACTCTCGTTTGCAGTTTGAAGGCTCTAACTTATTTGCTTCTTATCAAACCAGCTAAATCTGCAGGGGGTTGAATACTACTTGTAGGCACTGTGTGTGTATATATATATATATATATATATATATATATATATATATATATATATATAATATACAGTTATATGAAAAAGTTTGGGCACCCCTATTAATCTTAAGCTTAATGTTTTATAAAAATTGGTGTTTTTGCAACAGCTATTTCAGTTTGATATCTAATATATATAATTGTCTTATCCCGTCTGTCTGTCTTTCTGTCTGTCTGTCCAGGAAATCCCACGTCGCTGATTGGTCAGGCCGCGGCCAATCAGCGACGCGTGTTTTCAGAACAAGATGGCGGCCGTTAGCGGCTCACCCTCAGACGCTCACCCTCAGACGCTCACCCTCAGACGCTCACCCTCGGACGCTCACCCTCGGACGCTCACCCTCGGACGCTCACGCTCTGACGCTCACGCTCTGACGCTCACGCACGGACACTCACGCTCATGCACTGACGCTCACGCTCATGCACTGACGCTCACGCTCTGACGCTCATGCTTGGACTCTGACGCTCACGCTGACGCTCTGACGCTCATGCTTGGACTCTGACGCTCACGCTGATGCTCACGCTGACGCTCACGCTCGGACGCTCATGCTCACGCTCGGATGCTCACGCTCACGCTCTGACGCTCACGATCGGACGCTCATGCTCACACACTGACGCTCTGACGCTCACGCTCGGACGCTCACGCTTGGACACTCACGCTTGGACACTCACGCTCGGACGCTTACGCTCTGACGCTCACGCTCGGACGCTTACGCTCTGACGCTCACGCTCGGACGCTTACGCTCTGACGCTCACGCTCGGACGCTTACACTCGGACGCTCACGCTTACACACTGACGCTCACGCACTGATGCTCATGCTTGGATGCTCACGCTCGGACGCTCATGCTCACGCTTGGACGCTCACGCTTGGACGCTCACGCTCTGGCGCTCACGCTCTGACGCTCACGCTCACACACTGATGCTCTGACGCTCACACTCGGACGCTCACGCTCGGACCCTCACGCTTGGACGCTCACGCTCTGACGCTCACGCTCGGACGCTTATGCTCTGACGCTCACGCTCGGACGCTTACACTCGGACGCTCACGCTTACACACTGACGCTCACGCACTGCTCACGCTTGGACGCTCACGCTCGGACGCTCATGCTCACGCGCTAACGCTCACGCGCTAACGCTCACGCGCTGACGCTCACGCTTGGACGCTCACGCTTGGATGCTCACGCTCTGGCGCTCAAGCTCACACACTGACGCTCACGCTCGTGCTCTGACGCTCGCGCTCTGACGCTCACGCTCTGACGCTCGCGCTCTGACTCTGACGCTCGCGCTCTGACGCTCACGCTCGGACGCTCGCGCTCTGACGCTCACGCTCGGACGCTCGCGCTCTGACGCTCACGCTCGGACGCTCGAGCTCTGACGCTCACGCTCGGACGCTTACGCTTGGACACTCATGCTCTGACGCTCATGCTCTGACGCTCACCCTCGGACGCTCACGCTCTGACGCTCACGCTCGGACGCTCACGCTCACCCTCGGACGCTCACCCTCGGACGCTCACCCTCGGACGCTCACCCTCGGACGCTCACGCTCTGACGCTCACGCTCTGACGCTCACGCTCTGACGCTCACGCTCGGACGCTCACGCTCACCCTCGCACGCTCACCCTCGGACGCTCACCCTCGGATCCTCACCCTCAGACGCTCACCATCACATGCTCACACGCTCACCCTCACACGCTCACATTCACACGCTCACCCTCACACGCTCCCACGCTCACCCTCACACGCTCCCACGCTCACCCTCACACGCTCCCACGCTCACCCTCACACCCTCACATTCTCACCCTCCCACGCTCACCCTCACACGCTCACCCTCACACGCTCACACTGTGCTAGCCGGTCATCTCCCGGCTGCTCGCAGCAGAAGTACCCCGACCGGCGGCCTCGCTCCCCGGTCCTCCAAAATTCATTAGGGGCCCTGGGGGGATACATTGTGGGGTTAATTTAAAGTAGTGCACAACCCATTTAAACACTGCTTCGCTGATTAGTCACGCCCGGTCGGACGCATACATATTCTAGAATACCCGATGCGTTAGAATCGGGCCACCATCTAGTATGTAATAACTGTTGGACACAGTAATGTTTCTGCCTTGAAAGGAGGTTTATTGTACTAACAGAAAATGTGCAATCTGCATTCAAACAAAATTTGACAGGTGCATAAGTATGGGCACCTCACCAGAAAAGTGACATTAATATTTAGTAGATCCTCCTTTTGCAAAAATAACAGCCTCTAGTCGCTTCCTGTAGCTTTTAATGAGTTCCTGGATCCTGGATGAAGGTATTTTTGACCATTCCTCTTTACAAAACAATTCCAGTTCAGTTAAGTTTGATGGTCGCCGAGCATGGACAGCCCTCTTCAAATGATCCCACAGATGTTCAATTATATTCAGGTCTGGGGACTGGGATGGCCATTCCAGAACATTGTAATTGTTCCTCTGCTTGAATGCCTGAGTAGATTTGGAGCGGTGTTTTGGATCATTGTCTTGCTGAAAGATCCATCCCCTGCGTAACTTCAACTTTGTCACTGATTCTTGAACATTATTGTCAAGAATCTGCTGATACTGAGTGGAATCCATGCGTCCCTCAACTTTAACAAGATTCCCGGTGTCGGCATTGGCCACACAGCCCCAAAGCATGATGGAACCTCCACCAAATTTTACTGTGGGTAGCAAGTGTTTTTCTTGGAATGCTGTGTTTTTTTGCCGCCATGCATAACGCCTTTTTGTATGACCAAACAACTCAATCTTGGTTTCATCAGTCCACAGGACCTTCTTCCAAAAAGAAATTGGCTTCTCCAAATGTGGTTTTGCATACCTCAGCCGACTCTGTTTGTGCGTTGTATAGTTGACCGATGCACAGTGACACCATCTGCAGCTCTCTGGAGGTGGTCTGAGGATTGTCCTTGACTGATCTCACCATTCTTCTTCTCTGCCTTTCTGATGTTTTTCTTGGCCTGCCACTTCTGGCCTTAACAAGAACTGTCCCTGTGTTCTTCCATTTCCTTACTATGTTCCTCACAGTGGAAACTGACAGTTTAAATCTCTGAGACAGCTTTTTGTATCCTTCCCCTGAACAACTATGTTGAATAATCTTTGTTTTCAGATCATTTGACAGTTGTTTTGAGGAGCCCATGATGCCACTCTTCAGAGGAGATTCAAACAGGAGAACAACTTGCAAGTGGCCACTTTAAGTAGCTTTTCTCATGATTACATACACCTGGCTATGAAGTTCAAAGCTCAATGAGGTTACAAAACCAAAAAAAGTGCTTTAGTAAGTCAGTAAAAAGTAGGTAGGAGTATTTAAAACAAGAAAATGATAAGGGTGCCCATACTTATGCACCTGTCAAATTTTGCACATTTTCTGTTAGTACAATAAACCTCATTTCAAGGCAGAAACATTACTGTGTCCAACAGTTACTACATATATCAAACTGAAATAGCTGTTGCAAAAACACCAATTTTTATAAAACATTAAGCTTAAGATCAATAGGGGTGCCCAAACTATTTCATTTAACTGTGTATGTATATATATATATATATATATATATATATATATATATACATACATACATACATACATACATACATACATACACATATATATATATATATATATTTTTATTTTTTTTTTGTCGGTTATTGTTTATTTTACTTATTATATTGTTATTATTTTGTTTGGTAACCGGACCAGATGTCACAGTGTAAGTAGTTGTTATTCTGTATATATGTATAATATGTGTGTGAGGAGAGAGGGAGCGGCTGGACCAGTTATTACATTGTTTATTTTGTGGTTATTCATTTTGTTATGTTTCTGTTATTATTATTGTTATGTTTTTCATTTTTATAATAAAAAGATCTACAGGATGTAACTCATGATCAGTAATGTAATGTATGTACACAGTGACTGCACCAGCAGAATAGTGAGTGCAGCTCTGGAGTATAATACAGGATGTAACTCAGGATCAGTAATGTAATGTATGTACACAGGGACTGCACCAGCAGAATAGGGAGTGCAGCTCTGGAGTATAAGACAGGATGTAACTCAGGATCAGTACAGGATCAGTAATGTAATGTATGTACACAGCGACTGCACCAGCAGAATAGTGAGTGCAGCTCTGGAGTATAATACAGGATGTAACTCAGGATCAGTAATGTAATGTATGTACACAGTGACTGATCCAGCAGAATAGTGAGTGCAGCTCTGGAGTGTAATACAGGATATAACTCAGGATCAGTAATGTAATGTATGTACACAGGGACTGCACCAGCAGAATAGTGAGTGCAGCTCTGGAGTATAATACAGGAGGTAACTCAGGATCAGTAATGTAATGTATGTACACAGTGACTGAACCAGCAGAATAGTGAGTGCAGCTCTGGAGTATAATACAGGATGTAACTCAGGATCAGTAATGTAATGTATGTACACAGTGACTGCACCAGCAGAATAGTGAGTGCAGCTCTGGAGTATAATACAGGATGTAACTCAGGATCAGTAATGTAATGTATGTACACAGGGACTGCACCAGCAGAATAGTGAGTGCAGCTCTGGAGTATAATACAGGATGTAACTGAGGATCAGTACAGGATCAGTAATGTAATGTCTGTACACAGTGACTGCACCAGCAGAATAGTGAGTGCAGCTCTGGAGTATAATACAGGATGTAACTCAGGATCAGTAATGTAATGTATGTACATAGTGACTCAACCAGCAGAATAGTGAGTGCTGCTCTGGAGTATAATACAGGATGTAACTCAGGATCAGTACAGGATCAGTAATGAAATGTATGTACACAGTGACTGCACCAGCAGAATAGTGAGTGCAGCTCTGGAGTATAATACAGGATGTAACTCAGGATCAGTAATGTAATGTATGTACACAGTGACTGCACCAGCAGAATAGTGAGTGCAGCTCTGGAGTATAATACAGGATATAACTCAGGATCAGTAATGTAATGTATGTACACAGTGACTACACCAGCAGAATAGTGAGTGCAGCTCTGGAGTATAATACAGGATGTAACTCAGGATCAGTAATGTAATGTATGTGCACAGTGACTGCACCAGCAGAATAGTGAGTGCAGCTCTGGAGTATAATACACGATGTAACTCAGGATCAGTAATGTAATGTATGTACACAGTGACTGCACCAGCAGAATAGTGAGTGCAGCTCTGGAGTATAATACAGGATGTAACTCAGGATCAGTAATGTAATGTATGTACACAGTGACTGCACCAGCAGAATAGTGAGTGCAGCTCTGGAGTATAATACAGGATGTAACTCAGGATCAGTAATGTAATGTATGTGCACAGTGACTGCACCAGCAGAATAGTGAGTGCAGCTCTGGAGTATAATACAGGATGTAACTCAGGAAGAGTACAGGATCAGTAATGTAATGTATGTACCCAGCGACTGCACCAGCAGAATAGTGAGTGCAGCTCTGGAGTATAATACAGGATGTAACTCAGGATCAGTAATGTAATGTATGTACACAGTAACTGCACCAGCAGAATAGTGAGTGCAGCTCTGGAGTATAATACAGGATGTAACTCCGGATCAGTAATGTAATGTATGTACACAGTGACTGCACCAGCAGAATAGGGAGTGCAGCTCTGGAGTATAATACAGGATGTAACTCATGATCAGTACAGGATCAGTAATGTAATGTATGTACACAGCGACTGCACCAGCAGAATAGTGAGTGCAGCTCTGGAGTATAATACAGGATGTAACTCAGGATCAGTAATGTAATGTATGTACACAGTGACTGCACCAGCAGAATAGTGAGTGCAGCTCTGGAGTATAATACAGGATGTAACTCATGATCAGTACAGGATCAGTAATGTAATGTATGTACACAGCGACTGCACCAGCAGAATAGCGAGTGCAGCTCTGGAGTATAATACAGGATGTAACTCAGGATCAGTAATGTAATGTATGTACACAGTGACTGATCCAGCAGAATAGTGAGTGCAGCTCTGGAGTGTAATACAGGATATAACTCAGGATCAGTAATGTAATGTATGTACACAGTGACTGCACCAGCAGAATAGTGAGTGCAGCTCTGGAGTATAATACAGGATGTAACTCAGGATCAGTAATGTAATGTATGTACACAGTGACTGCACCAGCAGAATAGTGAGTGCAGCTCTGGAGTATAATACAGGATGTAACTCAGGATCAGTAATGTAATGTATGTGCACAGTGACTGCACCAGCAGAATAGTGAGTGCAGCTCTGGAGTATAATACAGGATGTAACTCAGGAAGAGTACAGGATCAGTAATGTAATGTATGTACCCAGCGACTGCACCAGCAGAATAGTGAGTGCAGCTCTGGAGTATAATACAGGATGTAACTCAGGATCAGTAATGTAATGTATGTACACAGTAACTGCACCAGCAGAATAGTGAGTGCAGCTCTGGAGTATAATACAGGATGTAACTCCGGATCAGTAATGTAATGTATGTACACAGTGACTGCACCAGCAGAATAGGGAGTGCAGCTCTGGAGTATAATACAGGATGTAACTCATGATCAGTAATGTAATGTATGTACACAGTGACTGCACCAGCAGAATAGTGAGTGCAGCTCTGGAGTATAATACAGAATGTAACTCAGGATCAGTAATGTAATGTATGTACACAGTGACTGCACCAGCAGAATAGGTAGTGCAGCTCTGGAGTATAATACAGGATGTAACTCATGATCAGTAATGTAATGTATGTACACAGTGACTGCACCAGCAGAATAGTGAGTGCAGCTCTGGAGTATAATACAGAATGTAACTCAGGATCAGTAATGTACTGTATGTACACAGTGACTGCACCAGCAGAATAGGGAGTGCAGCTCTGGAGTATAATACAGGATGTAACTCATGATCAGTAATGTAATGTATGTACACAGTGACTGCACCAGCAGAATAGTGAGTGCAGCTCTGGAGTATAATACAGGATGTAACTCCGGATCAGTAATGTAATGTATGTACACAGTGACTGCACCAGCAGAATAGGGAGTGCAGCTCTGGAGTATAATACAGGATGTAACTCATGATCAGTAATGTAATGTATGTACACAGTGACTGCACCAGCAGAATAGTGAGTGCAGCTCTGGAGTATAATACAGAATGTAACTCAGGATCAGTAATGTAATGTATGTACACAGTGACTGCACCAGCAGAATAGGGAGTGCAGCTCTGGAGTATAATACAGGATGTAACTCATGATCAGTAATGTAATGTATGTACACAGTGACTGCACCAGCAGAATAGTGAGTGCAGCTCTGGAGTATAATACAGAATGTAACTCAGGATCAGTAATGTAATGTATGTACACAGTGACTGCACCAGCAGAATAGTGAGTGCAGCTCTGGAGTATAATACAGAATGTAACTCAGGATCAGTAATGTACTGTATGTACACAGCGACTGCACCAGCAGAATAGTGAGTGCAGCTCTGGAGTATAATACAGGATGTAACTCAGGATCAGTAATGTAATGTATGTACACAGTGACTGCACCAGCAGAATAGTGAGTGCAGCTCTGGAGTATAATACAGAATGTAACTCAGGATCAGTAATGTAATGTATGTACACAGTGACTGCACCAGCAGAATAGTGAGTGCAGCTCTGGAGTATAATACAGGATGTAACTCAGGATCAGTACAGGATCAGTAATGTAATGTATGTACACAGCGACTGCACCAGCAGAATAGTGAGTGCAGCTCTGGAGTATAATACAGGATGTAACTCAGGATCAGTAATGTAATGTATGTACACAGTGACTGATCCAGCAGAATAGTGAGTGCAGCTCTGGAGTGTAATACAGGATATAACTCAGGATCAGTAATGTAATGTATGTACACAGGGACTGCACCAGCAGAATAGTGAGTGCAGCTCTGGAGTATAATACAGGAGGTAACTCAGGATCAGTAATGTAATGTATGTACACAGTGACTGAACCAGCAGAATAGTGAGTGCAGCTCTGGAGTATAATACAGGATGTAACTCAGGATCAGTAATGTATGTACACAGTGACTGAACCAGCAGAATAGTGAGTGCAGCTCTGGAGTATAATACAGGATGTAACTCAGGATCAGTAATGTAATGTATGTACACAGTGACTGCACCAGCAGAATAGTGAGTGCAGCTCTGGAGTATAATACAGGATGTAACTCAGGATCAGTAATGTAATGTATGTACACAGTGACTGCACCAGCAGAATAGTGAGTGCAGCTCTGGAGTATAATACAGGATGTAACTCAGGATCAGTAATGTAATGTATGTGCACAGTGACTGCACCAGCAGAATAGTGAGTGCAGCTCTGGAGTATAATACAGGATGTAACTCAGGAAGAGTACAGGATCAGTAATGTAATGTATGTACCCAGCGACTGCACCAGCAGAATAGTGAGTGCAGCTCTGGAGTATAATACAGGATGTAACTCAGGATCAGTAATGTAATGTATGTACACAGTAACTGCACCAGCAGAATAGTGAGTGCAGCTCTGGAGTATAATACAGGATGTAACTCCGGATCAGTAATGTAATGTATGTACACAGTGACTGCACCAGCAGAATAGGGAGTGCAGCTCTGGAGTATAATACAGGATGTAACTCATGATCAGTACAGGATCAGTAATGTAATGTATGTACACAGCGACTGCACCAGCAGAATAGTGAGTGCAGCTCTGGAGTATAATACAGGATGTAACTCAGGATCAGTAATGTAATGTATGTACACAGTGACTGCACCAGCAGAATAGTGAGTGCAGCTCTGGAGTATAATACAGGATGTAACTCATGATCAGTACAGGATCAGTAATGTAATGTATGTACACAGCGACTGCACCAGCAGAATAGCGAGTGCAGCTCTGGAGTATAATACAGGATGTAACTCAGGATCAGTAATGTAATGTATGTACACAGTGACTGATCCAGCAGAATAGTGAGTGCAGCTCTGGAGTGTAATACAGGATATAACTCAGGATCAGTAATGTAATGTATGTACACAGTGACTGCACCAGCAGAATAGTGAGTGCAGCTCTGGAGTATAATACAGGATGTAACTCAGGATCAGTAATGTAATGTATGTACACAGTGACTGCACCAGCAGAATAGTGAGTGCAGCTCTGGAGTATAATACAGGATGTAACTCAGGATCAGTAATGTAATGTATGTGCACAGTGACTGCACCAGCAGAATAGTGAGTGCAGCTCTGGAGTATAATACAGGATGTAACTCAGGAAGAGTACAGGATCAGTAATGTAATGTATGTACCCAGCGACTGCACCAGCAGAATAGTGAGTGCAGCTCTGGAGTATAATACAGGATGTAACTCAGGATCAGTAATGTAATGTATGTACACAGTAACTGCACCAGCAGAATAGTGAGTGCAGCTCTGGAGTATAATACAGGATGTAACTCCGGATCAGTAATGTAATGTATGTACACAGTGACTGCACCAGCAGAATAGGGAGTGCAGCTCTGGAGTATAATACAGGATGTAACTCATGATCAGTAATGTAATGTATGTACACAGTGACTGCACCAGCAGAATAGTGAGTGCAGCTCTGGAGTATAATACAGAATGTAACTCAGGATCAGTAATGTAATGTATGTACACAGTGACTGCACCAGCAGAATAGGTAGTGCAGCTCTGGAGTATAATACAGGATGTAACTCATGATCAGTAATGTAATGTATGTACACAGTGACTGCACCAGCAGAATAGTGAGTGCAGCTCTGGAGTATAATACAGAATGTAACTCAGGATCAGTAATGTACTGTATGTACACAGTGACTGCACCAGCAGAATAGGGAGTGCAGCTCTGGAGTATAATACAGGATGTAACTCATGATCAGTAATGTAATGTATGTACACAGTGACTGCACCAGCAGAATAGTGAGTGCAGCTCTGGAGTATAATACAGGATGTAACTCCGGATCAGTAATGTAATGTATGTACACAGTGACTGCACCAGCAGAATAGGGAGTGCAGCTCTGGAGTATAATACAGGATGTAACTCATGATCAGTAATGTAATGTATGTACACAGTGACTGCACCAGCAGAATAGTGAGTGCAGCTCTGGAGTATAATACAGAATGTAACTCAGGATCAGTAATGTAATGTATGTACACAGTGACTGCACCAGCAGAATAGGGAGTGCAGCTCTGGAGTATAATACAGGATGTAACTCATGATCAGTAATGTAATGTATGTACACAGTGACTGCACCAGCAGAATAGTGAGTGCAGCTCTGGAGTATAATACAGAATGTAACTCAGGATCAGTAATGTAATGTACAGTCATGGCCAAAAGTATTGAGAATGAGACAAATAGTAATTGTTCCAAAGTTTACTGCTTCATTTTTTGTAATGGCAATTTGCATATACTCCTGAATGTCTAAGAGTGATCAGCTGAACAGCAATTACTGTACTTGCAAAGTCAATATTTGCCCAGAAAATGAACTTTAACCCCCAAAACACATTTCAACATCATTGCAGTCCTGCCTTAAAAGGAGCAGCTAACATCGTTTTAGTGATTGATCCATTAACACAGGTGTGGGTGTTGATGAGGACAGGGCTGGCGATCAATCAGGCATGATTAAGTAAGAATGACATCACTGGACACTTTAAAAGGAGGCTGGTTCTTGGTATCATTGTTTCTCTTCAGTTAACCATGGTTATCTCTAAATAAACACGTGCAGCCATCATTGCACTGCACAAAAATGGCCTAACAGGGAAGAGTATCGCAGCTACAAAGATTGCACCTCAGTCAAAAATGTATCGCATCATCAAGAACTTCAAGGAGAGAGCTTCCATTGTTGTCAAAAAGCCTCCAGGGCGCCCAAGAAAGACCAGCAAGCGCCAGGACCGTATCTTAAAACTGTTTCAGCTGCGGGATCGGACTACCAGCAGTGCAGAGCTTGCTCAGGAATGGCAGCAGGCTGGTGTGAGTGCTTCTGCACGCACTGTGAGGCGGAGACTCTTTGAGCAAGGGCTGGTTTCAAGGGGGGCAGCAAAGAAGCCACTTCTCTCCAGAAAAAACATCAGGGACCAACTGATATTCTGCAAAAGGTACAGGGAGTGGACTGCTGAGGACTGGGGCAAAGTCATTTTCTCTGATGAATCCCCTTTTCGATTGTTTGGGACATCTGGAAAACAGCTTATTCGGAGAAGAAGAGGTGAGTGCTACCACCAGTCTTGTCTCATGCCAACTGTAAAGCATCCTGAAACCATTCATGTGTGGGGTTGCTTCTCAGCCAAGGGAATCGGCTCACTCACAGTCCTGCCTAAAAACACAGCCATGAATAAAGAATGGTACCAGAATGTCCTCCTAGAGCAACTTCTCCCAACCGTCCAAGAGCAGTTTGGCGCCCAACAATGCCTTTTCCAGCATGATGGAAAATTGCCATAAAGCAAAGGTGATAACTAAATGGCTCATGGAACAAAACATAGAGATTTTGGGTCCATGGCCTGGAAACTCCCCAGATCTTAATCCCATTGAGAACTTGTGGTCAATCATCAAGAGACGGGTGGACAAACAAAAACCAACAAATTCTGGCAAAATGCAAGCATTGATTATGCAAGAATGGACTGCTATCAGTCAGGATTTGGTCCAAAAGTTGATTGAGAGCATGCCAGGGAGAATTACAGAGGTCTTGAAGATGAAGGGGCAACACTGCAAATATTGACTTGCTGCATTAACTCATTCTAACTGTCAATATAACCTATTGGTACTCATAATATGATTGCAATTATATTTCTGTATGTGATATAAACATCAGACAAACACTAATAAAAACCAGAGGCCAGCAGATCATGTGAAAATATAATTTTGGTGTCATTCTCAAAACTTTTGGCCATGACTGTATGTACACAGTGACTGCACCAGCAGAATAGGGAGTGCAGCTCTGGAGTATAATACAGGATGTAACTCAGGATCAGTAATGTACTGTATGTACACAGCGACTGCACCAGCAGAATAGTGAGTGCAGCTCTGGAGTATAATACAGAATGTAACTCAGGATCAGTAATGTACTGTATG
Source organism: Phyllobates terribilis (assembly GCF_046119375.1). Classification (NCBI taxonomy): domain Eukaryota; kingdom Metazoa; phylum Chordata; class Amphibia; order Anura; family Dendrobatidae; genus Phyllobates; species Phyllobates terribilis. Next base: position 86,252,896 of record NW_027362773.1, on the reverse strand, counting down.
TACACAGCGACTGCACCAGCAGAATAGTGAGTGCAGCTCTGGAGTATAATACAGGATGTAACTCAGGATCAGTAATGTAATGTATGTACACAGTGACTGCACCAGCAGAATAGTGAGTGCAGCTCTGGAGTATAATACAGAATGTAACTCAGGATCAGTAATGTAATGTATGTAAACAGTGACTGCACCAGCAGAATAGTGAGTGCAGCTCTGGAGTATAATACAGGATGTAACTCAGGATCAGTACAGGATCAGTAATGTAATGTATGTACACAGCGACTGCACCAGCAGAATAGTGAGTGCAGCTCTGGAGTATAATACAGGATGTAACTCAGGATCAGTAATGTAATGTATGTACACAGTGACTGATCCAGCAGAATAGTGAGTGCAGCTCTGGAGTGTAATACAGGATATAACTCAGGATCAGTAATGTAATGTATGTACACAGGGACTGCACCAGCAGAATAGTGAGTGCAGCTCTGGAGTATAATACAGGAGGTAACTCAGGATCAGTAATGTAATGTATGTACACAGTGACTGAACCAGCAGAATAGTGAGTGCAGCTCTGGAGTATAATACAGGATGTAACTCAGGATCAGTAATGTATGTACACAGTGACTGAACCAGCAGAATAGTGAGTGCAGCTCTGGAGTATAATACAGGATGTAACTCAGGATCAGTAATGTAATGTATGTACATAGTGACTCAACCAGCAGAATAGTGAGTGCTGCTGTGGAGTATAATACAGGATGTAACTCAGGATCAGTACAGGATCAGTAATGTAATGTATGTACACAGTGACTGCACCAGCAGAATAGTGAGTGCAGCTCTGGAGTATAATACAGGATGTAACTCAGGATCAGTACAGGATCAGTAATGTAATGTATGTACACAGTGATTCCACCAGCAGAATAGTGAGTGCAGCTCTGGAGTATAATACAGGATGTAACTCAGGATCAGTAATGTAATGTATGTACACAGTGACTGCACCAGCAGAATAGTGAGTGCAGCTCTGGAGTATAATACAGGATATAACTCAGGATCAGTAATGTAATGTATGTACACAGTGACTACACCAGCAGAATAGTGAGTGCAGCTCTGGAGTATAATACAGGATGTAACTCAGGATCAGTAATGTAATGTATGTACACAGTGACTGCACCAGCAGAATAGTGAGTGCAGCTCTGGAGTGTAATACAGGATGTAACTCAGGATCAGTAGAGGATCAGTAATGTAATGTATGTACACAGTGACTGCTCCAGCAGAATAGTGAGTGCAGCTCTGGAGTATAATACAGGATGTAACTCAGGATCAGTAATGTAATGTATGTACACAGTGACTACACCAGCAGAATAGTGAGTGCAGCTCTGGAGTATAATACAGGATGTAACTCAGGATCAGTAATGTAATGTATGTACACAGTGACTGCACCAGCAGAATAGTGAGTGCAGCTCTGGAGTGTAATACAGGATGTAACTCAGGATCAGTAGAGGATCAGTAATGTAATGTATGTACACAGTGACTGCACCAGCAAAATAGTGAGTGCTGCTCTGGAGTATAATATAGACTGTAATTCTTAAATCTACAATTAATTACATAATAACACCAAAATGATATATCTTTTTTAATCCTCTGATCACCCCTCAGGCAGGTTTATTGTAGCATATTAGAGCGGTTCAGTCCGGTCATCAGCTCAGATCCTGGAGGTTTTTCCTGTCCATTACATTAGTGCGGTTTCTATAAACGTCTCCCTCACATTGTGCAGCTTCAGCCATTATTGGATTTGGGCCGGTGGCCGTCACACACACGTCAGACTATTCTGAACTGTCACCATTAATAATAGGAGCAGAAAGCATAAAACAAGCGCATTGAAGTCATCTGCAAGGACTTCAGCTGCAGGTAACATGAGTGAGCAGCGACGTCTTCCAGCACATTCACATTTATGATAATTGCAGCCCATAATACAATGATGACAGTGATCCTGGTGCTGCCTAAAAATGTTGTTCTTTACTGGAGTCAATGGAGATGGTGCTGCAGGTTTACACAGTGGAGCGTTTGCTACAATTGTATCCAGCTACGACAATGGTCTCTAACTTCAGACTGACATATTTCACTTTGATACATTGTAACAAATTATCCAGACAGAAATGTGTTTTACTCACAGAGGATTGTCCAGATAGGATACAATTGCTACAGATCCTCAGCTGTGCGAATAATTATGTCTCTAGAACCCTAGAATATATTAAGAAACGCTACAAGTTTAGTTTTTGATGCTTTTTTTTTTTTAAACGATTCTGCATGCAATTTTTGGGCAGGATCCGCATAAAAAAACAGTTTGTGGGGAATTTTTCCATTGGAATCCAGAACAGAAAATGCATAAAGGATTCAATGTGAAGAAGAAGTGGCACGTTCCCCAAAATGATTCACTAGATAGCACTCTTAAAGGGATACTAAATCTTGACATTAAAAGGGTTGTCCCGTATTGGACATTTATGGCATATTGGTAGGATATCACATTATGGTCTGATTTATGTGGTCTCACTGCTGAAACCCACATATTTCTTGAGAACAGGGCCCAATTTAGCCCTGTTGGGAATGGGATTAATTAAAGTTATACTCTCGTTAAAGGATATCTGGGAACCCATGCTTATGATCCCCCTCTTTTAGCCATTGCAGGTACCTGAGTCTTGAAATATCCTATCTTTCCTGCCAAAAATGAAATATGCAGATTGTTTCTAGAGAGTGGAAGAGGAGTAGAACTCTAGTGCCACCTATTGGAAGCAGCGATCCTAAAAGTCAATATCGACCCTTTAACGAGCCTTGCCATATGACTTAGGATAAAAGCAAAACCAGAATCTCAATTTTCAGACAGTGTTTCGGGCTGTTGCCCCTCATCAGTGCAAAGTATGAGATGTTATTTGGCTAGGTGACAGGCTCTGGACTGGGGTCTATGGGGTAACATTTCTCCTCATGGAGAGTGGCAAGCCAAGCCTGGCATGTCAGAGTGAGGAGACTTATACGTTTTAGGATCGCTGCTTACAATAGATGGCGCTAGAGTTCTATTCCTCTTCCTCTCTGAAGAGACAATTTGCATATTTAATTTACCATAGGAGCATGCATGGCTTGTAAGTCTCCTCACTCTGACATGCCAGGCTTGGCACTCTCCATAAGGAGAGCCAAAAATGAAAATGACTTGGACTTTTTAAGATGACTGCGTGTGCATGTCACAAAGTCTAGTCATTAGCCATCCATAGACTTTACTTAAAGGGGTTGTCCTATTTACACAACTCTTTCTCCAAAAAAGGACAAGTCTTTGGTTTAAATGAGAAATGAAAACCCCTGGAAGCAAATGGAGGGTGGAGGGGGTCACTCTTTTATCCCAGAATGTCTTGTACAGAAGAAGTGTGTGATCGTCTATAGCTGAGTTTTCAGGTGCCGGTGAGACCGTTAACAGGTCCTCATTTATATGGTCCAGGTTCATGGCCAGATGGTTCTATTGAATCTTTTTCCTTTCTTCAGCTAAAAATGATGACCTCATGAAAGCCGAGCCCTACAAATGTAAAGGAATAATGGTCTCATAAATGAGATTTAGAAAGAAGTTGGAAAAGATTGAGAGTCCTGTGTGAGTTATCGGAGACGTCTGAAAATGTCCAGAGCAAAGTGTTCTGCTCCGATGTGACAGATTGCGGAGTCGCAGCCAGCTTCTACGTCTTGGTCACATACATTAGAGGAAGCGCAGCCAGCTGGCCCCATGACAGACATAACAAATCCTCTCGTTTCAGAGGGGAAAATAACTTACTGGTGCAGGGAATTATTAGCCTGGACAATTTAATCCACTCCGTGACTCGTCTGAAGGATACGTGTTGCAACGAAGGAATTTTTCACCGCTTACGGAGAGAAGCTGCCGCTCGTTTCAAGTATGGTATCAATTTATGTCTCCGGGACAATGGCCGATCCATCACTGTTAACTGAATATTCGCTTGCAATAGAGACTTTGGGTTATTGAGATGAGACGGATCAGAGCTCAGCAGGAGAATCAATGAACAAGATGTTAAGACCATGCCGCAAGTAGTAACACCAACTCTACCCACTTAGAAGAAGAAGAAGAGCTTTCGGCCCCGAGCTGTCATTACGAATTAAAAAAGTTATAGGAATATAATGCACATTAAGGGGGGTTTGTTCTGTAGACATTTCCTTATCAGCCCTGCAAGGGATGTTGATAGATCCTCGTAGGCTCTTGAATGTTGGAGGAATCTGAATTGGTCACTCACATGGGGTCCGTGTTGTTCTGCAATGGTTAAAGGTGAACATAGACCTTGTGGTCCAACAGCATCTTCAGCTGACAGTTGATTTGTGAGGGTTTACTGGTGAAAGCATGGTGGTTACACGCAGTAGTGAGGCACAAGGCTTGGCAGTTATACATCATATTGAGGCACAGAACTTGACAGTTACAGTGTAGAGGCGCAGAGCCTGGGGGCTACACAGTATTGACACACAAGTTTTGGCAGTTACACACATGATTTTGAGGTACAAAGCTTGAACACACAGTATAGAAGCACAATGCTTGGTGGTTACACTCGGTATTGAGAGTTTGCTAGTTACAATATAAAGGCACAAAGACTGGTGGTGTCACATAGTATTGAGATTCAGAGCCTTGAGGTCAGCATAGTATAGAGGAGTGTTACACACAATATTGGAACTCAGAGCCTTGCAGTTACACATAATATAGAGGCACAGTACAGATGCACATAGCTTAGTAGTTACAGACAGTACAGAGGCACAGAGCTTGGTAGTTACACACAGTACAGATGCACAGAGCTTGGTAGTTACACACAGTACAGATGCACAGAGCTTGGTAGTTACAGACAGTACAGATGCACAGAGCTTGGTAGTTACAGACAGTACAGATGCACAGAGCTTGGTAGTTACACACAGTACAGATGCACAGAGCTTGGTAGTTACACACAGTACAGATGCACAGAGCTTGGTAGTTACACACAGTACAGATGCACAGAGCTTGGTAGTTACACACAGTACAGAGGCACAGAGCTTGGTAGTTACACACAGTACAGAGGCACAGAGCTTGGTAGTTACACACAGTACAGAGGCACAGAGCTTGGTAGTTACACACAGTACAGATGCACAGAGCTTGGTAGTTACACACAGTACTGATGCACAGAGCTTGGTAGTTACACACAGTACAGATGCACAGAGCTTGGTAGTTACAGACAGTACAGATGCACAGAGCTTGGTAGTTACACACAGTACAGATGCACAGAGCTTGGTAGTTACACACAGTACAGATGCACAGAGCTTGGTAGTTACACACAGTACAGAGGCACAGAGCTTGGTAGTTACACACAGTACAGATGCACAGAGCTTGGTAGTTACACACAGTACAGAGGCACAGAGCTTGGTAGTTACACACAGTACAGATGCACAGAGCTTGGTAGTTACACACAGTACTGATGCACAGAGCTTGGTAGTTACACACAGTACAGATGCACAGAGCTTGGTAGTTACAGACAGTACAGATGCACAGAGCTTGGTAGTTACACACAGTACAGATGCACAGAGCTTGGTAGTTACACACAGTACAGATGCACAGAGCTTGGTAGTTACACACAGTACAGATGCACAGAGCTTGGTAGTTACAGACAGTACAGAGGCACAGAGCTTGGTAGTTACACACAGTACAGAGGCACAGAGCTTGGTAGTTACAGACAGTACAGATGCACAGAGCTTGGTAGTTACACACAGTACAGATGCACAGAGCTTGGTAGTTACAGACAGTACAGATGCACAGAGCTTGGTAGTTACAGACAGTACAGATGCACAGAGCTTGGTGGTTATACTTAGTATTGAGGCACAGAGATTGCAAGTCATAGATGTATTAGAGTCTTAAATGCATTGTATTTGATATTGTCTAGGCCTGCAATAAAACATTGTAAAACAGCACATCTCCATGTGCATAAAAAAAAGAGCATCACATGACTTACAAGGTAATGGCCACCAGTGACTTTACTGGTGACCCACAGTTCCAGAGTACAGTATGTAGGAAATGTTCAGGGCCGGCCAGTCCCCATGGATTCCCCATGTGCTGGAGCTGCTGGACCCCGTAACCTTTATACCATTGTGTTCGCCACCTCTTTTGTTTTTCAGTCACCTCTATATAATCTGCATTGTACTATATTATTATTAATATTATTGTTTTGTGCCGAGTCTCTTGTAGCATCACCTTTCCCCAGATAAAAGATTATTATTTTTATCTCTAAATGGAGAATATCTCATTCTATCAGGCAGACCCAAGGCGAGCTATGTCCTCTCCGAGATGTGGTGAATGTGTTAAAAGAACAGAGGGCGGCTGGAGGAACCTCAATAAACAGGGATTTCAATGAACACGCATTCTTCTGGCCATTACTATAGCAACAAATAAAATCCCTGCCATAGAACGGAGAGGAAAATAATAAAAAAGCCACCTATGAATGCTAAGAGCTCTTCAGGAGCACATTCAGTTTATGGCCTGACCCTCCGGGCCTCTTGAGACGCTCATCGTCTTTGTTTCCTACAGAACCTTTCAACTCTTTTTTTTAACTTCTAAGATGATTCCTGGCAGTTATGGGGTTTTATATATGGTGCAAAGATACAGGTGCATAGGAGGTACAGGGGTCTCAGCCGCACCGTAGCCATTTGCATGAGGCCATAGGGCTCCCACATCTCTGTGCTATTTGGAATATGGTACTCATTTTGCATCAGAAACCACCCCTATACTCATTTTGTCAAGCCGCAAGTCCATAAAGTTAATTAAGACCCCTTACCTGTTCCTGAAATATATTCAGACCCCAGACCGGACACATCAAATTAATCAGTCCCCAGATCAGACTGTGAAATTAATTTAGACCCCAGATCATATCCTAAAATTAATTCAGACCCCAATTAGACTTCTAAATTACTTTAGCAATCTGGTCTGAGATCTCATTAATTTTCGACCTCAGATCAGATCCTTAAAAGCAATCAGACCAGACCCTCAAATTAATCAGACCCCAGACCAGACCCTCAAATTAATCAGACCCCAGACCAGACCCTCAAATTAATCAGACCCCAGACCAGACCCTAAAATTAATCAGACCTTCGATCAGACCCTAAAATTAATCATACCCCAGAACATACCCTCAAATTGTTGAGACCCCAGACCAGACCCTAAAATTAATCAGACCCTTAAAATTAATCAGACCCCAGACCATACCCTCAAATTGATGAGACCCTAGACTATACCCTAAAATTAATTGGATCCCAGACCCTTAAAATTAATCAGACCCCAGACCATGCCCTCAAATTAATCAGACCCCAGATCAGACCCTAAAATTAATCAGACCCCCAGACTCTTAAAATTAATCAGACCCCAGACCATACCCTCAAACTGATGAGACACCAGACCAGACCCTAAAATTAGTTGGATCCCAGACTAGACCCTCAAATTAATCAGACCCTAGACCTCTAAAATTATCTCAGACCCAAGAACACACCCATACAATTAGATAGATCCCAGACCTGATGCCTAAAATGAACTCGAACCCCCAGACCAAATGTTTACAATTAATCAGAACCCAGAGCAGACCCCTAAAATGAATCAGATCCCTAGAATCAATTGACTCCAGACTAGTAAAATCAATTCAGACCCAAGACCGGACCCATATGATTAAACAGGCACAAGACCATATGTTAAAAATTAATCCAACTGTAGACCAGACCCAAACAATTAATCAGACGCCAGACCAGACCCAAACAATCAGACCCCAGATTAATCCCCTCCAATTAGTCAGAACCTTTAAATTAATTGACTCTGACCATTTAAAATGAATTCAAACCACTGACCAGACCCTTAAAACTAATCAGACCCCAGAGCAAACTCTTTGAATTAATTAGACCCTAGACCAGAACCCTGAAAGTTTTAATTTGAATTGCATGGCAGTATTCAAGTTTCAAAGTTTGTGAAAAAGTAAAAAAAAAATTCTGTCTTTTTCGCTTCTATAAAGACCCCCATAATGGTTGCTCCCTGTTTTATTAAAAGACAACTTTTTAGACATAAACATGAATTTAAAGAGTGACTGTCATTTTAATTTTTATTCCATAAATCAATAGTACATGTGAGAATAAGCAACGTTGTAATATATCTAATCAGAGAAAATCTGCTTCTTTCACTCTCAATTCAGCGGTAAAATCTGTATTCAGTGAAGGCTGAGATAGATGACAATTGGTGCTTTTAAACTTCCATGTAGGGGGAGGAGCTAGAGCCCGACACATTCCGCTACAAGTTTTCCTGAAATAAGTTACAGTTCTCCATAGAACTTTATGAGCACTAACTGTCATCTCCTACCTCAGTAATGGGAATATCCGTATTCACTGAAAATGGAGAAGTTTGAGACTAAAAGATCAGTCCAGGAGGAGAAGGAAGCAGATTTCTCTGATTAAAAAAAAAAATATTACAAATATTTCTTATTTTCCCGTGTATTATTGATTTTATGAAAATAAATAAATAAAACAGTTTTTAAATATTTTTTTAAATGAAGTAGAAATATCCTTGTTATCCAGCCAAAATGGACATTTTCTTTATCAGAGAGGGAAAAGTGCATAGATCTGAGAAATGGATGTGGGCAGATGATGGAGAACATGGAGGGGCTGTCGGGGGCGCTGTAAGGACTTGGGTGAAGGGAGCAGAGACAGTAAAAGCTTAAAATGTTTGTCTGGTTTTGTCACTGTCCAGGCGGCCGTCTGCAAATGTTGATCTGCGGCCAACATGACAATAAGCCGCGCATTATTCTAATGCTTTCTATCAGGGCCACTAACCCTATTACAGTCCCGGGCTGCCGGCTGACCGCTTCCCTGCGGTTTAATGGTTTGTGGGTCTCATTGAGGAGAAGATGATACTTTGTATCTTCCTCTCCCCTTACTAATTATATTGACTCCATGGCTGATGATACAATCATCTAGAACTTGTTAATTACTGTATGACTTCACTTTATGGATTACGGTGAGGACGCTCCGTTTTACGCTTCGCAATGCCAGATGTTTGTATCACGTATTGATCTATTACTCGGAGGTCTTAGAAATCAATAGTTGGATGTTCTTTAGAGCTAAATGCTAAAATAGCATTTTGAATAACTTATTCTTTTTTTTCGCCCTGCACTGTTTTTTTTTTTTTAGCAGATGGCTTCATATATCCATACCGCCACCTGAAAGCATACTGGTCATTGTAATATTTGTCTTATGAGGATTAACCATATTTCTGACTTTTATCCTACAATTTTCACCTGATTCCCCTTTGCAGGCTTTATCTCTAATTTTCAGTTGTCTCTGAGCTGCTGGGTGGACACTAGCTGCTATGATGTCTCCCATATACAGCACACACAGACGTGAGGGATTCCTGCCCTCCTGTCTCTATGTAGCACATGTGCAGAAGCAGCAGCATGGAGGACATCATACAGCAGTGCTGAGCAATGTAGCTGTAAATCCAGCACTGGGCTGAAATAAAATACTAACTAGAAAGCAAAGAGTGGGTGGAAACAAGCTACTATGCTGTCTCTTATATACAGAGACACAGACATGAGGGATTCCTACTCCCTGTCTCTTTACTACATGTTCGGAAGCAGCAGTAGCACGGAGGACATCATACAGCAGTACTGAGCAGTGTATCTGTGAATCCAGCACTGGGCTGAAATAAAATACTAACTAGTAAGCAAAGAGTGGGTGGAAACAAGCTACTTTTCTGTCTCTTATATACAGAGACACAGACATGAGGGATTACGGTTCCCTGTCTCTTTACCACATGTTTGGAAGCAGCAGTATGGAGGACATCAGACAGCAGTACTGAGCAATGTAGCTGTGAATCCAGCACTGGGCTGAAATAAAATACTAACTAGAAAGCCAATGGTGGGTGGAAATAAGCTACTATGCAGTCTCTTACATACAGAGACACAGACATGAGGGATTCCTGCTCACTGTCTCTTTTACTACATGTTCAGACGCAGCTGCATGGAGGATATCAGACAGCAGTACTGAGCAGTGTAGCTGTGAATCCAGTACTGGGCTGAAATAAAATACCAACTAGTAAGTAAAGGTAGGTGTAAACAAGCTACTATGCTGTCTCTTATATTCAGAGACACAGACATGGGGGATTACGGTTCCCTGTCTCTTATCACATGTTTGGAAGCAGCCTCACGGAGGACATCATACAGCAGTACTGAGCAGTGTAGCTGTAAATCCAGCATTGCCCTAAAATAAAATACTAACTAGAAAGCAAATGTTGGGTGAAAACAAACTGCTAAAAATCAGTTTTGCAGTTGCCTTAAACATTTTGAACCATTATAGCCTCTCTGGTGCACTCTCTATTGCTGGTTACAGAATGAGTTAACTAAGAATCTGTTAGTCAGCACGCTATGACAGTCTGATAGGGAGCTTGTAACTCTTATCTGTTTTTTTTCTGAACTCTTTTCGACTGATGGAAGACCACAGAATACATCAAAGTTGAACATGCAGGGAAACAAAGAGCCTGTAAATGCAAAACGGTGCAGAATTTTTAATGTAACCAAATTGCAAACATGATACTAAGCCACAAATACATGCATTTAAGAAACATCTAATCATCCATTTTTTTTATTTTTATCAGTGACTAAAGAGATTGGGAGGCATGAAAAAGGTGAATTGGCTCATAAGTGGAGAAAGAAGCTGATTCCTTTTTTTCTGCAATGTCAAATCCGCCTAGTAATGCAGTGATCTATTTATACTCTGATACATATAGAAGTCAGGTTATATTGCCTAGTGGTTTGTAGTGCAACATTGTAAGATGTCAACAACTTTCCCCAGAAGAAAATAACTTTATAATGGGCAACCAATATTTTTTTTCTCTATATTTGGTTCAAAAGTTGGGAGAGTCCCTCCAAAAAGATGATTCCGGGTTTGACGGCCCGTTTCCTGACCACAGATGGTGTCTCTTCTCCAGTTTGGATACTTTGCTGAAACCTGATAATATAATAAGTGAGGTTTTACCAGCGTAATAATCTCATTGACGACGCGGCCCGGCCACTCTAACAGATGAATTTTGCATATATTAACAGCTGACAGATGGGGCGAGTCAACATACTGGGAACAAAAGAGACAACTCCGAAAATGGATTAGGTAATTAAAAGTTTATGGAAGCTGCGACAGATACAGAGCTGTCAGCAGAAGTGAGCTGTAAAACACCGGGCATCCTGGGAATCCCACCCCGGCTGTCACTGCTTCTTGGGATTAAGTAATTATTGCAAAATTTAGATATGTTCACCTTGGGCTTGTGGGTGAAAGATGGCGAATGCTGGAGGATATCGAGAGACCGGCACAGAAAGTGGTGTAACTAGAGTCCAATGGGCCCCATCGAGAGACCGGCACAGAAAATGGTGTAACTAGAGTCCAATGGGCCCCATCGAGAGACCGGCACAGAAAATGGGGTAACTAGAGTCCAATGGGCCCCATCGAGAGACCGGCACAGAAAGTGGTGTAACTAGAGTCCAATGGGCCCCATCGAGAGACCGGCACAGAAAATGGTGTAACTAGAGTCCAATGGGCCCCATCGAGAGACCGGCACAGAAAGTGGTGTAACTAGAGTCCAATGGGCCCCATCGAGAGACCGGCACAGAAAATGGTGTAACTAGAGTCCAATGGGCCCCATCAAGAGACCAGCACAGAAAGTGGTGTAACTAGAGTCCAATGGGCCCCATCGAGAGACCGGCACAGAAAATGGTGTAACTAGAGTCCAATGGGCCCCATCGAGAGACCGGCACAGAAAATGGGGTAACTAGAGTCCAATGGGCCCCATCGAGAGACCGGCACAGAAAGTGGTGTAACTAGAGTCCAATGGGCCCCATCGAGAGACCGGCACAGAAAGTGGTGTAACTAGAGTCCAATGGGCCCCATCAAGAGCCCGGCACAGAAAGTGGTGTAACTAGAGTCCAATGGGCCCCATCGAGAGACCGGCACAGAAAATGGTGTAACTAGAGTCCAATGGGCCCCAGTGTAAAACTTAGACCTGGGCCCCCAACTGCATGTTGGTCAGGTGTATGGGCCCTTATAGCGTTCTAGATCCTATAAAGACATACGTATTGCCCCCCCCCCCCATGTAATAATGTAACACGTCCTGGCTTCTTCTTGTAATAATCTCCCTCATCTTTGTTCCCATGTTATAACATTTTCCCCCATCCTGGTACAATGTCCTCTATCCTGATATAATGTCCCCCATCCTGTTATAATGTCCCCTATCCTGTTATAATGTCCCCTATCCTGGTATAATGTCCCCCATCCTGTTATAATGTCCCCTATCCTGTTATAATGTCCCCTATGCTGGTATAATGTCCCCCATCCTGGTATAATGTCCCCATTCTGGTACAATGTCCTCTATCCTGATATAATGTCCCCCATCCTGTTATAATGTCCCCTATCCTGTTATAATGTCCCCTATCCTGGTATAATGTCCCCCATCCTGGTATAATGTCCCCCATTCTGGTACAATGTCCTCTATCCTGGGGCCCCCTTCCTGATTCCCCAGCAATCAGCTGCAATTTCATTTCCCAGCAGTGCCACCACAGGACAAGGAAATCAAGGGCTGTATAGATAATGATCAGAATCATCAGGTACTCAAAAGACTCTATATAAGATATGCTTTTCTAAATGAGGCTCCTATGTTGGATTCGTTTCATGCAAATAAGTAAACATTTAAAGAGGTCATGTCACCTGTAAATACTCGTCTTCTCCATGACATAAGAATTCTGGAGCATCTTTTATAGAAATTTTGATGTTATGCTCATTGTACATCATCTGTTATTCCTCCTGGATATTTATCAATGAAATAACAACTGGACGTGTCTCCACAGTGACACAGACAGGATTGAATTGTCAATTTATTTAAAATTTTCCAGGAAGTGTAACAGAGGAACAGTGCAGCGGAGTTAAGAAAAGATGCTCCTGAATGGTTATGATATGGGCAATTACATCTATCACCAGATTTTATAATACAAACTGCACACATTATTAAATAGACTTCTTAGACCTGATGACGCTGGTGTCTTTACTTCAGAGATCCATGACAGAACGGTTGTATAATTCTAATGCTAAACTTGGCGTTTTAGAACACCATCTAAAGCCAGACTCCTAAATTGCTCATTTTTATATTAGGATTGAAAACTTTCGCAATGGATTCTGCAGATATTCTTATGTGGATTTAGAAATTAATTACACCAGCCTCATCAGGTCTAAAAGATCTATCTAATAATGTATTGTGAAATTTGGTGACACATCCACTTTAAACTAACACGTCAAGAGAGGGGAGAGGATTGGATATTAATAAGTTAATTTGTATTCTATAATGACTACGGATGATTGGCTCGGGAAGTGCAGACCAGCTGTATGAATGCAAGAAAGTGGCAATTTTGCCTTATTTGTATGTTTAAATAAGACTCCCTCCCCTACCAACATTTTTATCCTCTTAATGTATCGCAATCATCAGATTATATAGCACTGTGCACTTACAACTGCTCATTATGCCTTTCTAGCCAGCTAATTCTTCTCATTCCCTGCTCTATGTAGAAAGAAAGTCTCTTGCACATAGGGGCAGTATTATAGTAGTTATATTCTTGTACATAGGGGCAGTATTATAGTAATAATATTCTTGTACATAGGGGCAGTATTATAGTAGTTATATTCTTGTACATAGGGGCAGTATTATAGTAGCCATATTCTTGTACATAGGAGCAGTATTATAGTAGTTATATTCTTGTATATAGGGAGCAGTATTATAGTAGTTATATTCTTGTACATAGAGGCAGTATTATAGTAGATATATTCTTGTACATAGGGGCAGTATTATAGTAGTTATATTCTTGTACATAGCAGCAGTATTATAGTAGTTATATTTTGTACATAGGGGGCAGTATTATAGTAGTTATATTCTTGTACATAGGGGGCAGTATTATAGTAGATATATTCTTGTACATAGAGGCAGTATTATAGTAGATATATTCTTGTACATAGGGGCAGTATTATAGTAGTTATATTCTTGTACATAGCAGCAGTATTATAGTAGTTATATTTTGTACATAGGGGGCAGTATTATAGTAGTTATATTCTTGTACATAGGGGGCAGTATTATAGTAGTTATATTCTTGTACATAGGGGCAGTATTATAGTAGTTATATTTTGTACATAGGGGGCAGTATTATAGTAGTTATATTTTGTACATAGGGGGCAGTATTATAGTAGTTATATTCTTGTACATAGGGGGCAGTATTATAGTAGTTATATTTTGTACATAGGGGGCAGTATTATAGTAGTTATATTCTTGTACATAGGGGGCAGTATTATAGTAGTTATATTCTTGTACATAGGAGCAGTATTATAGTAGTTATATTCTTGTACATAGGGGGCAGTATTATAGTAGTTATATTCTTGTACATAGGGGCAGTATTATAGTAGTTATATTCTTGTACATAGGGGGCAGTATTATAGTAGTTATATTCTTGTACATAGGGGCAGTATTATAGTAGTTATATCCTTGTATATAGGGGACAGTATTATAGTAGTTATATTCTTGTACATAGGGGCAGTATTATAGTAGTTATATTCTTGTACATAGGGGGCAGTATTATAGTAGTTATATTCTTGTACATAGGGGGCAGTATTATAGTAGTTATATTCTTGTACATAGGGGGCAGTATTATAGTAGTTATATTCTTGTACATAGGGGCAGTATTATAGTAGTTATATTCTTGTACATAGGAGCAGTATTATAGTAGTTATATTCTTGTACATAGGGGGCAGTATTATAGTAGTTATATTCTTGTACATAGGGGCAGTATTATAGTAGTTATATTCTTGTACATAGGGGGCAGTATTATAGTAGTTATATTCTTGTACATAGGGGGCAGTATTATAGTAGTTATATTCTTGTACATAGGGGGCAGTATTATAGTAGTTATATTCTTGTACATAGGAGCAGTATTATAGTAGTTATATTCTTGTACATAGAGGCAGTATTATAGTAGTTATATTCTTGTACATAGGGAGCAGTATTATAGTAGTTATATTCTTGTACATAGGAGGCAGTATTATAGTAGTTATATTCTTGTACATAGGGAGCAGTATTATAGTAGTTATGTTCTTGTACATAGGAGCAGTATTATAGTAGTTATATTCTTGTACATAGGGAGCAGTATTATAGTAGTTATATTCTTGTACATAGGAGCAGTATTATAGTAGTTATATTCTTGTACATAGGAGCAGTATTATAGTAGTTATATTCTTGTACATAGGGTCAGTATTATAGTAGTTATATTCTTGTACATAGGAGGCAGTATTATAGTAGTTATATTCTTGTACATAGGAGCTGTATTATAGTAGTTATATTCTTGCACATAGGGGGCAGTATTATAGTAGTTATATTCTTGTACATAGGGGCAGTATTATAGTAGTTATATTCTTGTACATAGGGGGCAGTATTATAGTAGTTATATTCTTGTACATAGGGGCAGTATTATAGTAGTTATATTCTTGTACATAGGGGGCAGTATTATAGTAGTTATATTCTTGTACATAGGGGCAGTATTATAGTAGTTATATTCTTGTACATAGGGGCAGTATTATAGTAGTTATATTCTTGTACATAGAGGCAGTATTATAGTAGTTATATTCTTGTACATAGGGAGCAGTATTATAGTAGTTATATTCTTGTACATAGGAGGCAGTATTATAGTAGTTATATTCTTGTACATAGGGAGCAGTATTATAGTAGTTATATTCTTGTACATAGGAGCAGTATTATAGTAGTTATATTCTTGTACATAGGGAGCAGTATTATAGTAGTTATATTCTTGTACATAGGAGCAGTATTATAGTAGTTATATTCTTGTACATAGGAGCAGTATTATAGTAGTTATATTCTTGTACATAGGAGGCAGTATTATAGTAGTTATATTCTTGTACATAGGAGCTGTATTATAGTAGTTATATTCTTGCACATAGGGGGCAGTATTATAGTAGTTATATTCTTGTACATAGGGGCAGTATTATAGTAGTTATATTCTTGTACATAGGGGGCAGTATTATAGTAGTTATATTCTTGTACATAGGGGCAGTATTATAGTAGTTATATTCTTGTACATAGGGGGCAGTATTATAGTAGTTATATTCTTGTACATAGGGGCAGTATTATAGTAGTTATATTCTTGTACATAGGGGCAGTATTATAGTAGTTATATTCTTGTACATAGGGGGCAGTATTATAGTAGTTATATTCTTGTACATAGGGGGCAGTATTATAGTAGTTATATTCTTGTACATAGGGGGCAGTATTATAGTAGTTATATTCTTGTACATAGGGGCAGTATTATAGTAGTTATATTCTCGCACATAGGAGCAGTATTATAGTAGTTATATTCTTGTACATAGAGGCAGTATTATAGTAGTTATATTCTTGTACATAGGGAGCAGTATTATAGTAGTTATATTCTTGTACATAGGAGCAGTATTATAGTAGTTATATTCCTGTACATAAGAACAGTATTATAGTCGTTATATTCTTGTACATAGGAGCAGTATTATAGTAGTTTTAGTCTTGTACATAGGAGCAGTATTATAGTAGCTATATTCTTGTATATAGGAGCAGTATTATAGTAGTTATATTCTTGTACATAGGAGCAGTATTATAGTAGATATATTCTTGTACATAGGGGCAGTATTATAGTAGTTATATTCTTGTACATAGGAGCAGTATTATAGTAGATATAATCTTGTACATAGGAGCAGTATTATAGTAGATATATTCTTGCACATAGGGGCATTATTATAGTAGTTATATTCTTGTACATAGGAGCAGTATTATAGTAGTTATAGTCTTGTACATAGGAGCAGTATTATAGTAGTTATATTCTTGTATATAGAAGCAGTATTATAGTAGTTATATTCTTGTACATAGGAGCAGTATTATAGTAGATATATTCTTGTACATAGGGGCAGTATTATAGTAGTTATATTCTTGTACATAGGAGCAGTATTATAGTAGTTATAGTCTTGTACATAGGAGCAGTATTATAGTAGTTATATTCTTGTACATAGGGGACAGTATTATAGTTATATTCTTGTACATAGGAGCAGTATTATAGTAGTTAGGTTCTTGTACATAGGAGCAGTATTATAGTAGTTATATTCTTGTACATAGGGGCAGTATTATAGTAGTTATATTCTTGTACATAGGGGCAGTATTATAGTAGTTATATTCTTGTACATAGGAGCAGTATTATAGTAGTTATATTCTTGTACATAGGGGGCAGTATTATAGTAGTTATATTCTTGTACATAGGGGCAGTATTATAGTAGTTATATTCTTGTACATAGGAGGCAGTATTATAGTAGTTATATTCTTGTACATAGGGGGCAGTATTATAGTAGTAATATTCTTGTACATAGGGAGCAGTATTATAGTAGTTATATTCTTGTACATAGGGAGCAGTATTATAGTAGTTATATTCTTGTACATAGGGGGCAGTATTATAGTAGTTATATTCTTGTACATAGGAGCAGTATTATAGTAGTTATATTCTTGTACATAGGGAGCAGTATTATAGTAGTTATATTCTTGTACATAGGGGGCAGTATTATAGTAGTTATATTCTTGTACATAGGGAGCAGTATTATAGTAGTTATATTCTTGTACATAGGGAGCAGTATTATAGTAGTTATATTCTTGTACATAGGGGCAGGATTATAGTAGTTATATTCTTGTACATAGGGAGCAGTATTATAGTAGTTATATTCTTGTACATAGGGGGCAGTATTATAGTAGTTATATTCTTGTACATAGGGGGCAGTATTATAGTAGTTATATTCTTGTACATAGGGGGCAGTATTATAGTAGTTATATTCTTGTACATAGGGAGCAGTATTATAGTAGTTATATTCTTGTACATACGGAGCAGTATTATAGTAGTTATATTCTTGTACATAGGGGGCAGTATTATAGTAGTTATATTCTTGTACATAGGAGCAGTATTATAGTAGTTATATTCTTGTACATAGGAAGCAGTATTATAGTAGTTATATTCTTGTACATAGGGGGCAGTATTATAGTAGTTATATTCTTGTACATAGGGAGCAGTATTATAGTAGTTATATTCTTGTACATAGGGAGCAGTATTATAGTAGTTATATTCTTGTACATAGGGGGCAGTATTATAGTAGGTATATTCTTGTACATAGGGGCAGTATTATAGTAGTTATATTCTTGTACATAGGGGGCAGTATTATAGTAGTTATATTCTTGTACATAGGAGCAGTATTATAGTAGTTATATTCTTGTACATAGGAGCAGTATTATAGTAGTTATATTCTTGTACATAGGAGCAGTATTATTGTAGTTATATTCTTGTACATAGGAGCAGTATTATAGTAGCTATATTCTTGTACATAGGGGCAGTATTATAGTAGTTATATTCCTGTACATAAGAACAGTATTATAGTAGTCATATTCTTGTACATAGGAGCAGTATTATAGTAGTTATATTCTTGTACATAGGAGCAGTATTATAGTAGATATATTCTTGTACATAGGGGCAGTATTATAGTAGTTATATTCTTCTACATAGCAGCAGTATTATAGTAGATATATTCTTGTACATAGGAGCGGTATAATAGTAGTTATATTCTTGTACATAGGAGCAGTATTATAGTAGTCATATTCTTGTACATAGGAGCAGTATTATAGTAGTTATATTCTTGTACATAGGAGCAGTATTATAGTAGTTATATTCTTGTACATAGGAGCAGTATTATAGTAGTTATAGTCTTGTACATAGGAGCAGTATTACAGTAGTTATATTCTTGTACATTGGGGCAGTATTATAGTAGTTATAGTCTTGTACATAGGAGCAGTATTATAGTAGTTATATTCTTGTACATAGGGGCAGTATTATAGTAGTTATAGTCTTGTACATAGGGGCAGTATTATAGTAGTTATATTCTTGTACATAGGAGCAGTATTATAGTAGTTATAGTCTTGTACATAGGAGCAGTATTATAGTAGTTATATTCTTGTACATAGGGGGCAGTATTATAGTAGATATATTCTTGTACATTGGGGCAGTATTATAGTAGTTATAGTCTTGTACATAGGAGCAGTATTATAGTAGTTATAGTCTTGTACATAGGAGCAGTATTATAGTAGGTATATTCTTGTACATAGGGGCAGTATTATAGTAGTTATATTCTTGTACATAGGGGGCAGTATTATAGTAGTTATATTCTTGTACATAGGAGCAGTATTATAGTAGTTATATTCTTGTACATAGGAGCAGTATTATAGTAGTTATATTCTTGTACATAGGAGCAGTATTATAGTAGTTATAGTCTTGTACATAGGAGCAGTATTATAGTAGTTATAGTCTTGTACATAGGAGCAGTATTACAGTAGTTATATTCTTGTACATTGGGGCAGTATTATAGTAGTTATAGTCTTGTACATAGGAGCAGTATTATAGTAGTTATATTCTTGTACATAGGGGCAGTATTATAGTAGTTATAGTCTTGTACATAGGAGCAGTATTATAGTAGTTATATTCTTGTACATAGGAGCAGTATTATAGTAGTTATATTCTTGTACATAGGAGCAGTATTATAGTAGTTATATTCTTGTACATAGGGGCAGTATTATAGTAGTTATATTCTTGCACATAGGAGCAGTATTATAGTAGATATATTCTTGTACATAGGGGCAGTATTATAGTAGTTATATTCTTGTACATAGGAGCAGTATTATAGTAGTCATATTCTTGTACATAGGAGCAGTATTATAGTAGTTATATTCTTGTACATAGGAGCAGTATTATAGTAGTTATATTCCTGTACATAAGAACAGTATTATAGTAGTCATATTCTTGTACATAGGAGCAGTATTATAGTAGTTATATTCTTGTACATAGGAGCAGTATTATAGTAGATATATTCTTGTACATAGGGGCAGTATTAGAGTAGTTATATTCTTGTACATAGGAGCAGTATTATAGTAGTTATATTCTTGTACATAGGGGCAGTATTATAGTAGTTATATTCTTGTACATAGGAGCAGTATTATATTAGTTATAGTCTTGTATATAGGGGCAGTATTATAGTAGTTATAGTCTTGTACATAGGAGCAGTATTATAGTAGTTATATTCTTGTACATTGGGGCAGTATTATAGTAGTTATAGTCTTGTACATAGGAGCAGTATTATAGTAGTTATATTCTTGTATATAGGAGCAGTATTATAGTAGTTATATTCTTGTACATAGGAGCAGTATTATAGTAGATATATTCTTGTACATAGGGGCAGTATTATAGTAGTTATATTCTTGTACATAGGAGCAGTATTATAGTAGTTATATTCTTGTACATAGGGTCAGTATTATAGTAGTTATATTCTTGTACATAGGAGGCAGTATTATAGTAGTTATATTCTTGTACATAGGAGCTGTATTATAGTAGTTATATTCTTGCACATAGGGGGCAGTATTATAGTAGTTATATTCTTGTACATAGGGGCAGTATTATAGTAGTTATATTCTTGTACATAGGGGGCAGTATTATAGTAGTTATATTCTTGTACATAGGGGCAGTATTATAGTAGTTATATTCTTGTACATAGGGGGCAGTATTATAGTAGTTATATTCTTGTACATAGGGGCAGTATTATAGTAGTTATATTCTTGTACATAGGGGCAGTATTATAGTAGTTATATTCTTGTACATAGAGGCAGTATTATAGTAGTTATATTCTTGTACATAGGGAGCAGTATTATAGTAGTTATATTCTTGTACATAGGAGGCAGTATTATAGTAGTTATATTCTTGTACATAGGGAGCAGTATTATAGTAGTTATATTCTTGTACATAGGAGCAGTATTATAGTAGTTATATTCTTGTACATAGGGAGCAGTATTATAGTAGTTATATTCTTGTACATAGGAGCAGTATTATAGTAGTTATATTCTTGTACATAGGAGCAGTATTATAGTAGTTATATTCTTGTACATAGGGTCAGTATTATAGTAGTTATATTCTTGTACATAGGAGGCAGTATTATAGTAGTTATATTCTTGTACATAGGAGCTGTATTATAGTAGTTATATTCTTGCACATAGGGGGCAGTATTATAGTAGTTATATTCTTGTACATAGGGGCAGTATTATAGTAGTTATATTCTTGTACATAGGGGGCAGTATTATAGTAGTTATATTCTTGTACATAGGGGCAGTATTATAGTAGTTATATTCTTGTACATAGGGGCAGTATTATAGTAGTTATATTCTTGTACATAGGGGCAGTATTATAGTAGTTATATTCTTGTACATAAGGGGCAGTATTATAGTAGTTATATTCTTGTACATAGGGGGCAGTATTATAGTAGTTATATTCTTGTACATAGGGGCAGTATTATAGTAGTTATATTCTCGCACATAGGAGCAGTATTATAGTAGTTATATTCTTGTACATAGAGGCAGTATTATAGTAGTTATATTCTTGTACATAGGGAGCAGTATTATAGTAGTTATATTCTTGTACATAGGAGCAGTATTATAGTAGTTATATTCCTGTACATAAGAACAGTATTATAGTAGTTATATTCTTGTATATAGGAGCAGTATTATAGTAGTTATAGTCTTGTACATAGGAGCAGTATTATAGTAGCTATATTCTTGTATATAGGAGCAGTATTATAGTAGTTATATTCTTGTACATAGGAGCAGTATTATAGTAGATATATTCTTGTACATAGGGGCAGTATTATAGTAGTTATATTCTTGTACATAGGAGCAGTATTATAGTAGATATAATCTTGTACATAGGAGCAGTATTATAGTAGATATATTCTTGTACATAGGGGCATTATTATAGTAGTTATATTCTTGTACATAGGAGCAGTATTATAGTAGTTATAGTCTTGTACATAGGAGCAGTATTATAGTAGTTATATTCTTGTATATAGAAGCAGTATTATAGTAGTTATATTCTTGTACATAGGAGCAGTATTATAGTAGATATATTCTTGTACATAGGGGCAGTATTATAGTAGTTATATTCTTGTACATAGGAGCAGTATTATAGTAGTTATAGTCTTGTACATAGGAGCAGTATTATAGTAGTTATATTCTTGTACATAGGGGACAGTATTATAGTTATATTCTTGTACATAGGAGCAGTATTATAGTAGTTAGGTTCTTGTACATAGGAGCAGTATTATAGTAGTTATATTCTTGTACATAGGGGCAGTATTATAGTAGTTATATTCTTGTACATAGGGGCAGTATTATAGTAGTTATATTCTTGTACATAGGAGCAGTATTATAGTAGTTATATTCTTGTACATAGGGGGCAGTATTATAGTAGTTATATTCTTGTACATAGGGGCAGTATTATAGTAGTTATATTCTTGTACATAGGAGGCAGTATTATAGTAGTTATATTCTTGTACATAGGGGGCAGTATTATAGTAGTAATATTCTTGTACATAGGGAGCAGTATTATAGTAGTTATATTCTTGTACATAGGGAGCAGTATTATAGTAGTTATATTCTTGTACATAGGGGGCAGTATTATAGTAGTTATATTCTTGTACATAGGAGCAGTATTATAGTAGTTATATTCTTGTACATAGGGAGCAGTATTATAGTAGTTATATTCTTGTACATAGGGGGCAGTATTATAGTAGTTATATTCTTGTACATAGGGAGCAGTATTATAGTAGTTATATTCTTGTACATAGGGAGCAGTATTATAGTAGTTATATTCTTGTACATAGGGGCAGTATTATAGTAGTTATATTCTTGTACATAGGGAGCAGTATTATAGTAGTTATATTCTTGTACATAGGGAGCAGTATTATAGTAGTTATATTCTTGTACATAGGGGGCAGTATTATAGTAGTTATATTCTTGTACATAGGGGGCAGTATTATAGTAGTTATATTCTTGTACATAGGGGGCAGTATTATAGTAGTTATATTCTTGTACATAGGGAGCAGTATTATAGTAGTTATATTCTTGTACATACGGAGCAGTATTATAGTAGTTATATTCTTGTACATAGGGGGCAGTATTATAGTAGTTATATTCTTGTACATAGGAGCAGTATTATAGTAGTTATATTCTTGTACATAGGAAGCAGTATTATAGTAGTTATATTCTTGTACATAGGGGGCAGTATTATAGTAGTTATATTCTTGTACATAGGGAGCAGTATTATAGTAGTTATATTCTTGTACATAGGGAGCAGTATTATAGTAGTTATATTCTTGTACATAGGGGGCAGTATTATAGTAGTTATATTCTTGTACATAGGGGCAGTATTATAGTAGTTATATTCTTGTACATAGGGGGCAGTATTATAGTAGTTATATTCTTGTACATAGGAGCAGTATTATAGTAGTTATATTCTTGTACATAGGAGCAGTATTATAGTAGTTATATTCTTGTACATAGGAGCAGTATTATAGTAGTTATATTCTTGTACATAGGAGCAGTATTATAGTAGCTATATTCTTGTACATAGGGGCAGTATTATAGTAGTTATATTCCTGTACATAAGAACAGTATTATAGTAGTCATATTCTTGTACATAGGAGCAGTATTATAGTAGTTATATTCTTGTACATAGGAGCAGTATTATAGTAGATATATTCTTGTACATAGGGGCAGTATTATAGTAGTTATATTCTTCTACATAGCAGCAGTATTATAGTAGATATATTCTTGTACATAGGAGCGGTATAATAGTAGTTATATTCTTGTACATAGGAGCGGTATTATAGTAGTCATATTCTTGTACATAGGAGCAGTATTATAGTAGTTATATTCTTGTACATAGGAGCAGTATTATAGTAGTTATATTCTTGTACATAGGAGCAGTATTATAGTAGTTATATTCCTGTACATAAGAACAGTATTATAGTAGTCATATTCTTGTACATCTTAGCAGTATTATAGTAGATATAATCTTGTACATAGGGGCAGTATTATAGTAGTTATATTCTTGTACATAGGAGCAGTATTATAGTAGTTATAGTCTTGTACATAGGAGCAGTATTATAGTAGTTATAGTCTTGTACATAGGAGCAGTATTATAGTAGTTATATTCTTGTACATTGGGGCAGTATTATAGTAGTTATAGTCTTGTACATAGGAGCTGTATTATAGTAGTTATATTCTTGTACATAGGGGCAGTATTATAGTAGTTATAGTCTTGTACATAGGAGCAGTATTATAGTAGTTATATTCTTGTACATAGGAGCAGTATTATAGTAGTTATATTCTTGTACATAGGAGCAGTATTATAGTAGTTATATTCTTGTACATAGGGGCAGTATTATAGTAGTTATATTCTTGCACATAGGAGCAGTATTATAGTAGATATATTGTTGTAAATAGGGGCAGTATTATAGTAGTTATATTCTTGTACATAGGAGCAGTATTATAGTAGTCATATTCTTGTACATAGGAGCAGTATTATAGTAGTTATATTCTTGTACATAGGAGCAGTATTATAGTAGTTATATTCCTGTACATAAGAACAGTATTATAGTAGTCATATTCTTGTACATAGGAGCAGTATTATAGTAGTTATATTCTTGTACATAGGAGCAGTATTATAGTAGTTATATTCCTGTACATAAGAACAGTATTATAGTAGTCATATTCTTGTACATCTTAGCAGTATTATAGTAGATATAATCTTGTACATAGGGGCAGTATTATAGTAGTTATATTCTTGTACATAGGAGCAGTATTATAGTAGTTATAGTCTTGTACATAGGAGCAGTATTATAGTAGTTATAGTCTTGTACATAGGAGCAGTATTATAGTAGTTATATTCTTGTACATTGGGGCAGTATTATAGTAGTTATAGTCTTGTACATAGGAGCAGTATTATAGTAGTTATATTCTTGTACATAGGGGCAGTATTATAGTAGTTATAGTCTTGTACATAGGAGCAGTATTATAGTAGTTATATTCTTGTACATAGGAGCAGTATTATAGTAGTTATATTCTTGTACATAGGAGCAGTATTATAGTAGTTATATTCTTGTACATAGGGGCAGTATTATAGTAGTTATATTCTTGCACATAGGAGCAGTATTATAGTAGATATATTGTTGTAAATAGGGGCAGTATTATAGTAGTTATATTCTTGTACATAGGAGCAGTATTATAGTAGTCATATTCTTGTACATAGGAGCAGTATTATAGTAGTTATATTCTTGTACATAGGAGCAGTATTATAGTAGTTATATTCCTGTACATAAGAACAGTATTATAGTAGTCATATTCTTGTACATAGGAGCAGTATTATAGTAGTTATATTCTTGTACATAGGAGCAGTATTATAGTAGATATATTCTTGTACATAGGGGCAGTATTATAGTAGTTATATTCTTGTACATAGGAGCAGTATTATAGTAGTTATATTCTTGTACATAGGGGCAGTATTATAGTAGTTATATTCTTGTACATAGGAGCAGTATTATATTAGTTATAGTCTTGTACATAGGAGCAGTATTATAGTAGTTATAGTCTTGTACATAGGAGCAGTATTATAGTATTTATATTCTTGTACATTGGGGCAGTATTATAGTAGTTATAGTCTTGTACATAGGAGCAGTATTATAGTAGTTATAGTCTTGTATATAGGGGCAGTATTATAGTAGTTATAGTCTTGTACATAGGAGCAGTATTATAGTAGTTATATTCTTGTACATTGGGGCAGTATTATAGTAGTTATAGTCTTGTACATAGGAGCAGTATTATAGTAGTTATATTCTTGTATATAGGAGCAGTATTATAGTAGTTATATTCTTGTACATAGGAGCAGTATTATAGTAGATATATTCTTGTACATAGGGGCAGTATTATAGTAGTTATATTCTTGTACATAGGAGCAGTATTATAGTAGTTATATTCTTGTACATAAGAGCAGTATTATAGTAGTTATATTCTTGTACATAGGGGACAGTATTATAGTAGTTATATTCTTGTACATAGGAGCAGTATTATAGTAGTTATATTCTTGTACATAGGGGCAGTATTATAGTAGTTATGTTCTTGTGCATAGGAGCAGTATTATAGTAGTTATATTCTTGTACATAGGGGGCAGTATTATAGTAGTTATATTCTTGTACATAGGGGCAGTATTATAGTAGTTATATTCTTGTACATAGGGGCAGTATTATAGTAGTTATATTCTTGTACATAGGAGCAGTATTATAGTAGTTATAGTCTTGTACATAGGGGCAGTATTATAGTAGTTATATTCTTGTACATAGGGGCAGTATTATAGTAGTTATATTCTTGTACATAGGGGCAGTATTATAGTAGTTATATTCTTGTACATAGGTGCAGTATTATAGTAGATATAATCTTGTACATAGGGGCAGTATTATAGTAGTTATATTCTTGTACATAGGAGCAGTATTATAGTAGTTATAGTCTTGTACATAGGAGCAGTATTATAGTAGTTATAGTCTTGTACATAGGAGCAGTATTATAGTAGTTATAGTCTTGTACATAGGAGCAGTATTATAGTAGTTATATTCTTGTACATAGGAGCAGTATTATAGTAGTTATATTCTTGTACATAGGGGCAGTATTATAGTAGTTATATTCTTGTACATAGGAGCAGTATTATAGTAGTTATATTCTTGTACATAGGAGCAGTATTATAGTAGTTATAGTCTTGTACATAGGAGCAGTATTATAGTATTTATATTCTTGTACATTGGGGCAGTATTATAGTAGTTATAGTCTTGTACATAGGAGCAGTATTATAGTAGTTATATTCTTGTACATAGGGGCAGTATTATAGTAGTTATAGTCTTGTACATAGGAGCAGTATTATAGTAGTTATATTCTTGTACATAGAGGCAGTATTATAGTAGTTATATTCTTGTAAATAGGAGCTGTATTATAGTAGTTATATTCTTGTACATAGGGGGTAGTATTATAGTAGTTATATTCTTGTACATATGGGGCAGTATTATAGTAGTTATATTCTTGTACATATGGGGCAGTATTATAGTAGTTATATTCTTGTGCATATGGGGCAGCATTATAGTAGTTATATTCTTGTGCATATGGGGCAGCATTATTGTAGAATGTTTTTGTATTTGGCGGAGTATGAGGTTCCTACGTTGTCACAAATTGTGCATACTATATCAATGTACCGGTCTGGTAATAGAATATGTCAGGATACTTTGTACTTTATTCCCGCATGCTGTTACTTAGGGGTTGATCTTCGACTTGACGTCCTTGGGGTATACCTCTCCCTGTTGATCCATGTGTTCTGCTGGTGGAGTGCTTCTCTCTGCTCTCCTGCTAGTCTAGGTGATGGGTTACAGTTGGACAGTGACATCTGGCTGACACATGCCGTTCCCAAGATGAGCTCTGCAGCTGTCATATCCTCCATGCTCGCTGCCCCTCCAGACCTCTCCCGTAGCTGAGGGCACCATGACCAACACCAAGGGGACCAGGAAAAGTCCCGTTACTCATATTATCAATAGGTTCAACTATAAAGACATAATCGGATTAAAATTCCCCTGGTAGAACTAAGCAAAAGACGAGCTATTAGTAGCCTGTGAATACAGGTCCCCAAGATGTCATCATGTGTGAAGAATTAATATCTTCATCATCCATCTCTGTTTTCTTAGTCTTCTACATAATGGATACGTGGGCGCATTCACTTTTCAGCCACTAGAGTATGCACTTTCATCAGACTCTGCTCCATTTCTCCCCATCTGTGTCAGTCTAAACTGCAGATCCGGCATGCTCTTCATGAACCAGAATGTTCAGGATGAATGGTACAAATCACAGGTTGCTTATAATCAGAGCCAGCACAGTGTTCAATTACTTCTTATCTATAATTTAGATTTATTTATTTATTTTTTTGGCTTGTTACTTGTTTGTTCCTTTTTTACATTTTCCTTAATTCCAGATTTTCTCCAGTCCCCTGGTTTATTTGTCTGGTATTTTTACTCTGTGATTACACAATGCCAATTAAGACTTGCTGAGAGGCCAAACAGTCCATGTAATAGATTTGTTTTGTGTGTTACATAAATTGTCATGGAAACAAAGTATATTCTATTTTTGTATCAAACGGCAAAAAGCACCTCCACTTAATTCCCCTCTTGGAGGACAAGTGCTTGAGTTATTGACTATGAGCTTTACCAGCGCTGTGTGTTAACAGTATAGATGCCAACCTCCGGGGTCCAAAATCCAACTGACGCGCGCAGATGTAGCAGAGCTGAGCTTGTCACATGGCAAAAACAATGTTGCCACTGCAATATCACCTGCATTTTCTCAGGTTCTACATAGGACTGTATATTAACCTATATAAATGGCGTTACCTGGGCCAGATATGCCTTTTAATTAATGCTCAGTGCAATCACTGTCAGACAATTATCGCAAGACTCAAAGTATTTAAAGGGGATGATTATTTTGGGCAAATGGGCAACATGATAGCAGGTTCTCGCTCTTCATTTTCTAGATCTAGGAGCCATAGCAAAAAGGATTGATGCAACCATGCAGGGGCGGACACTGACTGCTTGGGGGCCCCTGTGCAAGAAATGTGTCTGGGCCCCCCACCTTTTATGGTGACAAAGCTACAGATGTATATATCACTATACACATATATATACCTCTTACATAGCCTCCTTTATTATGTACAGTATATTGCCTCCTTTATTACACAGTGCCCTCTCTTGTTATGTACAGCACCGTCCCTTACATATCGGATTATCTATAGCGCCCTGTTCTTTATTACATAGCGTCCTCTCTTGTTAGATACAGTTATATGAAAAAGTTTGGGCACCCCTATTAATCCTAAGCTTAATGTTTTATAAAAATTGGTGTTTGTGCAACAGCTATTTCAGTTTGATATATGTAATAACTGTTGGACACAGTAATGTTTCTGCCTTGAAATGAGGTTTATTGTACTAACAGAAAATGTGCAATCTGCATTCAAACAAAATTTGACAGGTGCATAAGTATGGGCACCTCACCAGAAAAGTGACATTAATATTTAGTAGATCCTCCTTTTGCAAAAATAACAGCCTCTAGTCGCTTCCTGTAGCTTTTAATGAGTTCCTGGATCCTGGATGAAGGTATTTTTGACCATTCTTCTTTACAAAACAATTCCAGTTCAGTTAAGTTTGATGGTCGCCGAGCATGGACAGCCCTCTTCAAATGATCCCACAGATGTTCAATGATATTCAGGTCTGGGGACTGGGATGGCCATTCCAGAACATTGTAATTGTTCCTCTGCATGAATGCCTGAGTAGATTTGGATCGGTGTTTTGGATCATTGTCTTGCTGAAAGATCCATCCCCTGCGTAACTTCAACTTTGTCACTGATTCTTGAACATTATTGTCAAGAATCTGCTGATACTGAGTGGAATCCATGCGTCCCTCAACTTTAACAAGATTCCCGGTGCCGGCATTGGCCACACAGCCCCAAAGCATGATGGAACCTCCACCAAATTTTACTGTGGGTAGCAAGTGTTTTTCTTGGAATGCTGTGTTTTTTTGCCGCCATGCATAGCGCCTTTTTGTATGACCAAACAACTCAATCTTGGTTTCATCAGTCCACAGGACCTTCTTCCAAAAAGAAATTGGCTTCTCCAAATGTGCTTTTGCATACCTCAGCCGACTCTGTTTGTGGCGTGCTTGCAGAAACTGCTTCTTTCGCATCACTCTCCCATACAGCTTCTCCTTGTGCAAAGTGCGTTGTATAGTTGACCGATGCACAGTGACACCATCTGCAGCAAGCTGATGCTGCAGCTCTCTGGAGGTGGTCTGAGGATTATCCTTGACTGATCTCACCATTCTTCTTCTCTGCCTTTCTGATGTTTTTCTTGGCCTGCCACTTCTGGCCTTAACAAGAACTGTCCGTGTGTTCTTCCATTTCCTTACTATGTTCCTCACAGTGGAAACTGACAGGTTAAATCTCTGAGACAGCTTTTTGTATCCTTCCCCTGAACAACTATGTTGAATAATCTTTGTTTTCAGATCATTTGACAGTTGTTTTGAGGAGCCCATGATGCCACTCTTCAGAGGAGATTAAAACAGGAGAACAACTTGCAAGTGGCCACTTTAAGTAGCTTTTTTCATGATTGCATAAACCTGGCTATGAAGTTCAAAGCTCAATGAGGTTACAAAACCAAAAAAAGTGCTTTAGTAAGTCAGTAAAAAGTAGGTAGGAGTATTTAAAACAAGAAAATGATCAGGGTGCCCATACTTATGCACCTGTCAAATTTTGTTTGAATGCAGATTGCACATTTTCTGTTAGTACAATAAACCTCATTTCAAGGCAGAAACATTACTGTGTCCAACAGTTATTACATATATCAAACTGAAATAGCTGCTTCAAAAACACCAATTTTTTATAAAACATTAAGCTTAAGATTAATAGGGGTGCCCAAACTTTTTCATATAACTGTAATAGATCACTCTGTGTGTAATGACTCTATATAATAGATCCCTCTGTGTGTAATGACTCTATATAATAGATCACTCTGTGTGTAATGACTCTATATAATAGATCCCTCTGTGTGTAATGACTATATAATAGATCCCTCTGTGTGTAATGACTCTATATAATATACATTAAGCTTAAGATTAATAGGGGTGCCCAAACTTTTTCATATAACTGTATATAACGCAATGACGGCTGATGGAGCAAGGGAAAGCTTCTTTCCTGATGTAGGAGCTGATGGACTGGTCTTCTGGTCCCCGGCTGCTCCATCAGCAGTCATTATATATCTAACAAGAGAGGACTATGCAATAAAGAGAGGGAACTGTGACTGGCAAAAATAACAACAATACACTATATAAGAGACAGCACTGTACATAACAGCAGAGGAAGCTATATAATAAGAGAAGGCACCATATATAACTAGAGAGGATGGTACGTAATAAAGGACGGTGTTATACATAATAAAAGAGGAAACTATGTAACACTATATACACTATATACAAAGGGACTGTGCTATACCTAATACTGCTAGATTCCTGCATCTGTGTGCAGTGTCGGTGTGCTGCCCTGTTTTACAGACTCATTGAGCATGTCCTATTCTAATCCTCAAAATCGGATCAGAACAGGACAGTCTCTGACCCTCTTAGATCTCATTCTCAGATCCGTGATTTTCATGGATGTGTGAATGGATCTATAAAACTGTACGAGTCCGTGGACCATCCGATAAAAAGATCTGGCAGCACACGGACATTTCACACAAATGTGAGAATGTGGCCTAAGGGATTTTACAGATAACATCATCACTCCAAGTCACACAGTGCAGATACAGAATAATATTTACATCCAGGCACTTACCGCTGACGTCTCATCTGATCAGAGACGGTTTCTGCTTCTTCTTCTCCATCTGGTCAGACCTTCATGTCGACATCTCCCAGCCACGACTCGTCTTGTCACGATGATCTCCAGCCTAGAAAATAACAAGGTCACATATTGTATGCATACATGTGTCTCCCCCGCTCTGCGTCCTCGAATACAGATATGTACCCCCCATTAATATACTATTAGCCACTTAGTAATCAAAATATAAAGTGATAAGCAGCACTGTGCCCCCCATTAACTATAATCTGCACCAGCCAATAATATAAATTATTCAGTCTCTGTGACTCTCCCCAATTAACTGTAAGGCTATGTGCACACGGAAAACATACAAGGCTTCACAGTACAAGCAAAGTGAAACCCCCATAATTGCTCTCTCCCAGCACCCCTGTCATTGCCGTCCCCAGCCCCATCATCCTCATAATTGCTCTCCCCATCCCCACCATTCCCATCATTGCTCTCTCCCAGCACCCCCGTCATTGCTCTCCCCATCACCACCATTCCTGTCATTGCTTTCTCCCCGCACCCCTTGTCATTGCTCTCTCCCAGCACACCTTGTCATTGCTCTCTCCTAGCACCCCTTCATTGCTCTCCCCACATCACCCCCATCATTGCTCTTTTCGAGCAACCCCCATCATTGCTCTCTCCAGCCCCATAATTGCTCTCCCCAGCCCCATCATTGCTCTCCCCCACCTCCCTTCATTCTCCTGTTCCTCTCCCCAGCATTTCAGTATAAAAGTAAATAAAAAACACAACTTACCTCTCAGCCAGCTCCCCTAAAGCAGCATCATCCTCGTTGCCGGTAACTTTCTCCCTGACACAGGCCCACGCTGCATGATGACATCATCAAGCAGCACTAGCCTGTGTCAGGGAGGAAGCGCCGAGCAGGAAGCAGAGGTGAGGATGGATCCCTCCAGCTCCGCTACCATTTTCCTCCTGATGGCAGCGGAGCTGGAGGGATCACTCCCTGCCCTTTGCATATGATGAGGGCAATCTGGCCCCCCGGAGCCTGGGGCTTCAAGAAGCAGGCCAGATTGCCCTCAATATTAACCACCCTGCAAGTGCCCCCCTGCACCGCTGGGTCCCGGTGCAGTTGCATCTTACAGATTTATTAAGGGCCATGTTGCATACATTTCTACTGCAGTATATATGGACGCACCGGCAACTTCCTGATCACTGGAATCCCTGCAAGGGAGTCGACCCATGATAATTTAGTTATTCCCTGATTATGTATCAAAACTGGACCGCTAATCATTGTCTTTGCCACTAGATGGCGTATTTAGAATCCTTGAATTTAGTGGAATCCATAAGAATGTAGACAGCAAGCGCCATCTAGTGGTGCCTGCAGGATGCAAGATTTCTTACATTTTGCAGAAGTATTTGCACGCAGGGCTGACTGGGACGTCAACCTCCAACAAGGGGGGTTGTATTCTCCTAATGACTCCCACTCCAAAAGACTGCAAAATAAAAGAAAATAATAATATATATACAATATTATCATTATTTTGATAATCGTGATAGTAGTGTGTGTGTGTATATGTATGTATGTATATATATATGTATATATATATATATATATACACACTATTATCATGATAATATTTATATACTATTAAAATTCCTTTTTTTTTTTAAATTTTGCAGTCTTTTGGGGTGGGGAGTCATTAGGAGAATACACCCCCCACAGATCATGTGTGTTTCTAAAGGACTTTTTTTATATTGAAAGAAGAAATATCAACATAAGTAAAAGAAAATAGTGAAATAAATAGAAGTTGAAATAAAAAAATTAAAAATACGCTCATATCAATGCAAAACATAACCATGATCTCTCCATATATCAGGCTCTGTACCTTTTATTTATACAAACAACTAAAACGGATAAGAGAATCCGTTCCAATACTTTATTCTACAGAAATAAAAATAATTATTTTACTAAAGTAACAATACACCAGCCTATTTTTTACTTTTTTTTTGTATGCAAATTATTACATACAATTTAATTATTAAAACTAGCAAAAAAAACAACCCCCCCCCCAAAAAAAACTTTAGAACCAAAACATTTGGGACCTTAAGACATTAATAAATTGCACAATAAATATCAGTTTCAAAATAACAAATTCAGCTCTGCTACATCTCTACATAATTTCCTTTAGAGCTAGACATTAATTTTCTGGCAGTCTGCACTGTTTTAGGATTTCTTAATCTTGTACCTTTTGCAGCAAATTCAATCTCCTCTGGGACTTGTTGAGGATTTGTGAGCCCCATATCTCATAATAGATCAATATGGGCCCTTTACGCCGAGCCGCCTGGGACAGTTTATAAGTCCTGAGTGAGTCCTGGTTATTGGACGAGTCATTATTTAGGCAGTAAAAGCTCAGAGGTGGATTAATGGAATACACTCACAAAGCACCCGTGATTTTTGCGTACAAATTGGGTTTTGCTGAAATTTGCTAAGTGGATTAAAAGGGTTAAAGTCCATTCCTTAAAGAGTAAGTGTCATCTCACACCAAGGTCCATTGCATTTTATTTTTCAATATCTATCTCTGTATGGGAATAATCTGCTAACTTGACGTGTAAAATGCTATAGAAATAAATTATCACTGTAGATATAATTTTATTATTAGTTTATTCCATCTATAATATAAATATATATATTATAAATTTATATATGCATATGTGTGTTTATTTATATATATATATATATATATATATATATATATATATATATATATATATATATATATATGCACAGTACAGACCAAAAGTTTGGACACACCTCATTTAAAGATTTTCCTGCATTTTCATAACTTTGAAAATTGTACATTCACACTGAAGGCATCAAAACTATGAATTACCACATGTGGAATTATATACTTAACAAAAAAGTGTGAAACAACTGAAAATATGTCTTATATTCTAGGTTCTTCAAAGTAGCCACCTTTTGCTTTGATGACTGCTTTGCACACTCTTGGCATTCTCTTGATGAGCTTCAAGAGGTAGTCACCGGAAATGCTCTTCCAACAATCTTGAAGGAGTTCCCAGAGATGCTTAGCACTTGTTGGCCCTTTTGCCTTCACTCTGCGGTCCAGCTCACCCCAAACCATCTCGATTGGGTTCAGGTCTGGTGACTGTGGAGGCCAGGTCATCTGGCGTAGCACCCCATCACTCTCCTTCTTGGTCAAATAGCCCTTACACAGCCTGGAGGTGTGTTTGGGGTCATTGTCCTGTTGAAAAATAAATGATGGTCCAACTAAATGCAAACCGGATGGAATAGCATGCCGCTGCAAGATGCTGTGGTAGCCATGCTGGTTCAGTATGCCTTCAATTTTGAATAAATCCCCAACAGTGTCACCAGCAAAGCCCCCCCACACCATCACACCTCCTCCTCCTTGCTTCACGGTGGGAACCAGGCATGTAGAGTTCATCCGTTCACCTTTTCTGCGTCGCACAAAGACACGGTGGTTGGAACCAAAGATCTCACATTTGGACTCATCAGACCAAAGCACAGATTTCCACTGGTCTAATGTCCATTCCTTGTGTTCTTTAGCCCAAACAAGTCTCTTCTGCTTGTTGCCTGTCTTTAGCAGTGGTTTCCTAGCAGCTATTTTACCATGAAGGCCTGCTGCACAAAGTCTCCTCTTAACAGTTGTTGTAGAGATGTGTCTGCTACTAGAACTCTGTGTGGCATTGACCTGGTCTCTAATCTGAGCTGCTGTTAACCTGCAATTTCTGAGGCTGGTGACTCGGATAAACTTATCCTTAGAAGCAGAGGTGACTCTTGGTCTTCCTTTCCTGGGGCGGTCCTCATGTGAGCCAGTTTCTTTGTAGCGCTTGATGGTTTTTGCAACTGCATTTGGGGACACTTTCAAAGTTTGCCCAATTTTTCGCACTGACTGACCTTCATTTCTTAAAGTAATGATGGCCACTCGTTTTTCTTTACTTAGCTGCTTTTTTCTTGCCATAGAATTTGTATTAACAGTCTATTCAGTAGGACTATCAGCTGTGTATCCACCAGACTTCTGCACAACACAACTGATGGTCCCAACCCCATTTATATTCCAAGAAATCCCACTTATTAAACCTGACAGGGCACACCTGTGAAGTGAAAACCATTTCCGGTGACTACCTCTTGAAGCCCATCAAGAGAATGCCAAGAGTGTGCAAAGCAGTCATCAAAGCAAAAGGTGGCTACTTTGAAGAACATCGCCTGGATGTTATGGGTCATTGTCCTGTTGTAACACAAATGATAGTCCCACTAAATGCCAACCAAATGGGATGACAGTCGCTGCAGAGCCCTGTGGTCGCCATGCTGGGTAATGTTGTATGAAATTGGAATAAATCAACAACAATGTCACCAACAAAGCACCTGGACACATCACACCTCCCTTTGCTTGAATCACGGTGGACACCACATATCCGCTCACCTATTCTGCATCTCATAAGGACATGGTGATTGGTAAAAAAAAATCTCAAATTTTGACTTATCAGAACACAATACAGATTTCCCCTGATTTAATGTTCAGTCCTTGTGTTGATCAGTCCATGCAACCAGTTAACTCTCTTCTTCTAGTTTGCAGTCCTCAGTAGTGGCTTCTTTGCAGAAATTTGACCATAAAGTCCTGCTTCTCGCAGTCTCCTCTGGACAGTTGATATTGAGATGTTTCTGGTACTTGAGGTCTGTGCATCATTTATGGGGGCTGATATCTGAGGTTCTGTCAATTTGCAGTTTCTGAGACTGATAACTCTGATGAACTTATCCTCTGCAGCAGAGGGAATTCTCGTTCTTTCTTTCCTGGTGCAGTCCTCATGAGAATCAGTTACATGAAAGCGATTTGATGGTTTTCATGACTTCACTTGAGGATATCTTCAATGTTCTAGAAACTTTCATGTCTTAAAGTAGTGATGAACTGTTATTCGCTTTACGTAGAGTATGGTTCTTGCCATATACTGTTTTTTAATCCCTTTTCTCCATAGGTGTTCCTTCCTTTATGGTTTTGCTGCCTTATGTCTGAATCTATAATATGCACATTTCAAATGAAAACAAGGAAAACCATTTCAGGAACAGGGGTGTCCCCATTTTTGACAAGTACTGTATGTGAACACATCTACAAAATATATACGCCTTCAAGATTAATATCAATAGACCTGGAAATTGGTGGGTAATATTCTGCTGTGCATCCAAATCACCTGACTTTGACCCAGAGTGGACTATAATGATACTGGACATTTTATTCTAGTCTTAGACAGATATCCACATGATGGCGCCGGTCAGTGACATTGCTGAAAACTGCTGTAATGGGGCCTGATGTTACTGAGCTGACTTGTGAGACATGATCGACATTGGATGGGTGGATGAATGGACAGATTAGATGGATTAATGGATAGATGATTGGTAGTTGGATGGATTTATGAGTTGATATTGGATGGGTGGATGAATGGACATATGGAAAGATATTGGACAGACTTACGGATAAAGATGGGTAGATATTGGATGGGTGGATTTATGGATAGATAGTGGATGGATGGATGGATGGATAGATGGAAAGATTAGATCGATTTATGGATAGATGATGAATAGATGGGTGGATGAATGGATAGACGGATGGATAGATAGATGGAAAGATACTGGATGGATTTATGGCTAGACGATGGGTAGATATTGGATGGATGAATTTATGGATAGATGAAGGGTAGATGAATGGGTAGATATCGGATGGATGGATTTATTGATAGATATTAGATGGATGGATTTATGAACGGTAGATATTGGATGGTTTTATGGCCAGATGATGGGTAGATATTGGATGGATGGATTTATTGATAGATATTGGATGGATGGATTTATGGATAGATGAAGGGTAGATATTGGATGGATGAATTTCTGGATAGATATTGGATGGATATGAGATGATAGAAGATATCAGATCAATGGATACACATTAGATTGATATATCTGACATAGATAATACATAAATAGATATCATCTATTTCCTGCTCTTCACATTGAGCTGTAGACGTAATTGACCCGTTATTGGTGTGACCGGTAATATATAATCACTCCATGCTTGTTGTTCGTCCTTACTAAGAGGGAATTACACGTAGGACAGTTATTACAGGAGTTTTTTACATCCATATTTTTTCCTGTAATCGGTGAGACATGGCGGCAATCCGCCCCTTCTGGCCCCCGCTCAGCCATTTTGCTTTCCGTATGACGACTTCATCCCCTCCGGTAAAGGCATAAGCAAGCAGCCGCCGCTGTAACACAATGTAATGTTCTCCGCGACCTCCTGGGCTAAAAGCTTTTCATTAGTGATGATGGCAGGCCAGCCTGTAATTACACGGAGTAGTCCGGGCCGCTGCTTTACTGCATTGTTTGTTTAATGGAGGAGGATTTTATTGACTTCCTCGGTAATTGGATCTACTTTTCTGTTCTACTGGTTTTGCCTTAATGGCGTTCAGCATCGAAGAAAGAAGCAAAATGGGAATTATGGGTTTACGTTTTGATATTGGATATAATGGTGGAAAGTGGCACTCTTATCTTCCTCGTTACGTGACACTTGTTAGTGTTGGGTTTGTGTTGCAAGAAGAAAAAATGGAGACGTGTAAGCGTGAATGACAAGGGGCAAACTGTGGTGACAGGGTCAAAGCATCGCGATACGATAGACCAACTTCAGAGGGGTCCGTGCCTCAGTGGATTGTGGCTGCTTTGGTGGCACAAGGCTAACCTGCACAGTATTAGGCAGGAGCCACCTCTCCACTCTCTGCTGGTAAGATGCCAACCGGAACGGGACTGTGGACCCCTGTTCTGGAGATAGATGAGGGTACCACCTCTGGAGCCTTCAGCTATCTCCAAAACACGGGTCCACAGTCCTCTGACTAGCAGTGAGTGGAGATGTGACACTTGCGCTGGCTCCTATGGGACCTCAAAATGCATTTGCGCAAACACTCTTTGCAATATTTGGAGCACCGCATAGCAATGGACGGAGAGACCCGGTGCTGGAATCGGGGATTCAGAGGTGGAACCCGCATTTATTGACACTTATGGCATCCTGTGCACAAACCATAACTGGCACTTGAGATAATTCCCTTAATATTCTGGACATTTTTCTCATTTCTCTCTTGCATGGTGTTTTCGAGCTGCTAAATCACCGTGTATCATTGCTATCCTTCCTAATGCAGGGGGACAGTAGACATCCAGGTATAGGGGCGCTATTCTCTCCGCCACATCTGCTGTCATTATTGGGTGCATCATGGCTGGGACCGCTGCCCCTTCTTCTGCTCTTGACCCTGCTTGTTTCCGAGTGGATCTGCCTGGAGAGGGACAGCACTAGTTTGTGCCCTCACAAGTGGCATTAGTGGGGGTCCGTGATTACCGGATAGATGAGGGTGGGCACAGCTCCACTTACTGTGATTGAAGTGCACATTTTATCGGATGCCGCTCTCGCCTCACTGCCCGGCGTACAAGTACCAATCAGCCGCAGCGCCACTTACAGCGCGGCATTCTGCTCCAGGTATATTGTGTAGAATGATCAAGAGCCGATTATCCAGCAGCAGAACCGCCAACAAGCCCGGGATCCCTTCTCTCCTGCCAACATGTTGCCAATTGTATTAAGCCATTTCTGAGTCACCAATAAAGCCGCATGATGGACCATACGGCCGCCGTAGTCACGGGTTCTCGGGAATAGAAAATAGAGCATTTCCCACTTGACTGCTTTCATCCAAAAACAGCACCACTCCTGTCCACAGGTTCTCTATGGTATTGCAGCTCAGCCCTGTTCATTTTGACGGAGTTACAATACCAGACATGACCCATGGCCAGGTGTGGCGCTGTTTCTGAAAGGAAGCAACCATGCAGCGCCTCTTTAGGTATGATGAGGCGGTGATTTTGCCCTCTGATTGGGCTCAACATAAACTTTACCTAACTTTCTTATATCCACTAATAATTATAGACTTTTGTGTTTTCAGGAGAAGCGACAAGATGGAGGGCGACAGTCTGAGCTGTGTCAAGTATCTCATGTTCATCTTCAACTTCTTCATATTTGTGAGTGTCGCTTATGACTTGACCCCTTTCCGCCGCGGACAATTTTTGTTTGCACACTTATGATTTTTTACCGCCCTTACTTTCAAGACACATAATTTAATTATTATTTTTCCATTGATGGAGGACTGACTTTTTCCAGACTGAGCGGTCGTATTTATTGATACCATCATGCGGTACATTTCATCTCTTTTTATTGCAATTTTTTTAAGGGTGCGGCTACCAAAAAATAGGCGTTTTGGAGTTTTGATTTCTTTTTCTCTTCCTGGCATTTACATTACGGGTTACAAAATTTCATAAGTGATCAGACTTTAGCAGCTTATTTTTTTTATTTATTAACTGGCAAAAAACGGGATGATTTAAAATTTTTATTTAGATTTTAAAATATACATTTTTTTTTTACATTGTACTTTATTTTCTTATCCTCATAGGGGACGTGAACCTGCAATCATTTGATCACTCGTACTCTGTGCTGCATAACTTTATATGAGACACTGATTTGTACCGAAGACAAAAAAATGTGAATTGCAATAATTCTTCACTCCTCCAACATCCCCCCCCTAAAAAAAATGCAATAAAAAGCAATTAAAAAGTTGTATGTACTCTAAAATGGTACCAATGAAAAATAGTGTTCATATGCAAAAATCACAAGCTCTCGCACCACTTCATGGATGGGGAAAAAAAAATCAAAAAATTTCTGGGTCTGTAAAAATGGTGACAAGACAAAATTTAATTTTTTAAAAATCCAGAATTTTTATTAAAAGTTTGATATTTCGTTATGAGTTTGATATCGGCATAATTGTTCTGACCTGAATGATCTCATTACCCGGTCATTTTTACAGCATAGCGAACACCGAAAAATCAGATCCCAAAAACAATGGTGAAATAGTTTTTTTTTTTCCTTCACCATTTCACCCCAGTTCTACCGATAACTAGTGCTACAGACTGATAAAAGACAAATGTGATTCCATTATATTTCCTCTAACTTGTAACTTTTTTTTGACTTTCCCTCCAGCTCAGTGGATCCTTTTTGCTTGGACTTGGGGTTTGGGTGATCGTTGACCCCACTGATTTTCGGGAGATAATTGCCGCCAATCCCTTGATGTTCATGGGTGCCTATCTCCTCCTTGCCATGGGTGCCATGCTTTTCCTGCTAGGCTTCTTGGGCTGTTGTGGAGCAATCCGTGAAAACAAGTGCCTTCTGCTCTTTGTAAGTACAGTTTCTCCACTTTCTAAACCTTAATGCTAGACCCATTCTTAAATCCGTAAAAGAACATTTTGGCCAAAAATTCTTTGTATCCCAGTGTAATGCGCCACCAAGACCACCATGGATCGAATCCTTGTGTCATCTGGTTCATCAGGCTCTGCCCTAGATGTAACATGGGGTAGCAGTTCTGCCCAAAGTTTTCCTTTAAAAGCAGTATGGGTGAGCCTATAGGTAACAAATTTTCTACCCATCAGCCAAAAAGACCATTCCCAAAACCCAACACTAATTCTCCTTAGTGGTCGTATCATGGTCGTTTTCCAGAAGGCGATGGGTCAAATCAATAAAACATTATGGTTTGAAAAGTTAAACTCCACCATGACCTTCAATGAGAACTTACACTAGCACCGTGCAAGGTCCAGTGCAAAGAAAAAACATTCGGGGCCAAATGACACATTGACTTCCCCCATTCACTAAGGGGTAGGTGTTGGACCCATACTGTCTCTTATACAATCATCCGCCCCACTTTATTCTTCTACGGAGAGGAGAGGAGTTCAGGGACGCCCAATGCTTTTACTAACTCTTTTTTTGGGAAGTTGTTTGTATTTTCCATCCCCCTGGTATAGATGACCTTTGCCTAGCTTTATGATAAGTAAGATAAAAGTGAAGCTGAACATTTTGGAACATGTTAAAAGTTTGGAAGGAAACTTTTGCAATTGTCAAATATATATATATGTGTATATATATATATATATATATATATATATATATATATATATATAAAGTTTAGTCTAAAAAGCTGTTGTATTATAATTATATACATTATAAATATGACTTGTTTTTTTTCTTCCAGTTTTTCATGTTTATTTTGGTCATATTCCTCGCGGAGCTCTCGGCTGCTATTTTGGCTTTCCTCTTTCGAGAAAATGTAAGTATCCTCAATGTGTGTTTTAGGGGCTAGAATAGTAAAGTGATACAAAAGTAAGAGGTCCTGGGGACCAGAACTATATGGTATGCTTTCCCTATTTATCCAGAATCTTCTATTATATCATTTATGTAGATTACACTTATATTGGGGGAGGGTTGAAGAGGAAATGCAAGCTACTTACAGCTTCCCTTGCAGCCATTAAACAAATGGGATATGTTATGGTGTCCTGTTTATTCAGCACCATAGGAAGAAGCCAAGGTAACAATGCTGTCCTTAGGTTGAGATTAGTCTGTTAGAGGGGTTGTTCAGAACTTTTCAGCCCTAAACAGCACTTTTGTTATTGCAACCCAGTTGAAGTGGATGGGACTGAGCTGCAATACCACACACATCCTGTGGACAGATGGGGCGCCAGCTTTGAAAGAAATTAGACACTTTTTTTCAATCTTTCACAATGACATTAGTATTGTTAATACAGTATATTGACTGTTATGTTTTTTTCTTATAGTTGACCAGGGACTTTTTTACCAGAGACCTAAAAAGACATTACCAGGGCAATAACAGCACTGATGCCTTTACATCAACTTGGAATACAGTAATGATTACAGTAAGTGTTTACTTCTAGTTTTACATTGAAATAGAGAAACAGCGATGGGGTCTAACATTACCCTCCAGATTCAGGAAAGAGATTGTTATTAGGCAAGATATAATTAACAAATCATACTTACTGTAATGTAAAATAAGAAATAGTGGAACAGCGATGGGGTCTGACATACAGTGGTGGCCAAAAGTATTGGCACCCCTGCAATTCTGTCAGATAATACTCAGTTTCTTCCTGAAAATGATTGCCATCACAAATTCTTTGGTCTTATTATCTTCATTTAATTTGCTTGCAAGGAAAAAACACAAAAGAGAATGAAGCAAAAATCAAATCATTGATCATTTCACACAAAACTCCAAAAATGGGCCAGACAAAAGTATTGGCACCCTCAGCCTAATACTTGGTTACACAACCTTTAGCCAAAATAACTGTGAACAATCACTTCCGGTTACCATCAATGAGTTTCTTACAATGCTCTTCTGGAATTGTAGACCATTCTTCTTTGGCAAACTGCTCCAGGCCCTGATATTTGAAGGGTGCCTTCTCCAAACTGCCATTTTGAGATCTCTCCACAGGTGTTCTATGGGATTCAGGTCTGGACTCATTGCTGGCCACCTTAGAAGTCTCCAGTGCTTTCTCTCAAACCATTTTATAGTGCTTTTGGAAGTGTGTTTTGGGTCATTGTCCTGCTGGAAGACCCATGACCTCTGAGGGAGACCCAGCTTTCTCACACTGGGCGCTACATTATGCTGCAAAATTTGTTGGTAGTCTTCAGACTTCATAACGCCATGCACACGGTCAAGCAGTCCAGTGCCAGAGGCTGCAAAGCAACCCCAAAACATCAGGGAACCTCCGCCATGTTTGACTGTAGGGACCGTGTTCTTTTCTTTGAATGCCTCTTTTTTTTTCCTGTACACTCTATGTTGATGCTTTTTTCCCCAAAAGCTCTACTTTTGTATCATCTGACCAGAGAACATTCTTCCAAAACGTTTTAGGCTTTCTCAGGTAAGTTTTGGCAAACTTCAGCCTGGCTTTTTTATGTCTCGGGGTAAGAAGTGGGGTCTTCCTGGGTATCCTACCATACAGTCCCTTTTCATTCAGACGCCGACGGATAGTACGGGTTGACACTGTTGTACCCTCGGACTGCAGGGCAGCTTGAACTTGTTTGGATGTTAGTCGAGGTTCTTTATCCACCATCCGCACAATCTTGCGTTGAAATCTCTCGTCAATTTTTCTTTTCCGTCCACATCTAGGGAGGTTAGCCA
Organism: Phyllobates terribilis; assembly: GCF_046119375.1. Lineage (NCBI taxonomy): Eukaryota > Metazoa > Chordata > Amphibia > Anura > Dendrobatidae > Phyllobates > Phyllobates terribilis. The sequence continues at coordinate 86,209,418 of NW_027362773.1, read as the reverse complement.
CAGTGCCATGGGCTTTACACTTCTTGATGACACTGCGCACGGAAGACACAGGAACATTCAGGTCTTTGGAGATGGACTTGTAGCCTTGAGATTGCTCATGCTTCCTCACAATTTGGTTTCTCAAGTCCTCAGACAGTTCTTTGGTCTTCTTTCTTTTCTCCATGCTCAATGTGGTACACACAAGGACACAGGACAGAGGTTGAGTCAACTTTAATCCATGTTAACTGGCTGCAAGTGTGATTTAGTGATTGCCAACACCTGTTAGGTGCCACAGGTAAGTTACAGGTGCTGTTAATTACACGAATTAGAGAAGCATCACATGATTTTTCATACAGTGCCAATACTTTTGTCCACCCCCTTTTTTAGGTTTGGTATGGAATTGTATCCAATTTGGCTTTAGGACAATTCTTTTTGTGTTTTTTCATTGAAGACAAATTAAATGAAGATAATAATACCAAAGAATTTGTGATTGCAATCATTTTCAGGAAGAAACTGAGTATTATCTGACAGAATTGCAGGGGTGCCAATACTTTTGGCCAGCACTGTAACCTACACATTCAGTGAAGAGGTTGTATTTCTTTGACTATTACTGTAATCGTGCCTATTAACATGGCAAATAATTCTACAAATCTATTGTATCCAATAGGCCATTGTTTTTTGTACACATTGTATATATCATTGGAACATTCTTCCTATAATATTCCTGTACAGTTTGAATGCTGCGGCGTCAATGGACCAGAGGATTTCAATGGTGCTTTGCAGTTCAAAACATATGCAATGAATGGAGTTCCTGAAGCCTGCTGTGGAAAAAACATCCTACAAAAAGCAGGAGAAATCATTGGCCGGGCAGAGTGCATGATGGGAAAAGAAATTAACAGACAGGTAAAGAACAAAAAATTGCATCTTAGCTTAAATCCTATATTCAGGATATCGCTCTTCCATAACTTTGCCGTCAAATGAAATCAATGAACCTTTATCCACCATAGAAACTTATGGAGGCTTGTTGATACCCATATTCCATCTGCAAATCATAAATAACAGCATTTTCTATAATGTTTCTATAGGGCTGCTACTCAACGATACTTAACTCCTTGGAGCCCTATGTGTATATTGCTGGAGCATTAGCTATCGGTGTGTTAGTGGTTGAGGTAAGAAATATATGAGTGATTTTTCGCTTCCTCTGTTTTTGTTGGTGCTCCTCGTGAGGGTGCATGGACACGGCACAGTCTTGTGCATGCAATGCATATTTTTTATTTTTTATTATTTTTTTTTTTTAGTATTGGGCAATGCTTTTCATGAAAACTACCTTCATACAGGTGCTTCTCATAAAATTAGAATATCATCAAAGAGTTAATTTATTTCCGTTCTTCAATACAAAAAGTGAAACTCTTATATTATATAGAGACATTACACACAGAGGGATCTATTATATAGAGCCATTACACACAGAGGGATCTATTTCAAGTGTTTATTTCTGTTAATGTTGATGATTATGGCTTACAGCCAATGAAAACACAAAAGTCATTATCTCAGTAAATTATAATAATTAACAAAAAACACCTGCAAAGGCTTCCTAAGCATTTAAAAAGGTCCCTTAGTCTGTTTCAGTAGGCTCCACAATCATGGGGAAGACTGCTGACTTGACAGATGTCCAGAAGGCAGTCATTGACACACTCCACAAGGAGGGTAAGCCACAAAAGGTCATAGCTAAAGAAGCTGGCTGTTCACAGAGTGCTGTATCCAAGCATATTAATGGAAAGTGGAGTGGAGGGAAAAGTGTGGCGGAAAAAGGAGCACAAGCAACCGGGATAACCGCAGCCTTGAAAGGATTAAGAAAAGGCCATTCAAAAATTTGGAACAAAGAAAGGGTGGGGGGGAGAAGCGCTGTGCCTGTGTGAACCTGATAGATAATGAACTGGCTGTGCAAATAATGGTAGGCTGCTCACCTTAGGGGGGTTTTGCAAACCACACAACCCAGGTGTGAAAGCCTCTGGTATACAAGGTGGTAGCTGGCGCTTATGGTGCGTGGCCTCTGATGACCGCTGTCTGCTGCCAGTCACGTGGTACCGGCTATGAATCACGTGATGGTGACGTCATCAAGGTCCTGGTTCCAGCGAGCACATACAGTTCCCTGCAGCTCAGAGCCACAAATCCCCTCGGGGAATGCAGAAATAGTATAGATAGATTGTGGTCAAATTCGGGAATTCCACCTGATGAAGGCAGCAGATCGCTGCAGAAACGCGTTGTGGGCATAACATTGTCGAATAAAGAGGTTCGTTTTCTTTTAAATATCCTTCCAGTTGTCTTTATCCAGTTCCTGGCGCCCGAATTTGACCACAATCTATCTATACTATTCAAAAATTTGGGGGAGATTCACAAGGAGTGGACTGCTGCTGGAGTCATTGCTTCAAGAGCCACCACACACAGACGTATCCAGGACATGGGCTACAAGTGTCACATTCCTTGTGTCAAGCCACTCATGACCAATAGACAACGCCAGAAGCGTCTTACCTGGGCCAAGGAGAAGAAGACCTGGACTGTTCTCAGTGATCCAAGGTTTTGTTTACAGATGAGAGTAAATTTTGCATTTCATTTGGAAATCAAGGTCGCAGAGTCTGGAGGAAGAGTGGAGAGGCCACAATCCAAGCTGCTGGAGGTCTAGTGTGAAGTCTCCACAATCAGTGATGGTTTGGGGGGCCATGTCATCTGCTGGTGTAGGTCCACTGTGTTTTATCAAGACCAAAGTCAGCGCCGCCGTCTACCAGGACATTTTACAGCACTTCATGCTTCCCTCTGCCGACAAGCTTTATGGAGATGGAAATGTCATTCTCCAGCAGGACTTGGCCCCTGTCCACACTGCCAAAAGTACCAATACCTGGTTTACACACAACAGTATCACTGTGCTTGATTGGCAGCAAACTCGCCTGACCCTAACCCCATAGAGAATCTATTATAGAGAATCTATGGGGTATTGTCAAGAGGAAGATGAGAGACCCCAGACCCCACAATGCAGACGAGCTGAAGGCTGCTATCAAAGCAACCTGGGCTTCCATAACACCTCAGCAGTGCCACAGGCTGATCGCCTCCATGCCACATTGCCGCATTGATGCAGTAATTGATGCAAAAGGAGCCCCGGCCAAGTATTGAGGGCATTTACTGAACATACATTTCAGTAGGACAACATTACGGATTTTCAAATCATTTTTCGAGCTGTTGTCATAAAGTATTCTAATTTACTGAGATAATGACTTTTGTGCTTTCATTGGCTGTAAGCCATAATCATCAACATCAACAGAAATAAACACGTGAAATAGATCCCTCTGTGTGTAATGACTCTATATAATAGATCACTCTGTGTGTAATGACTCTATATAATAGATCCCTCTGTGAGTAATGACTCTATATAATAGATCCCTCTGTGTGTAATGACTCTATATAATAGATCCCTCTGTGTGTAATGACTCTATATAATAGATCACTCTGTGTGTAATGACTCTATATAATAGATCCCTCTGTGTGTAATGACTCTATATAATAGATCCCTCTGTGTGTAATGACTCTATATGATAGATCCCTCTGTGTGTAATGACTCTATATGATAGATCCCTCTGTGTGTAATGACTCTATATGATAGATCCCTCTGTGTGTAATGACTCTATATGATAGATCCCTCTGTGTGTAATGACTCTATATAATAGATCCCTCTGTGTGTAATGACTCTATATAATAGATCCCTCTGTGTGTAATGACTCTATATAATAGATCCCTCTGTGTGTAATGACTCTATATAATAGATCCCTCTGTGTGTAATGACTCTATATAATAGATCCCTCTGTGTGTAATGACTCTATATAATATAGGAGCTTCACTTTTTGTATTGAAGAACTGAAATAAATTAACTCTTTGATGATATTCTAATTTTGTGAGAAGCAGCTATACATCCAAGGTCTGAAAGAATGTTACAAGATGCGCAAGTACAATATAGGGCTCATGTCCCAAACTTTGCCGTATTATGGCCTTGTAGATGACGTATCTGGGTACTGCTCATATACTTTTTTAATTTTCTCCATTGTGTAACGTGAGAGATTTTCATAGGATGTCAGAATTTTTTATTTTTTATTTTCATTGTTCTTCCTATGACCCTGACCATATACAGACGTAGCGAAAAGTTTTATTTTTTGCAGAATTTTCTGCTTTAGTGTTTTTACATCTTTTAGTTACATGTTTCTATTATCAGGGTAGAATCATAAGATTTTACACTTATTGAGTGTTTGCGTAACCTTGATGTGTTTGTTAATTCTTCAAGCGCTGCCCCTTATGTCTCCAGACTTCTGCCCTTCGCCCTGGTGGCTGGAGATCGGCTTCTGGGTCAGATCCTGACTGATGGCCGCCAGTTTTTGGAGTTTCACAATTGTTGGTTTTTGTTACTCATTTTTGGAGGATTGACCAGATTTTCAGTGGGTTTGTTTTCTGGGGAGTTTCCCGGACCATGGACCCAAAATTTCAAGTTCTGTTCTTGGAGCCACATTATCACTTTTGCCTTGTGTCTTGGCCCCCATCATGATGGAAGAGCCATCACCACATTGTCCTGGACGATGAGACAAGTTGCTCTTAGATGATGTTTAGATCTCATTCTTTATTAACAGCCGTGTTCTTAGGCAAAACTGCAAATGATCTCCCTCCTCCATGCATGGGACATGAATGGTCTCAGGAGGCTTCACTGTTGGAAGACACAGGACTCATGGAAGAGTCACCTTTTGTTCTCCGGACAGTCATTCTTCCAGATGTCCCAAAAAGTTTGAAGGAACTTTCTCAAGAGAAAAAAAACTTTGTAAGAAGTACAGGAATTGGGCAGCTGAGGGCAGGGGTAAGGTTATTTCTCTGATGAAGCCCTCTTCAACATCGACATCTGGAAGAATGATTATCTGGAGAAGAAAAAGTGAGAGCTCCCATGAGTCCCGTGTCCTGCCGGTCGTAAAGCGTCCTGTGACCATTCATGTGTGGGGGATCACTCATAGTTTTGCCTAAGATCTAAACATCCTCCAACTTTCTACATCTATGTCTAGGAGCAATGTGGTGGTGATGATGCTTTTTCCAGCATGATGGAGACCGGATCACAAGGCAAAAGTGATAACTAAGTGGCTCAGTGAACAAAACAGTGACATTTTGTCTCCACAGACAGAAACTCCCCAGATCTCAATCCCAAAGAGAATCTGTGGTCAATCCTCAAAAGTGACAAAAATTGTGATAAACTCTGAGCACTGATGAGACAAGAATGGTTGGTCACGGTCACAAGTAATAATTTGCCCCAGGAGCCAATATCCACCTGCTGGGGCGAAGGGCAGAAGTCTGGAGAAATAAAGGGCAGTGCTGGAGATATTCAATCTTTACATAAAAGTTAGGTATTTTGTTTTTAGTCTATTTATTGACAAAGTAGTAAAATTTGAAAACCAAAATGTATCAGTCTCAAAACTTTTGCCCAGGACTGTATAGCATATCTACAGTACATCGAGGACATTTGATACAATATTCTAATCTCTTCTTTTTCTCTCTTTTTACAGCTGTTTGCAATGATATTTGCCATGTGCCTGTTCAGGGGCATACAGTAGTCAGACCACCGCTCAGGAAAACTGTGTGCCAAATTGCGAGGGTCTCCTAACTCCCTACAAAATTTAAGAAAATCATCTTGTTCCAAAGCCTCCTTTGCCAGCAGGTCTTGCGCTGCCCCTGGGGGCCTGAAAAGCAAAAAAACAAAGTGTTACTGTGAACACAATTTCGAACAAAGGACCCCAATTTCTGTATCAGTATGAACTCTATCAAGACTCCCAGCTGGGGGGTCTTTGCACTGGAACAAAATACCCTTGCAAGTATCAGCAGCGTATACAATGATCAGCTCCTTACGTCCAATATGTATATAACAGACTGGTGTGAACACGGATATACGATGTTCGAGGTGGAAGCTTGGGTAGTAAAAGGCACTGAACTTTTCATCGTAGAGAACAGTAGAAGTTTATGATTCTGTCCTGTGTTTTATAAACTTTTTTGTTTGTTTGTAGATTTCCTTTGATTGTATCGTAGCCGAATGTTAAAACGCTTATTTATAAATACATTGTTGGCTTTGGATAAACAAAAAAAAAGGTCTTTGACCTTAAAGGTGTTGGAGGACTCCTTTAAAGCAGGAAAACTGTATAACATCCAATGAAAAAGGAGGCAGGGAGCATAACTGCAACAATTACTCCCCCAAATGCAATGCCAGTCATGGTGCAGGGACCAGAAGACGTCAGCCCTTTCCCAAAACTTTTCCATTGTGTGCAATGTGCCAATCTCAACTCTATGGGTCCAATCACACCCTTTACTTTCTAAGATGCCCGAATGTAAAGGGGTATTGCCTGGATTCCTTTATGCTCTATACCCAAATTGTCCCTCGTTGTGGAGGATCCAGCTTCTCTCTCTGCATTATAGATACAGCTCACTGCACAAACTGGTGTAATGCTTAAGTTCACCTGGGGTGGCGCTGTAGGGAAATTGTATGCTTTATTTCAAGTTTTTCTGATTAATTACAAGTGAGAATCAAAATTATGGATTTTCACTTCCACCCAAATGAATATTTTTTTCCCACACCGCATATACAAGCGTCCTACATATCCAGTACTTTACTTCTCCAGGCACATACAGTTACTATACTCCTGCCGTAAGTTATGTTATTCATTTTTTATTATTCCCTACGAGCACTGACAACCTTACTATATTGAAATCCGTCATCACTTTCGGATAACTTTGCACCAAACTTATGATAAGAGCCTTTGTGTGATCGCCACCTGGTGGTAGCTTAACAGAACTGCACCATAATATACATAGTTCAGCTACATAAAACCATTTAAAAAGGGAAAGTTGGTTATTCTGTGATGACATTAAAGTCAGGATTTTGTGATATACAAACATTTGAGCAATTTTTTCTTTCAGTAAACATTAATGTAATCTTGCAATTTTCACACTGGCCACTAGGGCTCATCTTAAACTCTTATTTCCTGTCCTTTCAGGAAGAGTTTTCTTTATGATTACAGGCAGTATGACCTTGACTCTATACACAGCTGATAACACTGGATCCAACAGTCACAATAGGATCAGCTTTTCCTACAATCAACCCACAAAATGCATAAAAAAAAAAATTAAAAAAAATCCCATTATCTTAGTATTTTCCTTCTTTTTACTCCTGCAGCAATATAGTCATCGGATTTCCCCATGTATAAGGTTGCCCTACACAGAACTGGCTCATAAAGGCTCATTCAATAGCTGGAGATCACATTCTGGCCAAATCCCACCGCTGCCATCGCTTTCTTTAATGCATTAATACAAGAATTACCTAATTTTACAATATTAGGGTTTAGATGTCTCCCCTGTAGGATTTTGCACACTTATTTTAAGGACTTGATATATCTACGTTCGAGACAAATAAAAAGCCTCTACCTGTCCACCTGCTTTACACTGCAGCATGGATAGAAGGATTATACAACCACAAGCAACTATACCCCAGTAGTTAAGTCAAGGGGGATGGGTGTTTCCCCTAAATGTAAGATGTTTTCCTACTATAACATTTAAGAAACTCAATAATACTGTGCCTTAACTCCAACCCATCCTGCAAACAGCTACACGTCATTATATTGATCTCGGCGCGTCTTGTAAATAGGACTTGGGGGTCACCACTAGGACTTAAAGGAGAACAACCAGAGGATCTCCATTTAACCACCTTACGTTTGTTTCCATATATATATAAATTAGAATTCATGTGCTGAAGTAGAGTAATGTGTGCATGTTCCTATGACAACACTTCCAGGCCCAAACTGTGGTAGTTCACTCTCCTTCCAAGACATACATGAGGGAGAACAATGTTTTTATTTTCTCTTTTGCTCTTAAAAAAAGAAAAAAAAGAATTGAGAACCTGGATACTAATTAGCTGCATACAGTGTTTCCTATAAATCTGACCTACCGGGAACATCAAGGCAGGAAGTGTTGTCATAGGGTACAGAGGCAAAAACACACAGGAATGATTAAACTTCAACCAAGAAACTTTGTGAATGAGAAACTTAAAAAAATGCAGAAGTTGGTGTCATGTCAGGAGTTTTACAAAGCAAGAAGCAAACCTCAATCTGCCGCCTGTGCTCCTATCTGTGAACTTTCTGTATTACTGTGAATATACTGTAATTCTGCGTCGGGGCTGCATTTGTAGAAGAGAAGTCTATGCTTGTAGGTAAAAGAATCCTTCCCTCGTATTGGAGGCTGTTGGTGATTGCAGGGCAGCAGTTCTGCAGCGCCCCCTGCTGGAGAACCTGCTCATTGCCAGAAATCATGTAAAGACTAAAAAAAAACTTAAAAAAAATGAAATTTTGTACCTGTAACTTGGTTTATAAGAACTAGCTCAATCTGCATAGTCCTGTACAAACCTGCATCTTTTCTATAAACAGTTTTTTTTTGTTTTGTTATTGAAATGAGGATTGGGCAGGACATCCAGACACTTCTTATTTCTGTAAAAAAAAAAAAAAATGAAGGAAAAAGAATAAAAAATTGTGAAAGTAACAAATATGGGACTTTTCCTGATTTTAAAGTGATAGTTTAATTACTTTCGGGAGGTCAAAAGTTGCTAAGCATAAAACATTGATGCCTACTATATTTATAGAAATAAGTGTAGAATGATAAATATTTACACATAGTAACACATAATATATATATATCTATATATTTTATTTTACCATTTAAAAAGTCCATTTAGATTAAAGTTGACCATTGTATTCAGCAAGGTCAATGTCCAAAGAGAGCCTGCTGCCAAATAGCTTCCTAAACCGGTTGTACTGGTTTTCGTGTAACCTTTCTTGGCTCCTGAATAACAAATTAATTCAGTTTTCCAGATACACAAAAGTAGAGGATGTATCACTAGACAGAGGGAGGAATCACGGGGACAATATTAGTCATCATTCTGCTTTCTTAAAAATAACTGCCCAAAGGATTAAGATAGGACTTCTGACAATGGTGGGACTACAAGTACCAGTATGCCATCCAAAGACTGATTTTTTTCCACTTAGTGTCCATGGTCATTGATAAAAAGGTAGTCCAGACTGGAGAATCTGCAACTGAAAATACATTATTTCAAGTATGAGAATGTGATTTCCTATAAGTAGTCTGGGCAAGTTGGGTAAAAAATGTAGCTTTTCCCCCAAAAAAAGAAATCTAGAAATAATGAACAGCTTCATATCATTTTTTTTGGGGTCCCCCATTTTAATAGCTAGTAAAGGCTAGGTATTCAGCTGGGGGCTGATATTAGTAGCCTGGGAAGCTCCGTGGGTATTACCCCCTTCCCAGGCTTCAAACATCTGCCCCAGCCGTCTGCTTAACCTCCGCTAGAGACTAAAATTACGGGGAACCCCACGCCAATTTTTTTTAATAATAAATCCTTTATTTTAACATTAAATGACAAGTACAGTAACCAACACTGTCACTGTACTTCATATATATGTGACTGACATGTTTCTATCTATCTAATCTATGTGTGATGCTCTATTCTTTCTGTTGTAAATTGTCGGGTACCGGTGAATGCCGCTGATGAATTGCCGGCTTTTCATGTCATTCTACATTATTCTTAGTTGTTTTCCTTCATGTAGAATTAACCTACAAGGAAAGAAAGGGTTTATTTTCATTCCGATATTTGTGTCCCATTGACTTGCATTGGTTTCCGGTATCGGAATCGGCGATATCCGATATGTTTTGGGTATCGGTCCGATCCAATCTGATACGATATTTCCCGATATTGGAAGGTATCGCTCAACACTAATCACAAGTCATGAAACTGCAATCGTTCTTAGGAAAAATTGAGTGAAAACCAAAAACAGTGTTGCCGACTCCTGGAAGGAACATTACATTAGATACATACAGGATATTGATACTTTGTTGCAATCAGTGTCGTTTTCCATTTGAGTCGGGGGAGGGGGGGGAGAACAGAGCAAGAATCCTAAAAAATACAGAAGTATTTGTGGTCATCAGACTTTATCAGATGCAGAAATAAAAGTCTAAAAGGGTTAAAAAAAAAGTTTCTTCAAGGCAGTGGTCTGCATGCTGAGAGTTGTAGTAAGTATAGCAAGCTGTAACCGATCCTCCCAATAAGCAATGGTTGGCGGTATACGGGCTCGCTGCCATCACGTCATTAATAACCTGCTCTTGAATTACAGGTAAATAAATGACAGTGATTACGGCTGATTGCAGTGTAGTTATTCTCCCGACCGACCGAAATCACATAACGGATTGGCGTCCACTTCAGCACAATTACATTGTTCCGACAGATTTCACAACATCTCTTAGAAGAGGCGGCCGCACTGATTAAGCGGATGATGAGCCTCCTGCTCCAACACAAACAAGAACACATCACATCCAAGAATCACTGAGCAACACGAGGAGGAAGAAGATGGACGCAGAACGATTTATCAGTTACTCAATATTTCTATTTGCTGTCAGTGAATGGAACATTGTCCTGTCCTAATACTTCCCACACCGGAGAGTTTGTGACAAAAGTATAGAACAAATGTGTTACTGGTGTACAGCTGCTTCTTACTAAATTAGAATATCATCAAAAAGTTAATTTATTTCAGTTCTTCAATACAAAAAGTGAAACTCCTATATTATATAGAGTCATTACACGCAGAGGGATCTATTATATAGAGTCATTACACGCAGAGGGATCTATTATATAGAGTCATTACACACAGAGGGATCTATTATATAGAGTCATTACACGCAGAGGGATCTATTATATAGAGTCATTACACGCAGAGGGATCTATTATATAGAGTCATTACACGCAGAGGGATCTATTATATAGAGTCATTACACACAGAGGGATCTATTATATAGAGTCATTACACACAGAGGGATCTATTATATAGAGTCATTACACACAGAGGGATCTATTATATAGAGTCATTACACGCAGAGGGATCTATTATATAGAGTCATTACACGCAGAGGGATCTATTATATAGAGTCATTACACGCAGAGGGATCTATTATATAGAGTCATTACACACAGAGGGATCTATTATATAGAGTCATTACACACAGAGGGATCTATTATATAGAGTCATTACACACAGAGGGATCTATTATATAGTCATTACACACAGAGGGATTTATTATATAGTCATTACACACAGAGGGATCTATTATATAGAGTCATTACACGCAGAGGGATCTATTATATAGAGTCATTACACACAGAGGGATCTATTATATAGAGTCATTACACACAGAGGGATCTATTATATAGAGTCATTACACACAGAGGGATCTATTATATAGAGTCATTACACGCAGAGGGATCTATTATATAGAGTCATTACACGCAGAGGGATCTATTATATAGAGTCATTACACACAGAGGGATCTATTATATAGAGTCATTACACACAGAGGGATCTATTATATAGAGTCATTACACACAGAGGGATCTATTATATAGTCATTACACACAGAGGGATTTATTATATAGTCATTACACACAGAGGGATCTATTATATAGAGTCATTACACGCAGAGGGATCTATTATATAGAGTCATTACACACAGAGGGATCTATTATATAGAGTCATTACACACAGAGGGATCTATTATATAGAGTCATTACACGCAGAGGGATCTATTATATAGAGTCATTACACGCAGAGGGATCTATTATATAGAGTCATTACACACAGAGGGATCTATTATATAGAGTCATTACACACAGAGGGATCTATTATATAGAGTCATTACACACAGAGGGATCTATTATATAGAGTCATTACACGCAGAGGGATCTATTATATAGAGTCATTACACGCAGAGGGATCTATTATATAGAGTCATTACACACAGAGGGATCTATTATATAGAGTCATTACACACAGAGGGATCTATTATATAGAGTCATTACACACAGAGGGATCTATTATATAGTCATTACACACAGAGGGATTTATTATATAGTCATTACACACAGAGGGATCTATTATATAGAGTCATTACACGCAGAGGGATCTATTATATAGAATCATTACACGCAGAGGGATTTATTATATAGTCATTACACACAGAGGGATCTATTATATAGAGTCATTACACACCGAGGGATCTATTATATAGAGTCATTACACACCGAGGGATCTATTATATAGAATCATTACACGCAGAGGGATCTATTATATAGAGTCATTACACGCAGAGGGATCTATTATATAGAATCATTACACGCAGAGGAATCTATTATATAGAGTCATTACACGCAGAGGGATCTATTATATAGAGTCATTACACGCAGAGGGATCTATTATATAGAGTCATTACACACAGAGGGATCTATTATATAGAGTCATTACACAGAGCGATCTATTATATAGAGTCATTACACACAGAGGGATCTATTATATAGAGTCATTACACACAGAGGGATCTATTATATAGAGTCATTACACACAGAGTGATCTATTATATAGTCATTACACACAGAGGGATCTATTATATAAAGTCATTACACACAGAGTGATCTATTATATAGAGTCATTACACACAGAGGGATCTATTATATAGAGTCATTACACACAGAGGGATCTATTATATAGAGTCATTACACACAGAGGGATCTATTATATAGAGTCATTACACACAGAGTGATCTATTATATAGAGTCATTACACACAGAGGGGTCTATTATATAGAGTCATTACACAGAGCGATCTATTATATAGAGTCATTACACGCAGAGGGATCTATTATATAGAGTCATTACACGCAGAGGGATCTATTATATAGAGTCATTACACAGAGCGATCTATTATATAGTCATTACACACAGAGGGATCTATTATATAGAGTCATTACACACAGAGGGATCTATTATATAGAGTCATTACACACAGAGGGATCTATTATATAGAGTCATTACACACAGAGTGATCTATTATATAGAGTCATTACACACAGAGGGATCTATTATATAGAGTCATTACACACAGAGGGATCTATTATATAGAGTCATTACACACAGAGGGATCTATTATATAGAGTCATTACACACAGAGGGATCTATTATATAGAGTCATTACACACAGAGGGATCTATTATATAGAGTCATTACACACAGAGGGATCTATTATATAGAGTCATTACACACAGAGGGATCTATTATATAGAGTCATTACACAGAGCGATCTATTATATAGAGTCATTACACACAGAGTGATCTATTATATAGAGTCATTACACACAGAGGGATCTATTATATAGAGTCATTACACACAGAGGGATCTATTATATAGAGTCATTACACACAGAGGGATCTATTATATAGAGTCATTACACACAGAGGGATCTATTATATAGAGTCATTACACACAGAGGGATCTATTATATAGTCATTACACACAGAGGGATCTATTATATAAAGTCATTACACACAGAGTGATCTATTATATAGAGTCATTACACACAGAGGGATCTATTATATAGAGTCATTACACACAGAGGGATCTATTATATAGAGTCATTACACACAGAGGGATCTATTATATAGAGTCATTACACGCAGAGGGATCTATTATATAGAGTCATTACACACAGAGGGATCTATTATATAGAGTCATTACACACAGAGGGATCTATTATATAGAGTCATTACACAGAGCGATCTATTATATAGAGTCATTACACGCAGAGGGATCTATTATATAGAGTCATTACACGCAGAGGGATCTATTATATAGAGTCATTACACAGAGCGATCTATTATATAGTCATTACACACAGAGGGATCTATTATATAGAGTCATTACACACAGAGGGATCTATTATATAGAGTCATTACACACAGAGGGATCTATTATATAGAGTCATTACACACAGAGTGATCTATTATATAGAGTCATTACACACAGAGGGATCTATTATATAGAGTCATTACACACAGAGGGATCTATTATATAGAGTCATTACACACAGAGGGATCTATTATATAGAGTCATTACACACAGAGGGATCTATTATATAGAGTCATTACACACAGAGGGATCTATTATATAGAGTCATTACACACAGAGTGATCTATTATATAGAGTCATTACACACAGAGGGATCTATTATATAGAGTCATTACACAGAGCGATCTATTATATAGAGTCATTACACACAGAGTGATCTATTATATAGAGTCATTACACACAGAGGGATCTATTATATAGAGTCATTACACACAGAGGGATCTATTATATAGAGTCATTACACACAGAGGGATCTATTATATAGAGTCATTACACACAGAGGGATCTATTATATAGAGTCATTACACACAGAGGGATCTATTATATAGAGTCATTACACACAGAGGGATCTATTATATAGAGTCATTACACACAGAGGGATCTATTATATAGAGTCATTACACACAGAGAGATCTATTATATAGTCATTACACACAGAGTGATCTATTATATAGAGTCATTACACACAGAGGGATCTATTATATAGAGTCATTACACACAGAGTGATCTATTATATAGAGTCATTACACACAGAGGGATCTATTATATAGAGTCATTACACACAGAGGGATCTATTATATAGAGTCATTACACACAGAGGGATCTATTATATAGAGTCATTACACACAGAGGGATCTATTATATAGAGTCATTACACACAGAGGGATCTATATACAGTTATATGAAAAAGTTTGGGCACCCCTATTAATCTTAAGCTTAATGTTTTATAAAAAATTGGTGTTTTTGCAACAGCTATTTCAGTTTGATATATGTAATAACTGTTGGACACAGTAATGTTTCTGCCTTGAAATGAGATTTATTGTACTAACAGAAGATGTGCAATCTGCATTCAAACAAAATTTGACAGGTGCATAAGTATGGGCACCTCACCAGAAAAGTGACATTAATATTTAGTAGATCCTCCTTTTGCAAAAATAACAGCCTCTAGTCGCTTCCTGTAGCTTTTAATGAGTTCCTGGATCCTGGATGAAGGTATTTTTGACCATTCCTCTTTACAAAACAATTCCAGTTCAGTTAAGTTTGATGGTCGCCGAGCATGGACAGCCCTCTTCAAATGATCCCACAGATGTTCAATGATATTCAGGTCTGGGGACTGGGATGGCCATTCCAGAACATTGTAATTGTTCCTCTGCATGAATGCCTGAGTAGATTTGGAGCAGTGTTTTGGATCATGGTCTTGCTGAAAGATCCATCCCCTGTGTAACTTCAACTTTGTCACTGATTCTTGAACATTATTGTCAAGAATCTGCTGATACTGAGTGGAATCCATGCGTCCCTCAACTTTAACAAGATTCCCGGTGCCGGCATTGGCCACACAGCCCCAAAGCATGATGGAACCACCAAATTTTACTGTGGGTAGCAAGTGTTTTTCTTGGAATGCTGTGTTTTTTTGACACCATGCATAACGCCTTTTTGTATGACCAAACAACTCAATCTTGGTTTCATCAGTCCACGGGACCTTCTTCCAAAAAGAAATTGGCTTCTCCAAATGTGCTATTGCATACCTCAGCCGACTCTGTTTGTGGCGTGCTTGCAGAAACGGCTTCTTTCGCATCACTGTCCCATACAGCTTCTCCTTGTGCAAAGTGCGTTGTATAGTTGACCGATGCACAGTGACACCATCTGCAGCAAGTTGATGCTGCAGCTCTCTGGAGGTGGTCTGAGGATTGTCCTTGACTGATCTCACCATTCTTCTTCTTTGCCTTTCTGATGTTTTTCTTCACCTGCCACTTCTGGCCTTAACAAGAACTGTCCCTGTGTTCTTCCATTTCCTTACTATGTTCCTCACAGTGGAAACTGACAGGTTAAATCTCTGAGACAGTTTTTTGTATCCTTCCCCTGAACAACTATGTTGAATAATCTTTGTTTTCAGATCATTTGACAGTTGTTTTGAGGAGCCCATGATGCCACTCTTCAGAGGAGACTCAAACAGGAGAACAACTTGCAAGTGGCCACTTTAAGTAGCTTTTCTCATGATTGCATACACCAAGCTATGAAGTTCAAAGCTCAATGAGGTTACAAAACCAAAAAAAGTGCTTTAGTAAGTCAGTAAAAGTAGGTAGGAGTATTTAAAACAAGAAAATGATAAGGGTGCCCATACTTATGCACCAATCAAATTTTGTTTGAATGCAGATTGCACATTTTCTGTTAGTACAATAAACCTCATTTCAAGGCAGAAACATTACTGTGTCCAACAGTTATTACATATATCAAACTGAAATAGCTGTTGCACAAACACCAATTTTTATAAAACATTAAGCTTAAGATTAATAGGGGTGCCCAAACTTTTTCATATAACTGTATATAGAGTCATTACACACAGAGGGATCTATTATATAGAGTCATTACACACAGAGGGATCTATTATAGAGTCATTACACACAGAGGGATCTATTATATAGAGTCATTACACACAGAGGGATCTATTATATAGAGTCATTACACACAGAGTGATCTATTATATAGAGTCATTACACACAGAGGGATCTATTATATGGAGTCAATACACACAGAGGGATCTATTTCACGTGTTTATTTCTGTTAATGTTGATGATTATGGCTTACAGCCAATGAAAACACTAGTTATTATCTCAGTAAATTAGAATACTTTATAACAGCTTGAAAAATGTTTTTTTTAAATCCGCAATGTTGTCCTACTGAAATGTCTGTTTAGTAACTGCCCTCAATACTTGGTCGGCTCCTTTTGCATCAATTACTGCATCAATGCGGCAATGTGGCATGGAGGGATCAGCCTGTGGCCCTGCTGAGGTGTTATGGAAGCCCAGGTGGCTTTGATAGCAGCCTTCAGCTCGTCGGCATTGTTGGCTCTGGGGTCTCTCATCTTCCTCTTGACAATACCCCATAGATTCTCTATAATAGATTCTCTATGGGGTTAAGGTCAGGCGAGTTTGCTGACAATCAAGCACAGTGATACTGTTGTGTGTAAACCAGGTATTGGTACTTTTGGCAGTGTGGACAGGGGCCGAGTCCTGCTGGAGAATGACATTTCCATCTCCATAAAGCTTGTCGGCAGAGGGAAGCATGAAGAGCTGTAAAATGTCCTAGTAGACGGCTGCGCTGACTTTGGTCTTGATAACACACAGTGGACCTCCACCAGCAGATGACATGGCCCCCCAAACCATCACTGATTGTGGAGACTTCACACTAGACCTCCAGCAGCTTGGATTGTGGCTTCTCCACTCTTCCTCCAGACTCTGGGACCTTGTGGAGTGTGTCAGTGACTGCCTTCTGGACATCTGTCAAGTCAGCAGTCTTCCCCATGACTGTGGAGCCTACTGAAACAGACTAAGGGACCTTTTCAAACGCTTAGGAAGCCTTTGCAGGTGTTTTTTTTTGTTAATTATTCTAATTTACTGAGATAATGACTTTTGTGTTCTCATTGGCTGTAAGCCATAATCATCAACATGAACAGAAATAAACAAGTGAAATAGATCCCTCTGTGTGTAATGACTCTATATAATAGATCCCTCTGTGTGTAATGACTCTATATAATAGATCCCTCTGTGTGTAATGACTCTATATAATAGATCCCGCTGTGTGTAATGACTATATAATAGATCCCTCTGTGTGTAATGACTCCATATAATAGATCCCTCTGTGTGTAATGACTCCATATAATAGATCCCTCTGTGTGTAATGACTCCATATAATAGATCCCTCTGTGTGTAATGACTCCATATAATAGATCCCTCTGTGTGTAATGACTCTATATAATAGATCCCTCTGTGTGTAATGACTCTATATAATAGATCCCTCTGTGTGTAATGACTCTATATAATAGATCCCTCTGTGTGTAATGACTCTATATAATAGATCCCTCTGTGTGTAATGACTATATAATAGATCGCTCTGTGTAATGACTCTATATAATAGATCCCTCTGTGTGTAATGACTCTATATAATAGATCCCTCTGTGTGTAATGACTCTATATAATAGATCCCTCTGTGTGTAATGACTCTATATAATAGATCCCTCTGTGTGTAATGACTCTATATAATAGATCCCTCTGTGTGTAATGACTCTATATAATATAGGAGGTTCACTTTGTATTGAAGAACTGAAATAAATTAACTTTTTGATGATATTCTAATTTTATGACAAGCACCTGGATTTTACCTGCAGATACAATTGTAACAAACTGAGCTGTGAAAAATGTCCGGTCAATACAGGATTTCACCAATCAATATATGTAATATCAATCATCCCTCTATAGAAATCCTCCAACAGGATCAGTCAATTGCCATCAATTATCATAATAATCACTATTCATAATTGACAAATACTCACAGCATCAATGAAAATAATCATCCACCATGATCAGTCATTGTTTCAGCTACTATATTCCCGACCATTGATCTAGAATCACTTAGAATCAGGCATAGTTTTCTGCAGCATCATCATACATAACAGGGCAGAGATGATGATCATCATCCCCCAGCAATTATCATTCACCATAGACTATAACCATCAAGAATCAACTTCTAAAAATCATCTTTCACATTCATTTTCTATCACCATTAATTATATTCACTATCGTTCATAGCAGTAACCGAGAATTAGCCAATGGTAGGAGCCATAATCAATCATCCAGCATCATCATACATAAAAGGAAAGCAATGATTAGCATCATCCATCATGATTAGCCATACACTATCAGTAATCTTCCATAATTATTAGTCACCAAATATCAATTTCATAACAACCATCATTGTAATTATCCATCAATCATCTGATCGAATCATCCAGCGTCATCATGTATACCTGGGCAGCAATCATAATCTTCTACCACCATCATTCACCATAACCATAAAGAATCATCTTATCAGTTATCTTTCACCACCGTCAATCATCCACCATCATAAATGATAATCCGTAGTCTTCCATAATCAAATATCATTCATAGTAAATGATTAATGATAGCAAATGATATATCATTCATAGTAACATAGAACCATCAATGAGCATCATCAACCATTGCAGTCGGCCATGTTCAATCATCCAGCAGCGAAACCTTATCTGAAGCTCCAAGGCTCCCGATTTCCCACAGTGCAGCCCCCCCCCCCCGATTTCCCACAGTGCAGCCCCCCCCGATTTCCCACAGTGCAGCCCCCCCACAGGATTCTCTCTAATCTGGGAAAGTAGTAATCTTGCAGTTTTCACAATGGCCACTGGGGCTTTTTTTTAGACTGAAACCTCTTGTTCTTTCAGGAAGTGTTTTCAGAAGGCTCCTTATCATCAGAGGCAGGATTACAATGACTGATAACACAGGATCCACAGACCACAACAGACAAGGTGACAGCTCACCTCCTCCCCCTCCCTTCACAGTGACCTTTGTACACGTTCATTAGATGCTTTAATGCCAGAGCTAGAAAGAGTCTATTCATTGCGGCTAATGTACAAACAATAAGTTAGAGTCTAGAATAGCCCCAGTGGTCAGAGTGAGAATTGCAAGTTTTCTATAATATTTTTAATACAGACTGTTGATAAAAAAAAAAATTATTATAATATATACACATACATTTAAAAAAAAAAAACCCACAAGAACCTGATTTAAACAATAGGATATTTTCTGGACGGACCCGTTCCTTTCTATTAGTTGCAATGTGATGCAGTGCCATCTGGTGGCTAAATATTGCAAGTGCACGAAATAAAAGTTAATGAATAAATTAATAAAGTCAGACGCCCGTGTTGCTGAATGCATATTTTATTATGGAAGATACTGAGGTATTAAGTTTTAAAACACAAAAAAAATATATATATAATAATAATACAACAGTCTTCACAATATCACAATACAGTGATGGGGGGAGATAGAGGTAAAGTGCACCTACAGGCTACACAGCAAGAACGGGGGAGGAGACCAGTCCCTTGGTGAGGCTTGGATACATGATGGCTGCCTCTGTGGCCTGCAGGAGACGGATGGACTTAAAGGAAAAAAAAAAAAAAGTCAATTTTGGGGGCGGTGGCGCTAGTGACGGGCAGTGCTCAGGGGCGGTGGCGCTAGTGACGGGCAGTGCTCAGGGGCGGTGGCGCTAGTGACGGGCAGTGCTCAGGGGCGGTGGCGCTAGTGACGGGCAGTGCTCAGGGGAGGTGGCGCTAGTGACGGGCAGTGCTCAGGGGCGGTGGCGCTAGTGACGGGCAGTGCTCAGGGGCGGTGGCGCTAGTGACGGGCAGTGCTCAGGGGCGGTGGCGCTAGTGACGGGCAGTGCTCAGGGGAGGTGGCGCTAGTGACGGGCAGTGCTCAGGGGCGGTGGCGCTAGTGACGGGCAGTGCTCAGGGGCGGTGGCGCTAGTGACGGGCAGTGCTCAGGGGCGGTGGCGCTAGTGACGGGCAGTGCTCAGGGGCGGTGGCGCTAGTGACGGGCAGTGCTCAGGGGCGGTGGCGCTAGTGACGGGCAGTGCTCAGGGGCGGTGGCGCTAGTGACGGGCAGTGCTCAGGGGCGGTGGCGCTAGTGACGGGCAGTGCTCAGGGGCGGTGGCGCTAGTGACTGGCAGTGCTCAGGGGAGGTGGCGCTAGTGACTGGCAGTGCTCAGGGGAGGTGGCGCTAGTGACGGGCAGTGCTCAGGGGCGGTGGCGCTAGTGACGGGCAGTGCTCAGGGGCGGTGGCGCTAGTGACGGGCAGTGCTCAGGGGCGGTGGCGCTAGTGACGGGCAGTGCTCAGGGGAAGTGGCGCTAGTGACGGGCAGTGCTCAGGGGCGGTGGCGCTAGTGACAGACAGTGCTCAGGGGCAGGAGTCACCAGCGGCTGGAAGAAGTCGTCAGTACAATGGTAATGAAGCTCAATAGTTTGGGGGTAAAACAAAGCAAAACTCAGGGGGGCTGGAATGTTGCGATTAACCCTTTACTGATAATTACAAATATGTGGGAGATCTCTGCAAATGAAAAAAAAAACAAAAAACGCATTTCTACTCCTCCCATGATCAATCATATTCACATCACTGGTGTCTTCAGGGAATTTGCAGTTTGGACATTTTCCAACTCAGATTTCCTGCTCATGGCAAGATCCATGCATAACATCCTATCACACATCCGTGCACGGAAATCTCCTCCTGAGGACGCAGGAAGCCGTCCTGTCATATATCTCTGCAGCACCTACACAATCTCCTGTCGCATCCTGGGAAAAACGTCTCATCCTGTAAACATTGACTCCTTTACCAGCAGTATTCCCATACTGCCAGCAGGTGGCGCTGTGTAGCAACAGGTTGCATTGCCCAATGCACAAAGCTGCGGAGATCCATCTGCCTGTAACCCAATAGTCACATTTTTTTCGATATATGTTTTTGCAGGGTGCACAAACTTACCGGTGCATCATTGCAGGAATGTAACTTTTAACCCCTTGCTTGCCAGAGGGGGGATAGAAGGCAATTAGGGTTGTTTTTTTTTTTTGATATTCGGATCCTTGAAATCGTCCTCTTACGTCATCCATCTGTTTCTTAGTTAAATCCATTTGTGAAAAAAAAAAATGCAGTGGTCGGGGTGTAGAGGATGGTAGTTTAGCCATTCAGGGGCATGGAAAAGCTGGGTGAATACTGCATGTGATGGAGGCCGTACTGGTTGTGGACATCCAACTTTCCCAGAAGCAAGAGGTTAAACGCTGATTATTTTCTATGTACAAGTGATCGTCGTTGATTAAAAAGGGGCACAAAACAAAAACAAGAAAAAAAAAAACGCATTACTTGGGATGGTCACGACCACACAGTGGCTGAAGACATGCTTAAACTGACCACATGGCTACAGAAGGGTTAATATACACACAAGGATGGCGAATACGGTAAAACATAAAAGGCTGATGGCGGCAGTGCGTGCCGTGTGCTTCATCCAGTCCTGACTGCGCGGTGGGAGATCACGGACCCTCTGCTCCTCGTATAGGGGGCGGCGGGGGGTGATCCAGTCTCTGAAGACCCAAGTTGGCTACAGTTCTTGGTTCCAAGAGTCACAAATTAAAACCATTACACCCCCTTTCCATAAGACGATGGGAGTTATTGTGGGGGGGTCAGGAGGGGAATGGGTGAGGTGGGAACACTCCCCGGTGCCAAAAAGTCCAAGATCCCTCAGAGTTTCTTGGGTCTGCGGCCGACTTGGTAATAGAAGTAGACGCTGACCAGAACGAACAAGAGGCAGCTGCAGACGAGGACGGAGGCGGCGATGGTCGTGGAGCCCATCTCTATTATGGTCACCGTGGTAACTGCACAAGAGATTGGAAAAGTCTATTTAAACTTTGCATAAATCAATAGAACAAGAAACATTGTAACAGATCTGATCAGAAAATTCTGCTCCTTTCTCCACTTATGAGCCACTTCTCCTCCCCTCTCTGTACTCATGATTGGGTGTGATCAGATTTACAGCTGCCCATAAAAGCCCTCGGAGACGTCGGGCTGCTGCTTCTAAGAGCTACAGACAGAGGGCAGCAGAACGTTGTCATCTCAGTCAGCACCCACCAGCTCAGAGACAACTGGAGATTAAGAGAAGGAGACCGCAGAGGGGAAACTGGTGAACAATGCTGGATACAAGTCAGAATGGTCAACTCTCTATTACAGGTACAAATGGAAGCAATTCACATGTGAAAAGTCCATAGGACAAAGCAGAACGCTGGGTAAAGTGGGTGCATGAAAGGGAATCCTGCTGTGAATGTGACACGTAACTGTTAATCCTGTGGATGCCGGACTAACAAGACGCTGGATAATCAGGGGGATCAACTCCGTCCACATTGTGAGGGTGGCGACTACAAGATCCTATCAATAGATCCATCCTTTATACGCTCTCCCCATGGAAACAGCCTTGTCACCGTCCTCTCCTCTGCCGCATTGGCGCACACATAGTATCAGCATCACACAGGACCGAGGTGCGTTCTCTCCTAGCAGACCCCTTTAATTCTGCAGGTTGTACTATTAAAAGGCTTACCAATATCATCATTTTCTATTTATCTGTTTGGTAAGCTCCACCTGCCATACAGTATACTGCCTCTCAGTCATGCACAGACTTGTTTACCACTAAAGAGCTGAATTCTGGAGATTACAGCTGCATGGTACATGGGTGTCCTTTCTTCCTTCCATCTTGCAATACTCTGCATGAGATGTCTGTGCTATACGTCGCCACCTAGTGGTTGTGATTGGGAGCTGCAGCCAGTTGAAGCTTTTGCTCTCATAAAATGAATGTATTGCTTTTGTGGCATGCTCAATGAAATTTCTTGTAGGGCGAAAAGGTGGACACAACAGTACCTGGCATAAAACAATTATTTAATAACGGATTTATTGCCCTCTCCCTATTATAACAGAGTACCAGGAGCCCCTTTATAGCACAAGACTAGAGGGGGGAAAAAAAAAATGTACATTTTTTTATTTTGTTGTTGTTTCCCCCATAAACAGCGCCCCTCATTTCCATAGGCCAGGTCTGGTACTGCAGCTTGATTAGATTCATTCATGAAGTGAGAACTCACCAATGAGCTGTATACTGAGATAACAGGCTTCAGTCAGCAGCGTCCATCGGATGATCACCTTTTCTGCCGTGTACATAGAATTCCATATAATTAATGAGATGCCTGCAGGAGACACACAGGGCGGCCGTCAGCGAGCACAAGTGGACTATTCTAACCATTATAACCCCCAGCAGACACTCACTGAACAGCGCTCCGCCGTACAGACGCGTGGAGGTCTTACTGCTCACGCTGCCTTTATCAAAGACTGCTTCATACAGCTGATCCGGGAAGGCGAGAGCCTACAGGACGGAAAAAGAAAAGCGTAAGGGGGTGCGATGGATGTTGCACAAATCTTTGGGATACGTCTACTCCTTACAGAGACCAAGGGCTGGTGGAGGGAGAATTACAGGCCAAGCAATGCTCCCTGGGAAAAAAACAATGAAAATTAGCTCCCCTCCAAGAGGAAGAAAGGTGGCTCTCTAGTGCCACCTAGTGGAAGTATCCAACCTATAAGTCAATGTCTGGCTGGGCTAAAGCTCTGTACTGTTAATGCAAGCCAGGTGGGACATGGACTTATAGCTACTACCAACAGGTGGCGCTAGAGGCGACTCCTGGAGGAGAGCTAGCCTGCCTACTCTGGAAGTATTAATGCGATAGTAATGGTCCTAAACTGTCTGATTATCGGGCATTCTGGATTAGCAGACTTTTTTTTCTTTTTTTAATAAAAGGCTACTTTTCACAATATAAACACTGGAGAATAGTGACCCACGTTTTTCAGGGATTATTATCTGCTCCTGTAATGTGACGCTGAGGTTCATCAGATGGCAATAATTCCACCCTCGGGTCCATCCCGCCTGGATTTCTGCCATTATTAAGTCAGATGTGTACCGCATTTATAAAGGAAGGAGAGATCAGCGGCGCCCACGCCACCACTAATTGGTTTTGCTGCGATTTATGTGCAGGCGGCTTCTCCTAAACCTCCGCAGCCGTTTTTATTGATTCCGCTTATGAACATTTTATAGCAAATGGTGGGAAAAAACCTTCTAGGATATAGGAAAGCCTTTCACTGCTCCCCACAAGATCTGTACACTCCTCTCCTGAAATACTCTGCGCGTCACATAGCAATAGTCCCAAGGTCTGTGACCTCCCTCGTCTCCCGCCCCTTCTCACATTTAGCATATTGCCCCCTGTCTTACCAATATTGGTCTCACTCCAGATCACAAATTTCTATTCTAAAAAAAATACTCTGTGCTGCGGGGGACCCTTCTTCCACTAGCTCAGCTGTAATTTATGGACTGAAATCTCTGACTTGTATCCATTTCCCTCCTCACATCATGACTTTCTCCCTGTGAAACAGTCACTGGCTTGGAGTGCATATAAAATAAGTGCACTCCTCCTGAAATACTCTGTGCTGCATGAAATCCTGCTCCATCTGCTATGACCTCTATTCCCCTTCTTATATGATGACAAATCCCTTATTACATACCTACAGCTCAGCCCCCACTACGCCATCCTACAAAATGAACATAACCTTTTTTCTGAAATACTCTGTAGAAGACGCAGGGTTCAATGCAGCACAGAGTATTTCAGAGTAATGGGATTTGTCATCATGCAAGGGGAGGAAATTGAGGTCTCTGTAGAAGAAGCAGGGTTCAATGCTGCACAGAGACCCCTATCCCCCCCCTTGCATAATGACAAAACCCATTGTTCTGAAATACTCTGTGCTGCATTGAATCTTGCTTCTTCTACTGAGACCTCCATTCCCCCCTTGCATGATAAATCCTATTACTCCGAAATACTCTGTGCTGCAATCTCCATACCAATAACCTGAATGCACACATCTCATACCCAGCTGCAAATATATCCTTAACCACGTCCAGCCTCATGTTATTGGCAGCCGGGAGGTACTGACACAAAGTACAGGAACATCAGCTGTAAATAATTCATATGGCAGCAAACGTGTCCAGAAAGAGGAGTTTAAACAATACATGTAACAATGAAGTGAAGGACGGACCCTTTTTTATTTAGGGAAATTGAACCACAGGGGGCGCCACTTCATGAACACCGCTGCACAAATTAAATAGTTAAATACCCAAAGACCCCGGGCGGCATTCTCACTGATCTGCAGAGGTACAGATCTCTGATTATCACTGATCTGCAGAGGTACAGATCTCTGATTATCACTGATCTGCAGAGGTACAGATCTCTGATTATCATTGATCTGCAGAGGTACAGATCTCTGATTATCACTGATCTGCAGAGGTACAGATCCCTGATTATCACTGATCTGCAGAGGTACAGATCCCTGATTATCACTGATCTGCAGAGGTACAGATCCCTGATTATCACTGATCTGCAGAGGTACAGATCCCTGATTATCACTGATCTGCAGAGGTACAGATCCCTGATTATCACTGATCTGCAGAGGTACAGATCTCTGATTATCACTGATCTGCAGAGGTACAGATCTCTGATTATCACTGATCTGCAGAGGTACAGATCCCTGATTATCACTGATCTGCAGAGGTACAGATTCCTGATTATCACTGATCTGCAGAGGTACAGATCTCTGGTTATCACTGATCTGCAGAGGTACAGATCTCTGGTTATCACTGATCTGCAGAGGTACAGAGCTCTGATTATCACTGATCTGCAGAGGTACAGAGCTCTGATTATCACTGATCTGCAGAGGTACAAAGCTCTGATTATCACTGATCTGCAGAGGTACAGAGCTCTGATTATCACTGATCTGCAGAGGTACAGATCCCTGATTATCACTGATCTGCAGAGGTACAGATCCCTGATTATCACTGATCTGCAGAGGTACAGATCCCTGATTATCACTGATCTGCAGAGGTACAGATCCCTGATTATCACTGATCTGCAGAGGTACAGATTCCTGATTATCACTGATCTGCAGAGGTACAGATTCCTGATTATCACTGATCTGCAGAGGTACAGATCCCTGATTATCACTGATCTGCAGAGGTACAGATCCCTGATTATCACTGATCTGCAGAGGTACAGATCCCTGATTATCACTGATCTGCAGAGGTACAGATCTCTGATTATCACTGATCTGCAGAGGTACAGAGCTCTGATTATCACTGATCTGCAGAGGTACAGATCTCTGATTATCACTGATCTGCAGAGGTACAGATCCCTGATTATCACTGATCTGCAGAGGTACAGATCCCTGATTATCACTGATCTGCAGAGGTACAGATCCCTGATTATCACTGATCTGCAGAGGTACAGATCCCTGATTATCACTGATCTGCAGAGGTACAGATCCCTGATTATCACTGATCTGCAGAGGTACAGATTCCTGATTATCACTGATCTGCAGAGGTACAGATCCCTGATTATCACTGATCTGCAGAGGTACAGATCCCTGATTATCACTGATCTGCAGAGGTACAGATCCCTGATTATCACTGATCTGCAGAGGTACAGATCTCTGATTATCACTGATCTGCAGAGGTACAGAGCTCTGATTATCACTGATCTGCAGAGGTACAGATCTCTGATTATCACTGATCTGCAGAGGTACAGATCCCTGATTATCACTGATCTGCAGAGGTACAGATCCCTGATTATCACTGATCTGCAGAGGTACAGATCCCTGATTATCACTGATCTGCAGAGGTACAGATCTCTGATTATCACTGATCTGCAGAGGTACAGATCCCTGATTATCACTGATCTGCAGAGGTACAGATCTCTGGTTATCACTGATCTGCAGAGGTACAGATCCCCGATTATCACTGATCTGCAGAGGTACAGAGCTCTGATTATCACTGATCTGCAGAGGTACAGAGCTCTGATTATCACTGATCTGCAGAGGTACAGATCTCTGATCATCACTGATCTGCAGAGGTACAGATCTCTGATTATCACTGATCTGCAGAGGTACAGATCCCTGATTATCACTGATCTGCAGAGGTACAGATCCCTGATTATCACTGATCTGCAGAGGTACAGATCTCTGGTTATCACTGATCTGCAGAGGTACAGATCTCTGATTATCACTGATCTGCAGAGGTACAGATCCCTGATTATCACTGATCTGCAGAGGTACAGATCTCTGATTATCACTGATCTGCAGAGGTACAGATCTCTGGTTATCACTGATCTGCAGAGGTACAGATCTCTGATTATCACTTATCTGCAGAGGTACAGATCTCTGGTTATCACTGATCTGCAGAGGTACAGATCCCTGATTATCACTTATCTGCAGAGGTACAGATCTCTGATTATCACTTATCTGCAGAGGTACAGATCTCTGGTTATCACTGATCTGCAGAGGTACAGATCCCTGATTATCACTGATCTGCAGAGGTACAGATCTCTGGTTATCACTGATCTGCAGAGGTACAGATCTCCGCTTGCTGCTCATAGATCTGCGCAGACTTCAACTGATACTTTTGTGTAAACAATCCGGATTCCAGGTTGATACATTTGATCTGCACATGATACATTGGAGCAGACAAAGGATTTGCGCTGCTGATCTGTTTAGCTCACGGAGGAGTGCCCAGAATGGATATAGTGGGAACAAACCCTAAACTATGATGGACTAAATCTGTAAGGGTTTTGGGGGTGATCAGTCTTTGAATGACAGCAAGCAGAGATCTTGAAAAGTAGATGACAAAGCTGCAAGACATCTCATCATGCAATGAGGGGTTCGGCTGCCCACACATATAGAATCTCATTTCTTAAGGTGGAATTCCTCTTTAAATTACAACTGTCTAGGGGAGTCGGACATGTGCCCCTTCCTTATGATAGACGGCTATTCTCTGATGCGACACCCCAGCTTTGAGGCTTAGACGCCTAAGGCGCGGCACATATACAGGAAGGATGGGGATCTACGTGAATTATTCAGCACCATACATGGCCCCGGGGCACGTCTTTGAACGCCACACTTGGGTGCTATCCAGACCCCACAGAGCGGGTAACCCAGCTCTCCTGGGTACAGCAATAAGGGATCCCCCTCCCCATAACAGATCAGAAATCTTCAATAGAAGACTGGATGAATGAGGGTTGAGTCAGTAGGAGTCAAAGACAGAGGCGCAAAGTAAGTGCCCCCCTCCACTACCACATTTACAAAGAGCTTTTTACTATAAAGGCCTCTGTGATAAGGAGGGGGATGGAGGGGCGGCTGCCGAGAGCGTGGAGCTCTCATCACAAGCTCTTTAGTGGAATAGAACAAAAAAGCCACCAAGAAAGAAAAAGCTTCTTCATAGAAATAAAACTGAACAATCCGATGAGGAGCAATGAGCGGCTCAGAAAGAAAATGTATCAAAGGAGCATTAACCAGCGGGAGCTGCGGAAAAAGACGAGCGCAAAGCCTGCAGCGGAGAGAGAAGGAGATGAGGAGGTCTGCACAGAGGACGACACTCAGTCAGTCTCTCCGTCCTTGGAGGGGGCACTGCTGGATGAGATAATATATATCCCACCCGCCCTCTTCACTGCTGGATAATATAATATAAATTTATATATCCCACCTGCCCTCTTCGCTGCTGGCAGCTTCTTAGCTCTGCTACATAAGTGCAGGTTGAAAAACTTGTATTAATAAACAGCAGCCAATCTGAAGCAGAGCTGAAGTGTAAAGCATGGTGGCGGGGAATTAAGACATGTAAGCTTTTCACACAAATGAGGCTGTGAAGAATGGATTGTAAAACACTCACGTGTGAAACAGTTCTAATGAGAAGCTTGGACTTCTTTTTTAGCCCCCCCATGCTTGACACTGAAGCTCTGCTCCTTCAGATTGGCTGCTATTTATTACACCAAGTTCTGCAGAAAGTCAGTGTATGGAGAGTGGATTAGCATTCAAAAAGGGGTCTAATTTTTTTTTCTTTAAAAAAAACCTAGAAACAGCGCCACTTCTGTATCAAAGGTTGTGACTGGTATTGCAGTGACCCAATTTAATTTTTTGGCAGCTTTAGGTGTGACACAAAGCAGTACATTAGTAATTTGATTTGTAGTACTGGTAAAAGACTAAATGTCAGCCATACTGGCTATCATCTAAAAAAAATTGCAGGACAGAATGAAAACTTACCATTACAGCAATTCCTGTGAACATCACTGCAGAGACGAACTGCCATACTCTGGAATGGAAAAAGAATCAAAATCACAATCACATTTTATCACTTCACAAACAAATAACCCCACTCCCACTTTAATTTCCTAAAACAAGGCAGTAACGCATGCAATGCCAATTGTGGCCACCAGGTGGCAGTGTGCATACATTATGTATTGTATAGGTTTAGTGCATTACATTCTGTAAAAACTTATAAAGAAAACATATTTTTTTTGATTACTATTCCAGACTTTGCATCGCTTCTGGGTTCTGCAAACAATACAACATAAAGACTTTCCTGTAATTTGACATAACATTATAATTTATAGAAGAGCTCCCAGAGTATATGAATCAGGCCTTACATAATAGATCACAAAGCTTTCAAAATGACTCCTATTGGATAGAAATAGCACAGGGCTCGTTATTCATCTAAGTCTGAGCGCAGAATAGATCTTTCCCCTACAGAACTTTATAAACTTCTTCTAAATTCTGCATATTGGACTCCCAACTCAACTCACTATAGGGGATGGCCTGTTTAGAAGGAGTTAATGGTGGGGGGAGCAGTTCCAACATTCAGGACCTTACAGACCATTTACATCTTCACGTAGAAATATTTTACTATTGTTTATTTGCTGCCTATTTGCAAAGTTAAGCAACTTTCTAAATAGTCTTCATTATACATTTTATACCATCAGTAAGGCCTTCATCTGTCTGAGCAATCTGCAAAAAAGTTACAAATCCCTGACAGTTCCTGCTTTCGAGTCACTTTGATACTGAAGGAAGTGAGCAGGGAAGCAGAGATCGCAAAAGAGAACGGGATTGTACACTGATCTGCAATGGAGAGGGAAGAGAGCGTATCTCAGGGAGGGCAGAGAAAACAGGACAAGGAGGAAAGCACAGGAATAGGAAATATGTTCAGGATAGAAGCTGTGCTGATATAGGAGATAGTGAAGAGAGCAGCACCCTGGATATGCACAGAGCTAACATCCAGCCTATATTACTGAGAGAGACACTCCTACAAGAGAACAGTCTGATCTGATCAAAGGGGCAGTAAATGCTGAAAATTGCTGACTGATTCTTAGTGCAATTTTTTTTTATTTTTAACTAATCTAGATCAAAATATCCCCCCCCCATGTCAAAATGGGTCCATAGCCTTTTATTTATTAGGCAGAAAGGAACAAGGATAGAAAGATCTTTTAGTTCTTGAAAAACTTGCACAAGCAACATAACAGATTGTCCATTGATTTCAATGGGAACTGTGTAATACTTACTTTCCCCTGTGATGGCGCTGCAGGGAAATGTAACCCTTGCTACCAGGATCCATCACAGATTACACGTGATAACTGGGGGTCCCAGCAGGAGGCCATCCAGACATCTGTTTATCATAAAAGACACTTCCCACTAAATGCACAATTTCTTTAAGATTTTAAAAGGTTTCTACTAGTGATGAGCAAGCATGCTCGTTAATCGAGATTTACGAGCATGCTCGGGGTTTTCCGAGTATCTTCAGCGTGCTCGGGTGTTATGTTTTAGTTACTCCGTGCTCATGATTAGCGACTGTTTGACAGCTTTAATACATGTGAGGAATGCCTGTTTCTTAGGCATTCCTCACATGTATTAAAGCTTTCAAACAGTCGCAAATCATGAGCACGGAGTGACTAAAACATAACACCCGAGCACTCTGAAGATACTCGGCGAGCACCAGAGCATGCTCGCCGAAAGGGTTTAACAGAACATGCTCGCTCATCACTAATCTCTACCTTTCCCTTCCACATCGGGAGGTAAGCAATGCTAAATGAGCAGGACAGGTGAACAATACCTGTGGCCATGCACCTGTCAAGGTAAAGTCATCAGAGCTGCTCACATCCCAATGAGGAAGTCACAGATTCTGGAGAACCCCTCTAAAGACCTGTAATTTCAAGAGAACGACTAGCTTTATTATTTTATTTATATTTATTTAGGTTTAATTCTATTTTGTGTAAAGAATTTGTGTAGATGGAGATGATAAACATAAGTTAGTTTGTAGTTAATGGGGAAACAAACTGACAAGCTGCAGATTAATAGAATCTCACTTATCTGCTACTTTAATCCTCTGTGGATTCCACCAGCACAAATCCAAAGTCTGCAGCAATTCCACCAAGTGTGAATTTGGCCCATTAATCATGTAGAGATCTGAACCAGCTCTTACCTTAGACCCAGGGGTTCCCGTACAGCAAATTTGATTTCATTCCCTAAAACTTGGCTGATCTGCCGATGAAAGAGAGAGCGTTACATTTCCATCCTAATAAAACCCTACAAGTGGGGCAATAAGGTCAGTAATTAAGAGGCATCATTATCATCAGCCGAGGATCCAGATTTGCAGCCTCTTTAGCCTCTCAAGCATCACAAATTATTTTAATCACCGCACGGAAGCCCCAGCCGCGGAAAGAAGCAAGCGGGCACTTCATCGTAATGCAAAAGGAGTTTTATTTCAGAGACTGCACAAAATAAATACTTAATGCAGTAATTAGGAGCCTGCCAGGGCACTTACAGGGAAGCTGGGGGGAAAAGAGAGGGGAGATGGCGCCTGGATGCCCTAAGGGGTTAAGATAAATGCCAGTGATGCAATTCATTCCGACAGCATCTGATGAAATCCAGAGAAAGAAGGCAGCGAGGAGGTGAGCGGGAGGAACGCAACAGGAGAATGGCACCGGAGCAGAAAATCCTTCGCGCAAAGGCCGTCTGAAGAGAGGATCGGGGTTATCGAGGGGGGAGTAGTGCAGACAAACGATTAATGTAGAGCAAGGGGTGGGGGGGTACAAGAACCCATGCCAAGACTGTGCCAACCGGCTCCGACAGCTGTAAGGATTAATAAGGAACCACTGAATAAACTTGGCGCCAACAGAGGCTTAAAAGGGGCAGAATACTCTTACTTATGAAAGTCGCCAGATCTACAGAGAAAGGTCACCACAATTTCATCATCTGTTCCCAAATCACATCACCAACATGGTGATAATGGCCAATTGCGACTCCCGGGCGGATCAGTTTGCTAATCTCTAGCATCAGGGGGAGGTCGAGTTTGGCATTTACGTTTGAGGACAAGTTCATATATCCTCACTGTGCAGATGTGAAATTTTTCATAACAGGCGTTACATCGACGACGTTAACGGGTATATTGAAGTCTATGGGTAAGACAGAAGCAAAAAAAAGTGAACCCCGATGACCCACATAGACACAACCAAAGTAATGTTTATGGTCAGTGTTTCATCTCTGCTGGGAGAGTTTAAGTCAAATGATGTCAGCAAGTATAACAAGTTTCCAAATATATCGGATGACATCATCATTCCTTAAAAGTGGAATGGTCTGTGGTCTTATTAAAGGACTACTAAAGTGCTACAAGGTGGGCATTTTTTGCTCATTTTATTCCCACTGCTCCCCTGAGCATTCTGCTCTCTCCACCCCCACTCCGCCATATGGATTCTGAGAGATGGACCCTTTTATGGTCTTTATCAAGGGGGTGTGGCTCACAGAGCGGCCTAAAGATCCGCCCCAGAGGATCCTGGAAGCCACACCCTAATGTACAGAGTATAAAAGTTAGCACTACATTTTCTGTTAATTGACTCCTTTAAAAGTTAGTGAGCAATTTTACTAGCAAAATACCTACCTGCACCCACATTTAAACACACGAGCCCTCACCTTAGACCGATGCACCTCTCCGTCATCATCCTCCCCTCCCACACCGAGGATCTTGCGCGTCTTCAGCCGGCTCACGAGATCGCTCTGGCTGTGCTTTTTCATTAACGGTGGAGGCGATTTGGTCGCCATTGTGACGGCGCCGTCTGTCACTCTTCAACCAGCAGGGAAACCTGGAGGATGAACAAGATGGTGGGAGGTCAGAGAAGAAATATTGAGGCAATCCTATTAGATAAAAGGAATCTATTGCCCAGTTCCAGTAATCCAGAAACTGATGATCAGGATCTCCTGCTAATCCGGCATGCAGCACAAATAGTCCTACACTAGATTATCGAGAATACTGATGGGTGCACAGAGACACACACTTTCCCAACAAGGACAGAGGAGGGTCTCGCCACTGGGACAGGCATTCATCTCCAGGATGGGATCCCATCCCGCACCGCTAGGATTGGGGATGAATCTGCCCAATCGCAGATGGCGCCATTTATGCCGGGCACGTTTCCTTGCCAATTTTCTCGTTCAGTAAAGCCATAGCCCTAATAGATTTACTACAATTGTATCCAGTTTGTATCCTATGTGCACAAAGCAGCTCCAGTCCAGACTGATACATTGTAACAAGCAGTCACTTGCTTTCTTCACACTTGGAGGATTTTCTAACCTGTTGTAACAAAACCTCAGGAGCTTGAAATATAAATGCAGGACAGGTTTTCCTGATCATCACAGGTGTAATGGGCTGATCTGTGATGGGCAGGGTCCTCCTTTAAACTGGCCATTAGTGGCCCAATCTACCCAGCTCTTGGCTTCACCAGTAAAGGAATATTTTTGTGGACAAATTTAACAAGGATTCGCTCCATCACCGTCAGCTAAACCGTAAAAAGATGCAGAAATCCCACCGCTGTGTCTCCGAATACGCTTAGTCCATCACTCGCCGGCTGCGGAAAATAACAGAACGGTTTCCGCGCCAGAGACGTCGCCCGCACTAGGGACTGATGGGGAAATACTGGGATTCCCACCATACCCAGTCCAAGCCACCACTGCAGATTTTATGCCTACATATGGGAGAGGTATAGAATACATCACTATATAACTAGCCATTATTACCATTCAGGAGTCTGAGAAAGCTGTGTGATCACCCTGGGTAGACGTTTGGCCATATTGGTGGTCACCCAGCTCTCCCAATAGAAAAGTATACCTAGTCATGCGGAAGTGTGGATTGGATATTATATAAATAGGTGGGATTACCATTCAGGATTCTGGGAAAGCTGAGTTTAAACCCCCTGTTAAAGCCAGCCCACTTTGCAGCTATTACTCTTGTACAAAAACTGTTCCTACATATGCAGCAATATGAACATATAGGAGTAATCACTGGGAAAATATGCCATTCAGGAGACTGGGAAAGTTGTGTGATATCTAGTAGAGCCAAATCATACGTCTTCACAAGGGTCATCACCCAGCTCTCCCAGACACTACAATGCCTTATCTGCTGAACTGTATAGAAGAATGGGGAGGTTACTGTGTAAGTAGGCAGAGACCAGTCAGGGGACTGAGAAAGCTGGGTGATAAATGCTGTTGGAGGCCTTTTAGTGGTCATTTTGGTCAGCACCCAGCTCCCAAGACTTCAGGAATACAAATCTAACTAGTGAGGCAGAAATGTAGGATGCAACACTGGATAACTAGACAGAATTGCCATTCAGGAGTCTGGGAAAGCTGGGTGATGCGTGCTCCGTGTCTTGTAGGCAGACTGCACACAGCTCTAACCAAGAGACCGGGAATCGAAAAATATTAAACAATTGAACAAGGTAATTACCTGCGTAGCTCAGTAAATGAACGCCCGCTGGCGAACGGTGCCAACAACACTGGGCACAATGGATTCCCACATTAAGTAAAGGCAATCTGATGGATCGGTTACATGTCTTTTACTCCAGTCACATCCAAAGCTGCCTTTAAAACTCTGTAAATATCCTGCACGCAGCAGGAGACTGGCACAGGTCACAGGTCTGATTTTAGACTGTAGTAAAAACTAGGGCGAGTTCTCAACATTAGCTCCGGATGTGACTGGAGCTGACCTTCCTTCACATTTTGCATTATGAAGGGGATTCCTGAGACTTGTAGTGCTACAGCAGTAGAGTTGAAGGTTAGTTCACAGGTCTTATTTTACAGATAAGATTAGTCACATCCAGAGCCGCTTACAAAATTCAAAAGAGACTGCAAAATCTGACCCGTGACCTAACGGTTCTGCTGTGGCACTACAAGTATCAGGAACACCTAATGCAAGTTTTGCTTTATCCAGTTTTCCAGTAAAATGCATGCTCCAGTCACATCCAAAGAAGCTTTCAAAATTCAACCTGACTAAAGAATAAATTAAAGATTTTACAAGAAAGAGGTGGAACTGAACCTACAAGCCACGGTCTTATGTATTCCTGAGACTTGTAGTACTTCAGAAGCAGAGTTAAAGGTTAGATCACAGCACTAATTTTACAGTGTAGACAAATTAGAGTGTCATTTTGAAAAGCAGCTCTCGATGTGACTAGAGCACAAGTTCCACATTTTGCAGGAACGAGATGGAGCTGGACTTACATGCTGTGCTCCTATGCATTTCTGACTTCTAGTGCTACGGCAGCGCAGTTAAGGTAAAGTTTGAAAGCAGCTCTTGGTGTGACCAGAAAAAAAAAAAATCTAGATTTTCAAGAAT
Source organism: Phyllobates terribilis (assembly GCF_046119375.1). NCBI lineage: Eukaryota > Metazoa > Chordata > Amphibia > Anura > Dendrobatidae > Phyllobates > Phyllobates terribilis. Next base: position 86,173,467 of record NW_027362773.1, on the reverse strand, counting down.
TATATAAAACTAAACTAAACTTGCCATTGTCCTATTTCTGCTGAGAGTTGTTGTGCTACAGCTAGAAGTTAGCCTCCAGGTCTGATTGTGGAGTGTAGGTAAACAAAGTCAAAATTTAAAGGCAGCTCTGGATGTGACTAGAGTTTAAAGATCAGAACACAGACTTGTGTTCACAGTCAGTGGGAAGCAGGAGGACCTGTACCGCCATGGGCACGGTTTTGACGCCCACCAATAATCCATTATCTGCACCGAAGGCAAATACACCGCAGAAATTACTAAATATAATGTATATATCCCGTAACCACTGTGTAAATTCTGCAGTTAAACCATTCACTAAATATGTGACCCCCCACACACCCAGCGTGCTGCTTCATTTCCACACAAGAATGTAATGGACACGTGTGCGGCGTGTGTCCAAAGAGGGCGCTGAAAGCCTAATTAGCCTCCCTGCGATGCGCAGGCTTTTTTTGCCCTCTGAATAAAACACATAATTAGGCGGCATGCCTCGTCTCACTCGCCCCCACACAGCTGAGAGGCCAGCACTTGGCACGGTCCTGCAGCAGAAGCGCCTGGCACCGGACCCTGGTGGAAGGGACGGCCGCTGGCATCAATGCTCACTGTACAAGAGCCAACAAAGACTTAGTAACGCTGTGCGCCCACAGGAGACAAGAACTGCCGGGAACGCTGTTAATGAAAGAGGGTGAAAAATATAATATAAGGGAAACACATGCAGGTCTTGTTTCTAAGTTTTCCGCTTGCTGTCAGTGAATGAAAGAAAATTACTAAATTTTGCTCGCACAATTACGGTTTGTTACAATGTATCAGCAGCCATGATTCTAGGCCGCTCACTAATACACTGGGACAAAACTGCATATATATTAAGTTTCTATACTAATGAAGACAACATCAATTAAAAGGGGTTTTCCATTTTCAGCAAAGGAAATCCCCAAATGCTTGCAGGCGTTGCTCCAGCGCAAGCTGTCCGCCTCTTCTCCGATTTTTGTGTTTTGGTTGTTTTGTGAGGTCGATATTGCACATCGCTCCTGCAGCCAATCCCTAAGCTTAGTCGCTCTGATGATGGCCGTGATTGGCTGCAGCGGTGATGCGAGCTGCAGTCTGCTGCTTTTAAAGCACAGACCAGAGCAACTGAGGTGGGCCGGAGCTGGAGAGGGGGAGGACCGTCTGTCTTTGATATTTTTCATGCCTGCAAGCATTTGCAGGTTTACTTTGCTAAAAGTGGAAAATCCCTTTAAAAGGCATAAGCCATCATTAAAGGGAGTTATATCGGTTTCCATGTAATTCTACATTTCACCTGCAGTGGCCGCTGTCTGAGGCTTTCTCAGCTGTTTGGTACAAGGCGATCAGACGGCATTATACTAGGGATGGCCTTTAATTTAAAAAAAACGTTTTAATACTGCACAGAGTTTGTTACAATTGCATCTATTCTTTTTAATACTCTTTTCTATGCAGCCTGGATTCCAGACTGATAGATCCTCTGCAAATAAAATGTCGTTAAGAAAAGCAGAGGAGACTTTATATTGATCAAAGATGTTCTGCAGCAGCTGGGCTGTGCATTATACAGAGCCCTGCCTCAGCTCATGCAGAACCATTTTCTAAAAGGTAACACAAATGCTCTCCCTTCATCGTCAAAATGAGTGTTTAAGGCATTATAGAGTACATTACCCAAGCTGCTGCACCACCTCTTTTGCAGAGCCATATCAGTCATAAAACTAATTGGGAAAAAAACAAAACAAAAAAAAAAAAACGTCCCTTTAAAGTAATATCCTCTATATGAGAAGACAAAGGAGTGCTGCAAATCATCCAATGACTGACAAAAAAGAGGTTCTGCAGCAGCAGAAATTGCATGTACACAGACATGCGCATCCCAAATTATGGAGTCGGAACTTTGTCCTGCGACCTCCTTACATGGCTGCAAAGCTCTTCAGGGATTTCTTATACCCTTCTGGGTAGACGATAATATAGGAGAAGAATTCCAGGACTGAACAGGTTAAAGTTCTTTAAAACAACAAAACTTTAGTTACTGCGCAGAAGAGCCGCCAGCAGCCGAATATCGCAGCCGCCGCCGCTAAAAAAAGCAACCACTTAATTCTTTAATTGCTTTTCACCATGCCACCCCTCCCGGCGGGCGCTGAGCCCGGATAATTGCACAACGCGTTTCTACCTGCTCACCTTACAGAGGCGCCTTCTCTTTGGGTTCGAGCTCGCGCCTCTCCAGGCAGGTCCACAGCGAAACGCGCTTGAAAAAGCGCTAAACGCACAAAAGCCTGAACATACGAACAATAAGTCGTTCTTCCATACAAATGATACTAAAGTACAAGAAGTGACCATTCTTCAGGGGTTCTCCGTTCTGAAGACGCTCTATATGTTACAATACAAGTCAATGAGAAGGGTAAAAAGACCCCACAAGACACCTAGGCGTCTATTAGAGCATTTTTGCTTCAATAATCCGCTAGTGGTTCCCAGCTTGTTGGATGGAGTGAAGAAAACATCCAGAATGTAAAAAAAAAAAAAAGCCCCCCAAAAAGTTGCAAAAGTGCTCATAAATCAACCAAAAAAGACGACGCTTCAGGATTACAAAAAAAGTAAACTCTCACTGCTCACTCTCTGGATTACCTGCTTGTTAACTCCCCCACCCCCCTAAAAAAAAAAAGAAAAAAAGGCAGGTAATCCAAAATCTGAGCGTTTTAAGGGAATATGCGTACAATGTTTTTTTTTTTTTAAATGTGTCCTTAGGTCCCAAAATATAATTATAAAGGGGATTCTTCCATCTCCAGGATATAGAGTACTTCCCCACCTCTGGTTTCTTGATTCCCACCACCACCACCTCCAGATGGACAATACATGCAGGCTCAATAATATCCATAACTCCCATAGAACAGTATGGAGAGTCATGATTGGCCATCTCTGCACTCATCCTCCATATATGTGGCACCTCACCCGATCAGTCCATCATGAGATGACTCTGCTGACTCGGTCTCGATCTACACAGAAAAGTGTGCTGCAAAAAAGTGATCTTATTCTATAAAAACTTAACGTTGAAAACTTTGCAAAAAAAAAAAAAGTTCAACATATTCACAATTTTCTTTTGCTTTATCATTTTTGAATTATTTTGTGCAACTTTTTTTTTCCCCCATAAATGCACAAACTTATTCCAAATTCTCCCATTCACTTTAATGGAGATGGGCTGCAATTCCACACACAACCTGAGTAAAGGGGGGCGATATGTCTAAAAGCAGACCTGTTCTTCTAAATCTATACAACCCCTTTAACTAAAGCAGGCTACACTGCAGGGATGGGAATCCGGGTATGGGCAGCCGCTTTTGCCTCCCTTCTCCTTTCTTTGCAGCCACAGTGACTCAATTTTCTCAAAAGGAGGATTACAGATGTGAGACAATAACACTGATGACCCATCCTAAATATCATCCTTACTACCCCTTGAGTTTGCACAATTAATGGCTTTTTGGCAAGTCTTCTGAATGCAGCTTTAGATATAACTAGAGAATAAAACCTGAAGCTGAGGATTGTGCGACCAGATACAGAAAGAAAAATATTTACAAAAATGTTCAATATTTTGATAAACTATAAAAGCAGCACTTTCCTACAGACACATTCTCCCCCAAGTGTCTTCTCTCCTCATCTCTTATCAGAGGCATTAGGGAAAAAATTTGCATGCAGTTCTAACAAGATAAACATGAACCAGGAGGTTCGGGATGAGCAGTGCCAGGGTATAAAAAGAACCCATAATAATAATAATAATAATAATAAAAAAAATAAAATAAATAAAAAAAAAATTGCTAAATAGAATTAAAAAAAAAATTGTCAGCGTGAAGGGAACGTGCAGTGAAAATCTCCAACACTGACAGATTAACAGAAACCCATCAGCTTCCATCATCCCAGCCTCTTCATTTTCTACCTGGGCAGATCTGAGAGATGTAATGGAAAAGATGTAACACGATGGAGGCTTTAGATTCATTTTTCCTCCCAATCACATGAGGTGAAGCACAGCAGTGACATGATGTGACCGCACACAGCTCTCCACTCTTGGGATTTGACAGCGATGCCAAGCGCCATCTGTCTGACTGAACGCAGAGGCCCAAAACGCAGAAATGGGGGCAAAAGAAAAAAAAAAATAAAAATAAATATAGAAAACACAAAAAAAGAGAAGACAATCCCAGCCGGGATTCACCATGTGTACGCAACTATGTTCGGTACATATACAGATGTATCTGCTGTACAGGAGACTGCATCTACACGGAGCAGACTTGTTTCAGGTCCACATAAATCACACAAGAAATAGAAAACCGTATGAGACATCTTAAAAGGGATGACAAGAAGTAAAGGTGATAACTTCTAGATCGGTGGGGGTCCGACTGCTGGGACCCACTGATCAGCAGATTGGTCACTTTTATCCCAGGTATAACAGAGTGCCAACATACATGCCCTCTAGTGCTGCCCCATAGATCATGAATGGAACGGCACTCGCACATCCGACCTGCTAAACCATTTGATAATGGGAATAAGAATGTCCTGTTCTGACAATGACTGCAGGTCCTAGGGGTTGGGCCCCCACCGATCAGCAAGTTATCACCTATCCAAAGGACAGGAGATGTCCGATGACCCCTTTAAGGTCTCATTCAGATATCAGTGTTGCATGTACGTGTTGTATCCGTTTGCACAGATACAACCCGAACCCATTATAATCTTCGCTGCTGTTTACATGTCTGTTTTTTTCACGAACTGTGTATCCAGGCAAAACACACGGAGACGTCTGTTTTTTGGCAGCACGGATAACAAAGGCCAATACAAGTCTATGGGTCCGTGAAAAACACGTATAGCACACGAATGACGTCAGTGTAGAATCCATGGGCTGTCTGTGTTTAACATTGCAAAGTATAGAAGCTTTGTAATTATTTATAGACGGAACACACACACACACACACACTCCCGACGGAACACACACACTCCCGACGGAACACACACACTCCCGACGGAACACACACACTCCCGACGGAACACACACACTCCCGACGGAACACACACACACTCCCGACGGAACACACACACACTCCCGACGGAACACACACACTCCCGACGGAACACACACACTCCCGACGGAACACACACACTTCATTTTTTCATGTACATGTTTAAACATGGCCATCATGGAGTGCTGCTGCGCTTTCTTTATATATATTGTGCAGTTTCTGCAGCTTGCATCTGTTCACACTTAGGATGTGCTGGTCAGTTTTCTTATTACATATTACTATAGGAGGTGGTAACTGCCTCCTGTTTGACCTTGCACTCCCCCCATTTAACCAGCAGGTGATGTATATTCTATTCTACCAGCCCATTTAAATTGTAGGCGTTTTAGCCCAGAAGTGACATGTTTGGTCCAGAGTTGTAGGCTTGTAGAACAAGAGAAGCATGTAGGTAGAGTAGTACCCATTAGACGGGAGGTCACCTTGCAGCGGTTGATGGGCACACATAAATTGGCCAATTTATGCGCTAAGAACCTCCATTTTTTTGCAAGTAAAGCTTATTGAGTAATAACAGAGTTTAGATCAAATGTCTTTATTGTCTTTATGTATTTTGGCCATAATGGAGTGCTGCTGCGCTTTCTTTATATATATGTTTAAGCATGGACATGTGAATGATGCCTAAGATGTAGCGAAGGACATAAGGGTAGGGAAACTAAAGAAATCTGGCAGACAGTGAGACATCTTTGGAATATGGAGGGCTACGTACAAACTGAAGAAATCAGTTCCGTACCTAATTATAAACCTATTTTCTTTATTCAGAAATTGCACACTGAACTCCAGGCAACACACAATTTATGCAGTGTGAACTGTAAGAAACACTGATTTTTATGTTGCCATATGGGGAAAATAAAATTAAAATTGTAAATGCAAAGCAACATGTATACAACGACTTAGATCTTCTTACTGACTACAGAGACTTTTTTTTAATAAACGGATACTTGCAAAGTGGGCAATAAAGGTTTATTACCTCTTTCTGTAGTTCAATCCTTACTATAAGGTTTGCTCCCCATTTCTATTTGCAGAGACCTCCTCATTTCTACCACAAATGGTCTATTATTTTCTATCTTGTCCATGGTTGTGTCAGGTATTGCATCTGAAACGAATGATGCAAAAACTGCAATACCAGTTAACAATCCATTTCTAGGAAGAATAAATAAAGATAAAAAAGAGGGTCTATCATTGGTCAGTCTCTGAAAAAGAGGGATCAGCATTTGCAAAAAAAGGAAATTAAAAGTCACAGTTCAGTAATGCAGATTTACAGAGTTTAGTTATAGGGGGGCAGGGGTAGCACCAAGGGGTCTGGAGCTGCTGGGCTGGAGATCTAAGACATGAAACTCCAAAATAATAACAAATAAATAAACAAATAAAGAATAACATCAGCATAAAAAAAAAGACAAGAGGCGCAGATTGCGCTGCGATGTGCCGGCCTCTCACACAGCAGCCTCTTCTGGAGGCCGGCCCAACATTCACACTCTGTAATTAGCATCTGGCGGATTCTTTATGTTCGCAGCTACACAACGAGCCTCATTAACATGATCTCGGCAATGCAAAAGCATTGGGAAAAAAAAATAAAAAATTCTTTGTCATCTCTAACTTTTTATTGGTGCAGCTGGGAAGAGTCTCCTGCAAATCCCAAAATTAACAGCGTCGTCGCCTTCTCGGATGGCGCAGACACAAGAGACTTGCTAAATTTGCTGGAAAATATAAATGGTGCGATTATTCCCAGGAACAAGAGTTTCAAGCAGATTAATGAGCCGGAATCATAATGAGACTGAATAACAAAGCAGCAATCCAACGTAAAAGTATTAATAGCGTGGAATCAGCTTGGAAAGCTCGCTGTATATGTGCAACTGATAATCCAGAAAATCTGATACTCTGGCACAAGCAGAAGACTGAGCAGCAGGAACCCATCAGGAGGTTTTGCTTTCTGGTCTTGATAAAATCCTCTACAATAAACCTCCTTTTATAGGGAACTTTCAGTGACCGACAATCTGCCATCTTTCAGGTCAAATGTACAGTGGACAAGAGGAAATTTAATGTATTAAAAGTACCCGGCGTCTGTTTCAGTAAATACTTGTATTGACCATGAAAAAAAAGAGGCCTCAGAATTCTTACTTTTCCTCAGCGCTATATCATTCCTCTATTACTCCTCCTGGAAACTTTTTTTTTTTTTAACAACTTGGTGTCATTATTTCCCGTTATTAACAGAATGTGCCCTATGATGATCGGTCAATGTGTGCAACATGCTCCATTGACAAACGGAACGGTATCGGCTATCAAATGTATTTCCAGGAGGAATAGCAGAGGAACCAAACAATGCAAAAAAAAAACAAAAATTGCTGCAGATTTTAGTAGAGACTTTAGGAAAACAGACACATTGTATCTCAAGGGATAGACCGGGCGCCCTCTAATCCATCAAATGTTTAATGTCAACTCTCTCGGAACTGAGAGATGGCAGATTATCAGATGCTTTTGGATTATTGGACACTGGCACAATTGTATGGTCAGTTAACTTTAAGACGACCAGGACGGTGCTAAAAATGGACTTGGCGCTGTCTGAAGTAGCGAGACCCCTCCAGTGTTAATGCAGGCGCAGTGGCACTGTCTACTTTTGCATAATATCTGAGAAATCCAATCTACACAATCTGCAAGAAATAACAAGATGACACCTGGTTATTATGTGCGTCCCCTTCACACATGCCTCATCGCAGCGTACCCATGGATACAGCCGGCACGGGAGGAGGCAGCGCCGAATTTATGCCATCATCGCCTGCAAGTCTCATCTCCTGGACAAAGTGATGGGGGTGTTAACTTATGTAACAGCTGGAACACCATGAAATATATAGGATCCCTGAATCAGATTTCCTTCCATTAGTCAAAATAGCTTTCTAGCATTCTGCAGGATGTTTGCAACAACTGGAGCAACTTTCAACTCCATAAACTTTGCTGCTGACTGCGACCACTAGAGGGCGCTCACAATACATGGATTTCTACTGTTCCCATTAAGATCATTAGTAAATCAGTCTTCAGTGAGCTCCCCCTAGTGGTGGCAGCTTGCAAATAATTTTATCATTTCACTTTGATGGATGTGCAAATTGCCTCTTCAGAGAGGAAGAGGCCTAGAACTCTAGTGCCACCTATTGGAAGTAGCAATAATAAAAGTCACTATAAGTAATGGATGAAAAACTTTCCAGGGCCATTTATTATTCGCTTTGTGAGCACTAATGCATTCTTCAACTCAACCCAAACTGTTCCCACTAGTACAATTGGGGAACACAGTCAAACATCAGCCATTTTGGAAACTTTTTTTTCTTGTTTATATGGTCAGCGGGCAACAGTAATAAACTTGACGTAAAAGTAGTCAAAGAAAGGATATTGGCTTGCCAGTGCAGATGGCCATCAGTACATACTCAGCTTTCCACAAACCCTATAGGCATACAAATCTGCATAGTTAAATATGCCTTTTTCTACAGATTTGACCATGTGTCAGTCATCACCGCAGGTATGGAATTATATTCCTAAACCAGGATGATCAGAACTATTAATGACAGAGGGCAGCAATGCATTGAATAAACACAATAAGGAAACTCACATTCCAAAATGTATCAACAGTAAGCGATCTGGGAGAGCTATGGGGTCTTGGATTTGCCCTTTATATAGATCTTTTTAAAGGTCCACATTGGTTATTGCACCCTGCTTGTAAATTGCTTGTCCCCATATTTTCTGCATTACAGTTCGTTAACAATCCCGGCCGCCTGCGCTGTCAGTCATCCACTGCACATGGAAGCTGTAGCACATCCTTCCAGAAATTCCTTGGATTTCATCCCTAGGAATAAGGATTTCCTTGCACGCAAAGGTTTTCCTGTTTTACTCAGCAACATGCAGTAAAGTCTGTAATTATGCAATCACAGCACAGGCACGTAACCGCTGGCAGCAGAGAATGCGACTCGCACTCCAGGATTTGATTGTCCGCCTTTTTGCAAAACTTGTTTAGAATTTAATCAGCGCAAATCAAGGGGAAAACTTTTCTAGTTTAAAGTGAATAAAAGTTTAAAATCACTGTACTGTAAAATAGTTTTGCAACTTTCTAAGAGTTAACTTCTTACAACCACTACTGGCAAAGCAAAATCTCATCAGTGTTTATTTATAAAACTTTTGATATTTATTTCTACAAAGAAAAAGTTCAGGAACTTTGTGTTATAGAATAATCTCTGCTTGAGGTGCATAGGAACACTAATTTACAGCCAGAGTCTGAGAACCTGGGATAGGCGTTCAGCAGAGACACAATGTACCAAACACTGCAGCTGTATCATTTCCATTTTGCATTTGATACAAAATTTGCTGTGCAAAAATTATACTTCAGTCTTCGCCCCAGCAGAAAACCACTCCGTCCGCCACTGGCTGCAGATGGGTCTTCAATTTGGATATTACCGTCAAGTGGTCCGTGCAGTGCGACCCACAACAATGACGAGCGTCGTCCCACTCAGTCACAACTAATCAATGTCACTAACATACGTTGCGAGTCACATGAAAACTTTTTCAGCGCCGAAAGATCCAGACCCAAGATCTAAGAGAAGACCGATCCAAAGTAAGAGGAAGAGCGTGCAGGGAGCTGGGTTGGCAAGACAGCAAAGTATAACTTTTTTTTAACCCCTTCAGAGCCATATTAAGAATCATGCTAAATAGTAGTGTACGGTTTAGTGTCATTTTGCTGGAGCTGTGCAAATAGAATTCCCAAAAATTCATTTCCTGAAGAATCAGATTTTTTGGGGGGTAAAGTTCATGATGAATTCAATTCGTATATTTATTGTTGTAATAGTCTTGATGACAGAGTATAACTGTCAAACTCTGTCGCGTGGGCCAAAACTGACCTGCAGGGGTATTATATTTGGCCCCCGACACCAGAACTACTTCCCCTATGTGGGCCCATTATACTGCACGGAGAACTATGTGGGCCCCATTATACTGCACGGAGGACTATGTGGGCCCCATTATACTGCACGGAGGACTATGTGGGCCCCATTATACTGCACGGAGGACTATGTGGGCCCCATTATACTGCACGGAGGACTATGTGGGCCCCATTATACTGCACGGAGGACTATGTGGGCCCCATTATACTGCACAGAGGACTATGTGGGCCCCATTATACTGCACGGAGGACTATGTGGGCCCCATTATACTGCACGGAGGACTATGTGGGCCCCATTATACTGCACGGAGGACTATGTGGGCCCCATTATACTGCACGGAGGACTATGTGGGCCCCATTATACTGCACGGAGGACTATGTGGGCCCCATTATACTGCACGGAGGACTATGTGGGCCCCATTATACTGCACGGAGGACTATGTGGGCCCCATTATACTGCACGGAGGACTATGTTGGCCCCATTATACTGCACGGAGGACTATGTGGGCCCCATTATACTGCACGGAGGACTATGTGGGCCCCATTATACTGCACGGAGGACTATGTGGGCCCCATTATACTGCACGGAGGACTATGTGGGCCCCATTATACTGCACGGAGGACTATGTGGGCCCCATTATACTGCACGGAGGACTATGTGGGCCCCATTATACTGCACGGAGGACTATGTGGGCCCCATTATACTGCACGGAGGACTATGTGGGCCCCATTATACTGCACGGAGGACTATGTGGGCTCCATTATACTGCACGGAGGACTATGTGGGCTCCATTATACTGCACGGAGGACTATGTGGGCTCCATTATACTGCACAGAGGACTATGTGGGGCCCATTATACTGCACGGAGGACTATGTGGGCTCCATTATACTGCACAGAGGACTATGTGGGCCCCATTATACTGCACGGAGGACTATGTGGGCCCCATTATACTGCACGGAGGATTATGTGGGGCCCATTATGCTACATGGAGTACTATGTGGGGCCCATTATACTGCATGGAGTACTATGTGGGGCCCATTATTCTGTATGGAGGACTATGTGGGGCCCATATTACTGTATGGAGGACTATGTGGGGCCATTATTCTGTATGGAGGACTATGTGGGGCCATTATTCTGTATGGAGGACTATGTGGGGCCCATTATGCTGTATGGAGGACTGTGTGGGGCCCATTATGCTGTATGGAGGACTGTGTGGGGCCCATTATGCTGTATACTGGTTGGCCCGTAACTTTGTCCAAGTTTTTCATTTTGGCCCGCTGTGTGTTTTGAGTTTGACGTGCCTGCCATAGATGAAAGTTTAAGTCAGGATGAGTTTTCAGCCTCTTGATGTCTACTAGATGGTTTCCATTCACTGACCACTTTCCAATATCTGGAGGAAAGCGTAAAAGTGCGTATAAAAGGATGTAAAAGTAAAATAGAACACAAAATAGATACAAAGTATATACATAAAACTCACAGATCATTTGATCCTATTAGTAATTAAAGGGGTTGTCCATTCACAAGATATTGATGACCCATCTTAATAGGACTTGTTCTGCAGCACCTGGCAGCAGCTGCTACATGATGAATGGAGCTGCACTGCACCGCTTGGTTCAATCTGTTTACACTGGAACAAACAACTGGTTAAGTGATGGCGCCGGGTATCTTATTGATGGCGTATCCTAAGAATTGGTCATCAATATGATCTAACTAATCAACCCCTACAAGTTTTCATTTTAACAACCCCTTACTCTAACACTTATGTCTGCGTTTGCATTTGTTTCCTCACAGTCCAAACAATCATCCACATCAATGTCTTTATCCAAAGCAATTACAACATGGCCACCGATGCAAACAGCCATTGGGGTCCCACAGAATGTCCCAAAAATCAACCCAGTACTTCCAGAGTGAAAAAGTGTAAGAATGGGAGCTGGAAGGAAATTTCAATCAAGGACATTGTCTTTATACAAGTAAAAGGAGTCTTAAAGGGTTAAGCTGAAGTTGATAAATAGCTAAAATTGCAAAGTGCTTGTAAAAAAAAATAACTTTACTCTTCTCCACTTATTAAAAATCCTCTCTGGACTGGAGGGATTTTTAGTTCTATAGGTCACTGCTCATTGCCGATGTTACCGGTCACCTCTGCAAGCTCCTAGGCAAGGAGTGCTGCACTGTCAAGCTTGTCTATAAAGCTTGTAAGCGCTGCTCTGCAGCTGTCTGGATTGCTGGATCTGGCCATCATCCTTGTCCCTGCGCTCCTCCAGTGCTACCACTGCTCGCAACATCAGAGAGCGCACAGTTTGGGCAGTCGGTCAGACAGGGGCGCACGGTCCCCAGCAAAAGCAGCAGGTCGGAAGGCAGGGGGATGGGGCCTCCCGAATCATAAAGGTTACAAAATACCTTTAAAGGGGTCATCAACTCTGGATGCTAAAGTATATGACAATGAGGGGGTCTCAAAAGCCACTATACCGACCTGCCCCCAGAAACACAGCTTTAAAGTTTTCAGCGGTGGCAGTCACATTTGGGAACACATTGACCCTTCTCTCCCAAAAGACAACCCCAGCATTATGAATGACACATGGAAGGTGGGGGCCCGGTTACAAATGTTGTATTGTGGACAAGGAGCTTCAAGTTAGACCTCCGGCTGCCCCTACCAAGATACCATTCGACTGCGGAGACCCCGTTAGAAGGCCCTCCTCCTCCTCGGTCATGGATTTTCCAAGGTAGACAATCCCTTAAATTGGAGATGGACAATTTAATCATTAGCCCAGACTCTCCGCAATCTCGTAGGCTTAAAGATTTGTCCACAACCTAAACCTAGGAGAGACCCCATAGGAGGACATCAAGCACCAAGGAAAACAAATCCCTTCCATGTTTCACTACAACCCCCTCCTCCTGTTGGCGTCGTCACTACTTTCTGCCAGAATTTCCCCACACTACGACACTCACGTAAGAGTCCTTGGCAGACGAGACTCCTCACCAATTCCTTCCTCGTAGAAACATTGGCTCACACTTACGCAGAGACATACGCAACGTGCAGAGCAGATATACACAAACAGCTCCTGCAATAACATAGGAAGCCTGGCGGCCCAGCCTGACTCATCCACGGGGCAGGATTTCCTCCCGCTCCAGGGGTCCCTACAATGCAGCATTCAGACAGTTTTTCCACTCTGAGTTTCAACTCCTGCTATTAATTGTAGCAAAGCAGAGTTTGTTATCTGGGAGAATACACAATGTGATCGCATGGTGCTTTGCATAGGACTGCACTGTCCTAACTGAATATATGACAAGTCAGAGCAATGATGGTCGCTTTACCAAGGATTTCAGTGCACAGATGTAGCAGAGCCAAATTGGCGGTGCTGCCTCATTTGTGCATGATGACAAAAAAAAAGTAGCATTCATGAGAGTATGATATGACTAACTGCAGTCCTATGTAAAACACAATGTTTTGACCCATCATAAATGGGTTAAAATGGTTTTCCAAGGATCAACAAAAAAATTGGCTACAGATAATGTTAAAATATTGGACCACTGCAGCCAATCACGAAAGGAAAAAAGAAGAAGAAGAAGAGAGAAGAAGAAGAGAGAAGAAGAAGAAGAGAGAAGAAGAAGAAGAAGAGAGAAGAAGAAGAAGAAGAAGAGAGAAGAAGAAGAAGAAGGAGAGAAGAAGAAGAAGAAGGAGAGAAGAAGAAGAAGGAGAGAAGAAGAAGAAGGAGAGAAGAAGAAGAAGGAGAGAAGAAGAAGAAGAGAGAAGAAGAAGAAGAGAGAAGAAGAAGAAGAGAGAAGAAGAAGAAGAGAGAAGAAGAAGAAGAGAGAAGAAGAAGAAGAGAGAAGAAGAGAGAAGAAGAAGAAGAAGAGAGAAGAAGAGAGAAGAAGAAGAGAGAAGAAGAAGAAGAGAGAAGAAGAAGAAGAGAGAAGAAGAGAGAAGAGAGAAGAAGAGAGAAGAAGAAGAGAAGAAGAAGAAGAAGAGAGAAGAAGAAGAAGAAGAAGAAGAAGAAGAAGAAGAAGAAGAAGAAGAAGAGAGAAGAAGAAGAAGAGAGAAGAAGAGAGAAGAAGAAGAAGAGAGAAGAAGAAGAAGAGAGAAGAAGAAGAAGAGAGAAGAAGAAGAGAGAAGAAGAAGAAGAGAGAAGAAGAAGAAGAAGAAGAAGAAGAAGAAGAAGAAGAAGAAGAAGAAGAGAGAAGAAGAAGAAGAGAGAAGAAGAAGAAGAGAGAAGAAGAGAGAAGAAGAAGAAGGAGAGAAGAAGAAGAGAGAAGAAGAAGAGAGAAGAAGAAGAGAGAAGAAGAGAGAAGAGAGAAGAAGAAGAAGAAGAAGAAGAGAGAAGAAGAAGAAGAAGAAGAAGAAGAAGAAGAAGAGAGAAGAAGAGAGAAGAAGAAGAAGAAGAGAGAAGAGAGAAGAAGAAGAAGAGAGAAGAAGAGAGAAGAAGAAGAAGAGAGAAGAAGAAGAAGAGAGAAGAAGAAGAAGAGAGAAGAAGAAGAGAGAAGAAGAAGAGAGAAGAAGAAGAGAGAAGAAGAGAGAAGAAGAAGAAGAGAGAAGAAGAAGAAGAAGAAGAGAGAAGAAGAGAGAAGAAGAAGAAAGAAGAAGAAGAGAAGAAGAAGAAGAGAGAAGAAGAAGAAGAAGAAGAAGAAGAAGAAGAAGAAAGAGAAGAAGAAGAAGAGAGAAGAAGAAGAAGAGAGAAGAAGAAGAGAGAAGAAGAAGAGAGAAGAAGAAGAAGAGAGAAGAAGAAGAGAGAAGAAGAGAGAAGAAGAGAGAAGAAGAAGAAGAGAGAAGAGAGAAGAAGAAGAAGAGAGAAGAAGAAGAAGAGAGAAGAAGAAGAAGAGAGAAGAAGAAGAAGAGAGAAGAAGAAGAGAGAAGAAGAAGAAGGGAGAAGATTTTTCAGGTATCTTTATGGCACTTATCACTTGAATGTTGTAATCTGTTGATGAATGAGACAAGTGTAAATTTCTTATTATTTTCTTAGGTGACAGATCTGGGACCCTCCTACAAGCACTATTGTAAATGCACAGTACCTGGTACATTCTCAGCTGTACACATTTACTCTCTACTTTCCATATTTATTTCCAAAAAGAAAAATGTTTCACCTTTCTATGATACAGATACAGAGCTGGATCTATTGATGAAACCGTTCTGCGGTATAGATAAAACTTTCTAATAAAGTTACATTTGGGTTTCCGTTCCTTACCATTTTCAACATCTCTGTTTGCAGTCAATGAACAGGAGGAACGCTCTAGTTTACATTCAGAGGCTGGAACCATTTTATAAGCTCCTATCTCCCAGCTCATGGTTTGCTACAATTGTATCCAATCCTCTGAGCTAAACTCCCCTTTCCTGTTCTATATAGTTTGTTACAATGTATCAGTGCAGTTAAAATGTATCCGCCTGATACAACATAGCAAATCCTTAGATGTGGTATCCTATAGATTCCCTACATGACATTTCCTAAGCAGAAATAATGATGAATGATAAAGTATGTTAGAAAGTTCATAAAAATATAACTAGAGAATTTATTTGGTCAGCCGGACACATATTGATTTTATTAGTAAGTGACATCACGGAGGCACCGGACACCTCGCGCCTCATTGCTCATCTAGTGGTCTTTGGGGATAATTCGTTATCCCATTAACCTCGTTAACCCTTCCACCACTAAACATTGTATCAATATAATGGATGTTTGTGGCATCAGCCGGGCATGAAGCTCATAACTCCTGGCAGCATGTGGGACGAGTGCTGTCACACCGTGACATCTGTTAGGGATGTAACAAACTGCAGAAGCAAGAAGTAATGTCATCACTCCATCTAATCTGCAGGACGCGGCCTCGGCTGCAGAGAAGACTCGCATGGCCTTTTTCTGTCCTTGTAACGACTGCCATGTGCATATTGGAGAATTGCATAAATTACAATTACCCAATATATTTATCATCGTTGGATGATCTGTACAAGATGATCTCTTCCATTACAGCAGGGAGGCCAAAGGAAAAGAACTCCGCTCATGAGCAGACAGCAAGGTACAGGCCGCCATAAACAGCTGCTGAGGGACTAACAATCTCATATTAGGAGATTCTGATAGAAGTGGGAATTGTTACTTTAATCATATCTATCTCAAAATTATGGTCTGTATCATACTTCAGAGCCAAATTCACAATTCTGCTGTCTTCATAGATGGAATCCACTAGCATTCCCTGCCGGCTCAGGTTCGGCTTGAAAGTTACTCTATTGATTTGCATTCTGGCTATATGGTCTTTATATTAACAAATCCACAGGACCAGAGTCCAGAAGCCACATCGATAGTCTGGGCCACCGGCCAGGAACCTGCGAACCGTTTCCGAGCTGCTGGAATCCGACACGTCATCGTCATGTTGTGACCCATGCAGGACTCTGCGTCGTGCTACTTATCCGATGAGGTGGCGGGGATCCCAGCAGGTCGGACAAGGCTCGCAGGGCTCCTGTCTGGTGGCCACAGAATACTGATGTAGTCATTGCACCAGGATCCCATGAATTCATTCGCTCATCTTTAATATGTACAATAATGGGATGCAGAGAAAAATAGTACAAGTAGCACTGCATAACTGAAACTCTGCTAAGTACAGAATAAGTAATGTATGTACACAGTGACTGCACCAGCAGAATAGTGAGTGCAGCTCTGGAGTATAATACAGGAGGTAACTCAGGATCAGTAATGTAATGTATGTACACAGTGACTGCACCAGCAGAATAGTGAGTGCAGCTCTGGAGTATAATACAGGAGGTAACTCAGGATCATTACAGGATCAGTAATGTAATGTATGTACACAGTGACTGCACCAGCAGAATAGAGAGTGCAGCTCTGGAGTATAATACAGGATGTAACTCAGGATCAGTACAGGATCAGTAATGTAATGTATGTACACAGTGACTGCACCAGCAGAATAGTGAGTGCAGCTCTGGTGTATAATACAGGATGTAACTCAGGATCAGTAATGTAATGTATGTACACAGAGACTGCACCAGCAGAATAGTGAGTGCAGCTCTGGAGTATAATACAGGATGTAACTCAGGATCAGTACAGGATCAGTAATGTAATGTATGTACACAGTGACTGCACCAGCAGAATAGTGAGTGCAGCTCTGGAGTATAATGCAGGATGTAACTCAGGATCAGTTATGTAATGTATGTACATAGTGACTGCACCAGCAGAATAGTGAGTGCAGCTCTGGAGTATAATGCAAGATGTAACTCAGGATCAGTACAGGATCAGTAATGTAATGTATGTACACAGTGACTGCACCAGCAGAATAGTGAGTGCAGCTCTGGAGTATAATACAGGATGTAACTCAGGATCAGTAATGTATGTACAGCTCTGGAGTATAATACAGGATGTAACTCAGGATCAGTAATGTAATGTATGTACACAGTGATTGCACCAGCAGAATAGTGAGTGCAGCTCTGGGGTATTATACAGGATGTAACTCAGGATCAGTAATGTGATGTATGTACACTGACTGCACCAGAATAGTGAGTGCAGCTCTGGAATCAGGGTCTCTGTCTCTACATTATGCTACTCTCAGATTAAGTGGCAAAAACCTGAAGATATATTCCGTTTAAGTAGATTATTTGTATATTTACATCACTTTTATGGGGAGGTCTCCTTTTATAAAACACAGAGATCCCATCAGCAGAACGCAGGTCACCATTCATAGCTTGATCATTAGAATTGTCATCATTGCATTATTTCCTCCGCAGACTGTTGTGAATCAGCCTGGAGCCACTTATTTCATAGAATTGTCTTCTATGTGCTCGTGCAGGTTTATCCGGGAAGCAGCGCAGACCGCAGCTTTGCCATATTATGGTGCCAATGTCAATATTATGCCCATCGCCAACGTTTACCCATGTAAACACTTTGTAAGATGCATGTACCATGATGCAGGGGAGGAGGAGGATCGCACATGACATGTTTATATTTAACGTGAGGTTACCTGCGGTCATCAGTCCCATGTACTCTCCCCTCCCCCATATACAGTATCTCACGTACGCCAGTAAATACCAAACCACACGTCCAGGAAACCAGCCCAGGACTTTCATTCACAAATACACCTAGAATCAGCGGTAACAGATCGGCTCAGCAGCTTCCTTTCTACTCTGCGGTTTACCCAGAGTTAATCTCTCTCTATTTTTAGCAAACCAACTCTCAGAGTCTGCTGGGGGTTGTAGTATGCAGAGCACTACCATATAACACATGTAGCACACACAGGTCCTGCACCCAATCAGGACAAATTTGCAGTTTTTCCCCTTTTAAATCAACTTTCTCCTTCAACTCCAAGATCTCTGCTAGCTGATAATGAACAGAAACCTTTTCCATTTAAAGTCCTGTTCACACTGCTGCAGTTTGTTACAACGTTTAGATCTCAGATGTGCACAAGCGATTGTTTCTGAGCTTTAGGGAAGGGGGAATATAGAACTGTGAACCCCCCTGAACATCCCTCACTGCCTCTCCCCTACTTCTCTTTGTAGAGTAAAATTCCTCCCAGGATCAGTCACTGACATTTGGCTGGCAGACATGTCGCCACTAGACGGGCATGAATATTTGCCAGCTGCACGGCGCTCAGTAGGCGACACCTGGCAGAGAAACACAATTTCCCAGTTGCAAATCAATTCACATTCAAGCGTTGCGTGCACAAACTTTTATTTGCAGAAAGTTACTGCCTGGGAATGTGAGGTCTGGTGTGGAAGGATTTTTTACAGAATATGGAGGGATATACCTTTTATTGGGCATCTGATAAACTGGATAGGTCTCTAATGCAGTGTAAACTATAATAAAGTCCGGACTGAGAAGATCAGACAATCTGGAAATTCTTCAGATAAACCAGTGAACCACCATCATCATCAACCATCACCACCATCATCATCATCATGAACCACCACCACCATCATCACCAATCACCAAAAGCACCAATGCTCAGTTATATGGGAAAGAATGAGGGGGGGGGGGCTGATTTTCTATTAAAAGAGAATAATGTGCTGATAGTTGTGAGTCCGACCATTGGGACCCCCGTGAAAGGGGCTTTAAGACCTAGTCATCAATGGGTCGGAGGTGCACACGCTCAGTCTATGGGAGCTCTGCTATTTCTGCCTAATATTCACTGCTTACATAGCGCCTTCATATTCCGCAATGCTTTAAATACATCATCACTGTCCCCATTGGGGCTCACAATCTACATTCCCTATCTGTATGTCCTTGGAGTGTGGGAGGAAACTCATGCAAACACAGGTTCACACATTCAGCATTTCCCATCAGTATTTGTAAGCCAAAACCAGGAGTGGGTGAAAGATGCAGAAGTGGTGACTAGCTTCTATTATACTTCTCCTCTGATTGTTCCTCACCTGATTTAGGCTTACAAATACTCATAAAATGTATCCTACTCAATAAAGTGAATAGACACAAAAAATGAGGAATAATATGTATAATTTATTTCATATTTGAGATTAAAATCAGGCAAAAAGGGAATAAACACGGGATAAAGACGTGATCCCAGAAAAAAAAATGGGGCTATAGGGAGAGAATATAAATAATGGCATACCTGATTGAATATAATGGGGTATAAATATATAGCAGCTGATAGGTGTGTAAAACTTCTGGGTATAAGTAAACACCATATAATCATGCTGTAAAGATACACGCCATCATATGAACAATGCAATATTCAAACAGGGAAGAGAGTTAAACATACCATGTACAGGCACCCCACAAACTCCAGTGGATGGCGTGTATCTTTACAGCAGGATTATATGGCGTTTACGTATTGTACTTACATACCCAGAAGTTTTAAACACCTATCAGCTGCTATATATTTATACCCCATTATATTCAATCAGGTATATCATTATTTATATTCACTCCCTATAGCCCCATTTTTTTTCTGGGATCATGTCTTTTTCCCCCGTGTTTATTCCCTTTGTCCTTTTGGTCTAATTTTGCCTCAAATATTAAATAAATTCTACATTTTATTCATCAGTTTTGGAGTCGGATACATTTATAAGTTAGTGAATAGTCATATATGCAATATATGATATAATATTGTAGTGTTGTTGAATTACAAATACTCATGTAAAATCCGTGTCCTTACTTTGAGGGTCCAGCCAGTCCATGCATTACTCCGGCAGGCTCATTGATTTTAATAGGCACTGTGTAATGCCTCATTTCTCCTGTGGTGGCGCTGTAGGAAACGATTCCAGCTGATCACTGGGGATCCCAGCAGTAGGATTCCTTGTGATCCGCTTATCGTTTGAGGAATTGGATAACAAAAAGATTTCCCTTTTTAACAGAAGAAGCAGGATGACAACTCCATTCAGGGAAAGCTGGGTGACAGCTCCTGCACCCCTGTACAGACACATAATAATTCAGCAGTTAATTCTTCTATCACAGGACCTAAGGTTTCCCTTTCACAGCGATCTGCATAAATGTTAACACGACAGTAATTACATTCCTGCGCCAAGACGATGAGAGTCATTAGCTGATAGAAGCGGCGAACGGCAGGACCATCTTACAAATCCTCAGGGATCCTTAGACTGGAGCGCCAGGCTGTAATTAAGGACCACTATTCATTAAGGGGGCTGCTCCCCCCAATCCCCTTGAGAAGTCTCAATACTTCATTATATACTCAAAATCTGGCATTTTTCCAGCTCGCACTTCAATAACGCTGTTCTTCTGACAGTTGACTCCCAAACACTCTCTCCACCACTACAACTTCCTGTTATTTCCCCAGCGCTGGGCGAAGTCAGAGCAAGCGAGGCTGAGAATAAAGGGATCGTACAACGACTGGCAAAGCCACAGAAGCCAGGGAGCAGATCAGCAAGAAAAACACAAAAAAAACCCAGCAAATTTCTGTTAATAAACAGTCAGAACTGCAGTACAGAGACATTCACACAGAGGAGAAAGGAAGGGAATCCGCCTAGACTAAGGGCGTAGTGCACAGCAGACACGGGTAAGGTTCTATCCTCATGATTTTAAATGAATTTCTAATAAAAAAAATATATTAAATTCTATGGATGGAAGTGCCGGAAAATCCTTTTTTCTTCTATGGTTCCAAGATACTGGCTTCATGGCAGAGCTGTCAATCACACTATAGCCCCTCCCACGAGGAGCTGCTCAGTAGTAGAAACAAAGGGGGGGGGCAACACAGATTTGGCCACTACATGGAAATATTAGTGCCGACGGGCACGAAGCATGGACAGGATTAGAAAATATAGGCAAGTAGATTGTTCTGATGAATTTCTGTGCAGAGGTAAATTAAAATATACAGCTTCACGTAAATCGCTGACTAAACTGATAATTTTTATGTGACTTTGAAGTGTCATTAACCAAGTCGTTCAAAATTAGACAACATGGCTGCCGTCTTCTAAAACAGTGCCACTTTTGTCTAGAGGTTGTGTCTGGTATTGCAGCTAAGTACCATTGAAGTGACTAGTATTGAGCTGCAATACTAGATGCGGACAGGGGTGGTGCTGTACATGACAGAAAACAGCTATGTTTTTTCTAATGCTATAAATGTCCCTGTAATAAAACACTGGGTGTGGCCGTTATCTGCTTCCAACGGAAAGGTGGGGGTATCCAAAACTATACCAGTGTGATCGCATACTCGGCCTTGGTCACCACCTGCAAATATGTTGATACAAAAAAAGTTCCCACAAGAACTTCTCCTGATGGACACTGTGCAACTGTAGACAGAACTGGACATCTTCCTATGAAAACATGCGATACTGGGTGCGGTGATTAATAAGCACATGACAGCGTGCGGATCCCAAGAGATGTCCGACTGCCAGATCCCAATATCAACAGGGGTGATCCCATTAATCATTTTGCTACCAAAAGTCCAAAAAAAGTCAGTTTAAAAGTAATTTCTAGACATGCTAGCATTATAAATAATATATTTTCAGTAGTCTTTTTGTTTCCATGTGCTGCTCGAGACAATTTATGGACAGAATCAATCTCCTTCCCCCTCGGGCAGCTGACAAGGTTCAAAATCCTCAATAAGTGATCATTACAGCCAAAAAAGAGGCATAGAAAGGCCTTAAAAGTATCTATTTATGAACCATAAAATTAATAAAATCAGTATAACAAAATATTAATGTAAGTGGGGGATACAGATCGTGTCAATACATCGTAAATCACATGTGATATTCACTTTCCTTAAACATCAATCAGTTATATAATAATGAGTCACAACATGATCTTCATATGGAACCCCAAAATAGGAGGGGACTATGCATGTAATAACAGAGGGGAATAAAGGTAATGTTACCTGTAGTGAACCAGGCCAGGGACCCACCACACCCGACGCGCGTTTCGAGAAGAAACCCATTCATTTTTATGGTTCATAAATAAAGATAACTTTAATAAAGGGCTTAAAAGTTTCTTTAAGTGATGATATTAAAATAAATGTCAGAATGCATCATCGGATCTGCAAGAATGTATCTTTTTTTATCTTGTACACAATAAATACTGTTACAAAAATCACATCCAGAGCTGCATTCACGATTCAATGGTGCATTGCTAGAGCACAGAAGACCATCACAGAGTGCAGCCATTTGGTCACATGCCTGACAACAAACCACTTACTCTGTAGTCTGTTTCCAAGAACAACTAGCAGAATTCTGTATGCAGCTTTAGAGGGGACTGGAGTAAATCTAAATAACACTGAAAAATTAGGTGAAGAACAGATGACCATATTGGTAATTAGCACTGCAGATAGTAATCGAAGCGCTGGGTATTGATGTCCCTCTGTGTTTGTGACTCCTTTAATCATTTACAGTTTTTTTTGGCTTTCAAGAAATTAAATATAATCCTCTTGAAAGCTGTAATAAGCAATATATATTACAGGGCAGGAAAGCAGAGGCAATAAATCCTCGTTAAGAGGAACCACTAACAGTAATGCATCATGTAGGAGGAGCTCTGCACACCCCCAAAGCTGCAATAATGACATTAAAGTGTGCTGTGCCCCATAATGGGGAAATCTCTGGTTTATAGAAGTGCTTGAGCCTCTTCTATAGAAGGAAATCCAGCTGGCAGCCATTAAAGCTTCCTCTAAAGTGCTCAAACATCCAGCTTTCCATGGATCCTGAATGGCAAAATAGTCTTTATATGAGGCATACCTTTCCTACTATTATACAGCTGCGTAATTAAATAGGTTTAGCATTCAGGAGTCTTAAAAAGGACCTGAATACTCAGGGAAGTAGTAGAAATAAAATAAGTGCAAAAAGTGGACACTTTGACCTACTGTTAGGTTCTCTTTAAGGCCAGGTTTAAAGGAGCATATTTTACATACGTGTGTTCGCAATGTTAATAATTGGATACCACACTAATATTAAAAAGGGCTGCTCTGACAGACGCGGAGTCTGCGTGCAAAAATGCCATCCGAAAAAAAAAGCAAACACACTGAATGATGGCAATATGGAAGACAATCAGTTTTATTTTTGATGAAGAACTGGATGATTTTGCACAAGCTCGTCCCTGGAGTGACGTTCGCATTGAGTCACAGGGATGATTATCGACACATTTTGCTCTACCACTGATCCGCTTAGATCTGATTATCTATCTTTATTTTCCAGGCAGAAAACTCTGTAGAAGAGTCAGTCACAAGCTGCGGGTGTGAGGAGCAGAGATCACAGCTGATAACCTGCCCCATTCTTATTTCCAGTTCACTAGGATTCACTCATTTAGTTTCTATTCTTAAGTTTGTTGTCTCAGTTGTTCTTCCCTTCCTCCCAGCTCCTGTGCACTTGGGGCCAGGTCATGGTTGCTCCGCTGGCCTGCACGCAGAGACCGCTTTACCCCAGCAGAATCAGCGGCGCAGAGGCAACAACGCTGGCCAGAACCGGAGACCACAGCTGCACCTTGCAGCAGCAAATAACTTGCATGTGTTGTGCATCGTGCCTATTAATCCTGCCACCTCTGATAGACTGCAGCGATAGCTGGTAACCTAGGCAATGAGCGGTAAACTATAGAATTAAATATCCCTCTGTTCTTGAGAAGGGAGATAATTTTTTAATAAGAGGAAAGTTGCCCAGTTGCTTGTCTTTACAAGTACTTTGACATTTTAAAAAGATTAAAATAATTCTTTAACTACTTCCTACTGGGAAGGTCCAATTCCCACTTTCTTCAAGGTCTCTTTATTTGCCTCAGAGGATTGGCACATGCAAAAATAGTAGATGACAAATCACAATATGAGAATTTGGACAGTTCCAGGACTTATTAGACTGGTTATTTTAATTAACAGCCTTTGGGATTGATCTCGAGGCATGGTGACTTGATGGATGAACACTGTAGGAAGAGCGATCTTGTACAAGCCTAGGCAGGTCCACTAGGGTCTTCTTCACCGTTATCTTGATAGTATCAAGCCATCAGGTTGTTGGTCTTCCTCTTGGTCTTGTTCCTTCTATTCTTCTGACCATGATGTCCTTCTCTGGTGATTGCTCTCTTCGTATGATGTGTCCAAAGTAGGTAAGTCGCAGCTTGGTGGTCCTTGTTTCCAGTGATATGTCTGGTTTGATTTGTTCCAAAATTGACCTCATTCTCCAGCACCACATTTCAAAGGCGTTGATTCTTCTAGCTTGTTTCTTTATCGTCAAGTTGTTGTGCACCAAAACAGTTTTAACTTGTTTTTGGTGATGGGGACAGTGAGCCATGCTTTCTGTAGGTTGTGAGCTAAAGAACAGATAAACATTAAAGACAACTAGTACTAAGGTTTCCATACAAGTCTCCATGGCTTCCTTCCTAGTAGCGTTCCAGCTTTCCAATCTCTTTTACCAGTACTGGACTTGTAAGTTGCTATGGCATGCCTGCTGGAAGC
The DNA here is from genome assembly GCF_046119375.1 of Phyllobates terribilis. Taxonomy (NCBI): domain Eukaryota; kingdom Metazoa; phylum Chordata; class Amphibia; order Anura; family Dendrobatidae; genus Phyllobates; species Phyllobates terribilis. The sequence continues at coordinate 86,148,676 of NW_027362773.1, read as the reverse complement.
AGAGATTTCGTCCCCGTCTAGCAGGACTCGGCCATTACCAGTTTTTGGTGACGATGCGCTCAGTTCCAATATTCCTGACCATGCGCCTTGGGTTTGCTACTTCTCGTAGGAAGCTCATTCACTTGTTCTTCAGGTCTTTACCAGTCTCAGGGCTTCTTTGTTGGTCATCTAGCAGTGCCTCTTTCCCAGGCTGCCTCTGGTCTTCTTTAGTGTCAATGAACACATTTCCAGTTACCAATGATCATCTCAGATTTCCATTCTTCCAATTTTCAATGTACCTCAATCTCTCTGGGTTTACTTTTCAAGGCATGCGCAGGTTCCCACCCAATGTTAGCCATCATTTCCAGGCTCAATGCCAGTCTCTGAGGTTGAACTCCCAATATCAGCCCTCCTTTGTCACTTTGTTACCCTTTTTTTCCCCTTTTGATGCCAGGCTCCCAATGATCCCTCCTAATGCCACTGATACCGGTGCAACGAAATCTGCCCTACTCTCTATATCCCACACACAGTCTCTGTGGAGCCTGATGCCTCTGTGCCAGCAGTTACCAGGCTGTAGCTAGCTGTACCCTGTGCCCCTCTTTAGCTCTGCCCTCGCTTCCTCGTGGCATGCAGTAGACTGGTATCTAAAGGACTTGTGGTGTTTAACAGCACAGCGGAAGTTGTGGGATTGAAGACATTTTTACAACAAGAAGAACGTGGGGTGATGTTATTCTGCACCTGGCACCCGACTGTTAACCCTTTAATGTACCAAAAGGGTCTCAAATACTTATACAAGGAGGATGGTAGCTGCACCTTATCACATTCACAAACTGAACTTGTCCAATCCAGGAAAGACTAGGACCGGGCAGTGCTGGAGCGATGATCTGTGGGTCAGCAAACAGCTTTTACTAGATCCCCAGCTTCCTTAGTCATTATGCAACAGAGCTCAGTTGGTCAAGCATATTTGGCGCGAACCAATGTGATATCTGGATTTTTTTTTTATTTACATAGGACTTCAAGCGGGAAGGCACAAGCAATAATGAGCCCGGGAAAAGACTATGATCAACTCTGCTGCATCCAACTCATAAGAGGTATAAAGCTAAACTATAGTAGAGTCTTCCATCACAGTATTGCCGCAAAGAACAGAGCTGGCATCCTGGTGACTACTATCCATCATAATGAGCTTCTCCACCCAAAATTCATCTAGTGGAAATCTAACATTATGAATCAGATTCATCTTTTTTTTTTTTTTTTTTTTGTGCCTTGTGCCATTCATTGACTTTGTGCCCAATTCTTCAAAAATAGCGCACACTGTTCATGAATGTCAGGCAAAACCAAAAAAGTTATTTGTCTTTAACCTTTTCAGCACAAAAAAAAAGTCACACTCTGCTAAAATGTCAAAATTAACTCAAAAAGTGCTGGTGCACATGAAATCACTCGGGGGGAGGGCTGGAGTACATTTGTACCTTTTAGGAATTTGATGTAAATCAACAGGATAAAAAAAGTTGCAAATGCAATAATGTATCAGGACTATTGTGCATGGAAGAACATATAAGCCCCTTGGTGGGGGGGACGGGGGGGGTATGCATCCACTCCCCAGTGTCATCCAATGGTTCATTAGCAGCAGGTGGTCTGCAAGGATGGGGACACTAATAAAGGGGAAGAGCATCTTCTCGTAGACATCACAGGTGGTCTCTTCGCCACCTACTGCCACCATACAGTTAGATTACACTTGATGGCGGCTATAACAGCCCCAAGGGAAATTCAGCAATAGGATGCAAGACATTTTCTTGATGTGAGCGATTCATTATGAAGCCATTTCCCAGCTTGCTGTCACTGCCTGTGAAACCCATGTCCTGATCATATGGAGTATGTTACAGCTCTTAGGCAGTGGTCGCACCTCCATCTTTGGCACCTGCCCTTTTGGCAGCATTCCTGGCTGTCACTTTTAAGTTTCTGGCAGGAGATGGAGCCAAACTTGAAGCGTCAAATACCCCTGCACTTTAAAGGGCAATTTGGAAATGCACCATCCTGGAGTAGATCACACATACAACTGATCCCTAGAAACTTCAGAGACAAATCTACAATTTGAGACAAAGGGGAAACCATAGGATCTTCATATGCAAACTTGATGATAATGTGGTGCCAGCCTCCCATCATGCCACCGCTGCTGTAACCAATTCATTAACCAATGAATGTCTCAAGGCGTTTGGATAATAATGACGCCTATGCAAACCAAAATCAAACACAGAGAGGTTTTGCATCCTGTGAAGAAACAAGGACATGGGGACAAAGAATCCGTAATCCTAAATACTATACACTGTTCCTTTAAGAAAAAAGAAAAAAAACCTTCCTCCTTGAATTCTCCTCTATTAAGTTTATTCTGCCATCAACACACTGATTAGGGCGATAGTCACCATCCAAACCCCAGAATGTTACATAAGCAGAGTCACCTGCCATGTGATTTATATGTCGCTCCTTATCTGGTCAGTCTTGTAATTCTGGAATCCGGAGAAGCTGGGTGATGTCCCCTCGGAGTTATAGCGGCAGCTATATTGGTTGTCAGCTAGTGTTCTCAAAGTCTGGCAAATGCAGATGTGCAAAAATGCATCAATATGGCATTAAATATTCAAACAGGAATCTATAGAAGCTGGGTGACGTGCCCATTTTTTGTCAGCACTATTGGATGTCACCCAGCTTTCCCACACTCCTGAGAATGACAGATATGCAATGATAAATCCTACATTTAATATAACATTACCTATTCATCCAGGGATCTGGAAAAGCGGTGTAAAAGAAACTTTTGACTGCCCCCAGCTTTTTCCTGCCAAGGGGCAGAAAGAGAAATCAGAACTGAAGGATATTTGGTAAACAGATATAAATATTTATATTAAGTATGTTTTAAGTAAGAGGCATTTAATAAACAACCAACCAAAAATAATGGTCACTGCTCAAAACACAGAGACCCTCAGGGCCATAATGATCAAGGATCTGAAAAGAAAGATACAGAATTTAAGGTTATTTCATTATGTCTTTGGGTTCAAAGCAGAACTGTATGGAAAATATACAGAGCTCCACAGAATCCGGAGAGAAAGCCTTTCCCACACCGAGGAGTCCTGCAGGTCTGAAAGACGAGGTCAGAGGTTTGGAACAGTCACTAGTCTATAGATGTAATTACATGGACCTATAGAAGCCTGGCGGATGGGGACTTAACCCCGACAGATGTTTGCAAAACTGGGTTAACCACTTTACAATAACATTCAGATGTAGCAGAGTCCAATCTTCCACAGCGAAGAATAACGCGTTAGCTATGAGGCTATATACACTAGTTGCAATGCAAAATGCACAAGTAATGCAGCCTCGAGTGTGACTAATTCAGCTCTGCTACGTCTATGAACCCCTGTAATAAACAGAAAATACTTGCAATAAACAAACTACAGCCGCTGACATATTAAAGGGGAAAGCAACATTTTATGCCACTGTTTGATTCTGATGTTGAGGCTGTCAGACCGTACCTGTATGATGCATTCATCCCATAATTAACCATGATAGTTTACATCATAATCATATTCTAATGAGTCTCATATGGAAACTGTAATGTTCTAACCATTACTGGATGCCACAGGGTGCACTAACACAATCCTGCAAATAGAGGGTCTTGTAGCATCAAAGAAACTGTCAACTTATATTGGGGGTCTGAACGCAAGGATGAAAAACAAAGTGAGGCAGAAGCAGACAGTCAGGGGATGTGGCGAGAGATAAAGTGCAGCAGCCAGCTGTCCACAGCCAGAAACAGGGGGCACAACATTCACAGCCAGAGTCAGAAGGAAAAAGGGGGTGCAGCTATTGCAACCAAAAAACAAGGGGTTGCAACTGCCATAGCAAGCAAGAGACAAAAAGGTGTGCAGCTGTCAGCTCAAAAAAGGATAAAAAAGGGGTGCAGCTGACATAGCCCAAAAAAAAGAAGAGGGGGTGCAGCTGCAACAGCAAAAATAAATAAATTGGGTGCACCCGCCCCAGCACAAAGAAAAAGAAGAAAAAAGGGGTGCAGCTGATAAAGCAAAAAAACAAAAAAAAAGAAGAAGAAGAAGAAGAAGAAGAAGAGGGGGTGAAGCAGCAATAGCCAAGCAAAAAACAAACAGGTGTGCAGCTGCCACAGCCAAAAAAGGGCAAAGGCGGTGAAGCTGACATAGTCCAAAAAGATAGGAGGGGGTGCAGCTGAAATAGCAAAAATAAATAAATGGGGTGCAGATACTACAGGCAAAACTGAGAGAATCACTACCATATACAGTGACACATATGGTTGCACAGATGTGCGTAGCGCTCTGCCCACACTTGCTACAATATGTAATAATAATAATTTTTATTTCTATAGCACCAGCATATTCCGCAGCACTTTACATTTTAGAGGGGAATAGTACAGACAATAAAAGACATTACAGAATAACAATAATCACATAAATCAACAGATACCAGAAGGAGTGAGATAGACATGGGCACTGGGTACAGGAGAAAAGGGGTTAAGTTACAAAATGGCCAATATTAACAAAAACACATGAAAAGGGCAGCATGTCCTGAGGTACAAGCAGTCATTAAAAGGGGGTGCAGCACCCAACTGCACAAATAAATTGCAGAAAAAGTGCCAACACCTACACTCAGGTGAGATAATCAGTGATGTGACAGTCAGAAATAACTGTCTACAGCCACTAAAAGGGGCACAGCACCAACACAGTGAGGCAGCAGGAGGTTAATGTGAGGGGCTCAGAACCAGATTCTTTGCAAACAGCGCTGCTGACAATCTGTATGAGGGATAAAGTAAACAGTGATGTGCAAAGGAAGGGGTGGGGGGCACAGCACATACTATAATTATGCATAAACATGGGGGTTCATACTTCAGGAAAATCTAGATGGGGGGGCACCACATGCATCTGGAGCAACAGCTGGGTGCAGCACCCACACAGTCAGCATGGGAAGGTGCATCATGTATCTACACAGAAATGTACAGGCAAATAGAGGGGTGCAGACCCCACACAGCCACAGCAAGGTGTGCAATAGCCACAGTAAGAAAGAGAGAGCAATAACCAACTACCCACACGGCTAATGGGGGGCAACAGACGCAGAGAGGTGCAGCCCCCAGCTACACTCACAAGTGGGGGGGACTGCAGAAAACTAGTGCTGCTCACATAGAGAAAGAAAGAGGGGGAGAAGCAGAGAACTGACCACATACAGCCAGAAAGCGGGGTGCAACAGTTACATAAAAAAGAGGGGGTGCAGCACCAACTAGATAAAGGGGGGCAGCAGCGGGTCCCGTCCACAGAGATAGGGGGCTGCACGGAACAGAAGTGGGGTCTGGCAGTCGCACACATACTTGGGGTCCAGCAGACACATATTGGGGTAAGGCAGTGGCACACATACTGGGGGTCCGGCAGACACATATTGGGGTGAGGCAGTGGCACACATACTGGGGTTCTGGCAGACACATATTGGGGTGAGGCAGTGGCACACATACTGGGGGTCCAGCAGACACATTAAGGTGAGGCAGTGGCACACATACTGGGGGTCCGGCAGACACATATTGGGGTGAGGCAGTGGCACACATACTGGGGGTCCGGCAGACACATATTGGGGTAAGGCAGTGGCACACATACTGGGGGTCCGGCAGACACATATTGGGGTAAGGCAGTGGCACACATACTGGGGGTCCGGCAGACACATTAAGGTGAGGCAGTGGCACACATACTGGGGGTCCGGCAGACACATTAAGGTGAGGCAGTGGCACACATACTGGGGGTCCAGCAGACACATTAAGGTGAGGCAGTGGCACACATACTGGGGGTCCAGCAGACACATATTGGGGTGAGGCAGTGGCACACATACTGGGGGTCCGGCAGACACATATTGGGGTGAGGCAGTGGCACACATACTGGGGGTCCAGCAGACACATTAAGGTGAGGCAGTGGCACACATACTGGGGGTCCGGCAGACACATATTGGGGTGAGGCAGTGGCACACATACTGGGGGTCCGGCAGACACATATTGGGGTGAGGCAGTGGCACACATACTGGGGGTCCGGCAGACACATATTGGAGTGAGGCAGTGGCACACATACTGGGGGTCCGGCAGACACATATTGGAGTGAGGCAGTGGCACACATACTGGGGGTCCGGCAGACACATATTGGGGTGAGGCAGTGGCACACATACTGGGGGTCCAGCAGACACATATTGGGGTAAGGCAGTGGCACACATACTGTGGGTCCGGCAGACACATATTGGGGTAAGGCAGTGGCACACATACTGGGGGTCCGGCAGACACATTAAGGTGAGGCAGTGGCACACATACTGGGGGTCCAGCAGACACATTAAGGTGAGGCAGTGGCACACATATTGGGGTGAGGCAGTGGCACACATACTGGGGGTCCGGCAGACACATATTGGGGTGAGGCAGTGGCACACATACTGGGGGTCCAGCAGACACATTAAGGTGAGGCAGTGGCACACATACTTGGGGTCCGGCAGACACACATTGGGGTCCGGCAGTCGCACACATGATGGGGGTCCGGCAGACACATATTGGGGTGAGGCAGTGGCACACATACTGGGGGTCCGGCAGACACATATTGGGGTGAGGCAGTGGCACACATACTGGGGGTCCGGCAGACACATATTGGAGTGAGGCAGTGGCACACATACTGGGGGTCCGGCAGACACATATTGGAGTGAGGCAGTGGCACACATACTGGGGGTCCAGCAGACACATATTGGAGTGAGGCAGTGGCACACATACTGGGGGTCCAGCAGACACATTAAGGTGAGGCAGTGGCACACATACTGGGGGTCCAGCAGACACATATTGGGGTGAGGCAGTGGCACACATACTGGGGGTCCGGCAGACACATATTGGGGTGAGGCAGTGGCACACATACTGGGGGTCCAGCAGACACATTAAGGTGAGACAGTGGCACACATACTTGGGGTCCGGCAGACACACATTGGGGTCCGGCAGTCGCACACATGATGGGGGTCCGGCAGACACATATTGGGGTGAGGCAGTGGCACACATACTGGGGGTCCGGCAGACACATATTGGGGTGAGGCAGTGGCACACATACTGGGGGTCCGGCAGACACATATTGGAGTGAGGCAGTGGCACACATACTGGTGGTTCGACCAGACACACATTGGGGTCCGGCAGTCGCACACATGCTGGGGGTCCGGCAGTGGCACAGACACTGGAGCAGTCCCGGGTGCAGTGGGTCTCCCCCGCTCCGGTGCCCGCACTCCGCAGCCTCTGACCTGTCGGCGCCCCCTCCGCTCCGCGGTCACTGCTCGCTGTCCCGCCGGCACATCAGCTTCGCTCCCCGGACCCCGGGGTCTCCTGCTGCCGCCGCTGCTCCCGATCGTCACACACTGCCTCACCGTAATCACCAGCACAGGCGCACTCATTACCGTAATGTACCGCCCAGAGCGCACTCCACCTCCCACACTGTCTCACCCACTCACATCGCGGGACCCCCCACTCCTGGAGGCGGTGACATCATCCCGGGGGGAGTTACCCATAAAGTTTCTACATGTCAAAAAACTTTCTACGAGTGCAGAAAACTCTTGGCCTCTGTTAATTTTGTGGGAAAACTGGGTGACAACTATTAAAGCAACAGGTCTGTGCTGATGGTAGTCAGACAGCTTTCCTGAATGCAAATCTACCTATACTATTAATAATAATACTCTTTATATAGCACTAACATAATCCACAGTGCATTACAGAATCATCATCACTGTCCCCATCGGGGCTCACAATCTACATTCCCTATCAGTATGTCTTTGGAGTGTGGGAAGAAACCAGAGAACCTGGAGGAAACCCACACAAACTCCTGGCAGATGTTGTCCTTGGTGGGATTTGAACCTAGGGCTGCAGCGCTGAAGGTTAACCACTGAGCCACTGTGCCGCACCACTATTGCCTATAATGTGCAGCACAGCTGGGAAACAGGGCAGTTGGGGGAACCTTGCACCTCCCATGAGGATAGCAGTGTTCACCCAGCTTTTCCAGGACCTTGAATGGCAATCCTGTTATTTGGTATCACAGGAGTGTAACTGTGGGGGGTGCAGTGGTGACAGTAGCAGGAGGGCCCCTCTGCCCCATAAGAAGACCCCGATATCATAGGATTAGGCCTCTGACAGGGGAGATCACTGCTTTACTAGGCAGATTTGCCATTCAGGAGTCCGGGAAAGCTGGGTCTATCATATGTAGCCTTGGTCTATAATAACCCTGGAGGCTCTGATCTAAATAGAGGGAACAAGTTACCAGATATGCACATAAGGTGGAGGGGCCCATTGATCATTATGGCAGAGTGTGAACGGATCAGATTTTTATCAGTCTGAAACTGATTCCGTTTTTTTATTTTTTGCATCAAACGGACGAACTCTGGACGAGAGAACTATAAAAAGGGTTTTACAAACAAGACTTCTTTTCCAGTTCTAAAAAACGCAAACCAGACTGAACCCATAATAATGAATGGGCCCCTCCGCTTCTGTTCCCATGACTGAAGCCACGGATCACTTATTCCTAAAACAGAACAAAAGGAATATCCGACCAGGTGTGAACAGAGCCCGACTTTTACATGTAATTCCTATCACTGGCGGACACAGACACAAGAGGCCCCTGTGCAAGAACCTTAGGAGGCAGACAGACGGCCATATCGCTCATGCAAGGATCGCATTGCAATCCTTGGACTGACCTGAGAGTGACAGCTGCAAGGAAATACATCACGCTGTCACACTCAGTTCAAGAGAGGTGCAGGGCCAGTCCGTGCACTGCCATGCAATCCTCACACCAGAAATATGGTCATCTGTCCCCTTATATGGATCCTTTGCAGTCCAGTAGCTCCTCACAATGCACAATCCCACCTGGTTTGGAGATGGCAGTGGCCTCTTACCTCTTGGGCTCAGACTCGGACTGGTCCACGGTTGAACCAGAGAATCCTCTGGTAGGCCACCCCTGTGAAGGAACTAATGAATAGTGCTATACACTTAAGTCACAATTTGCAGAAAAATATCTAATTCATTGAACAAGCTAGCCAAATTAATAACATATAGAAACAAAAGTAAATTTACAAATTTTTCCCAGCAGGCGATGAGAAACAATGTAACAACCGCTCTCCAATGTTTACTGCAGAAGCTGTCAGAAATGTTACAGCGCAGCAGACACTGACAGGTGCCCCTGGGCAGCGCCAGCCTCCTGCATGGCTTGTCTTTGCCCGGGGCACCCTTCTTGCTGGTGCACCCAGTGCAATATACAGCTTTCTTCAGTCTCTTTCATTGCTCACCCTTCAGAAAGCCGTCTCTGGGCACCTCCACATTGTGTGAAAATCCACATATCTCCAGGGTCCAGTATACAGAGAGCGTGGAAGTTATATAATAACCATGGTACAGTAGGACCATTAAATGTGAACCCCTCCCCCTCCATTTCTCATCCCCCAGGGGACATGTCCTCATGTGAATTATTGCAATCAGAGGCGTAACTGCAACCCCCCCTCCGGGCCCCAATACAAAATCTGTAACAGGACCCCCACCTACCTACAGTAAACACTAACATCGCACCCATCAGGCTCTGGTGCAAATCCTATAGCTGCACATTTATCTACAATTGCATTAGGTTTTCATAGTTTATGAATTTCTTTTTTTTTTTGCATATCTCGGCATGCCATGTTAGGGTATATCCTCTCACTAGAAGGATCCTGACAGTGAACAGTGCTGCCCCCTGTAACTCTGCCAGCTGGGTACTTGCCAGATAGGTAAAGTTGCCAGTTTATTTCTGCTGTTAGCAGCCTGTTTCTGTCAAGGCTGAGCTGAGTGACAATGCCCAGGTGCACACAGGGCATAAATAATACCGCCATACTGTGCACACATAAGGCAACACTCTGCATACAGAAGAGGAGGTCTGACTTTTGAGTTGTGTGACCTAATAACCAATAGATTTGGATTTTTTTTTACTTTTCTAACCCATTCTGAACCTCTTAATTTCCCCCCTAACAGACTTTCCCTGAGCCCCCACAACAGATCCAACAAGAGGGGCACCATAATACAACTGTCACATTAATGCCACATAGAGCTAGAGTCAGAGCGCCCCCATAACAGAGGCAAAAACTAACCCCTATAGTGGGGAATATTAACCAATTCATATGCTCCATACTTTCCTTAACCTGAGGGTCTTCAGTTCGCCTTTCATACTGATTCCTATGCTGGGAACTTACGCAGCTGGTTAGATTATTTTTGCACGTACATATGCATCCCCTAAACCTGATGGAGGTTGTCGCAGCTGTAATGTCAGAAGCTGAATAAATCTGCAAGAGCCTGAAGGGAACACAAGGAAATGGAGAGCAGGGAACATAGTGTCCAATAAGACGCTGACAAATTAGAGGAGCCCAAATATTGATCTTGTCTGATCAGCTAATTACTCAGCGCTGCAGACATTCGACTTCCTCAGACATTCGACTTCTCTTTGGGCACCAAGCTCTTCCATCAACTGCCCAATCTGTCTTCAGAGGGCAAAACACCCACCGGCAGGTTGTGAAAAAACACAAAATCCAGGATAGAGTTCCATAAAGAGCTCAAGTTCTGGGAAAGCTGGGGGACAACAATGTCTAGATCCGGGGTGCCCACCTTTTCTTACCTTGAGAGCCACATTCTGCTGAGAGACGGGCAAATAAATCGTAGAAGACCCCATTTGCCATTTCAAGGTTATAATTCCCCAAATGCCTCCTGATAAAGTAAGACTGTGCCCCCTTATAAATGATGTGTGCCTTTAGTACCCACTTGTAAAGTAATAATGCCAGGAGTGCCCCCTTAAAGGTAATAATGGCCCAAGTGCCCCATTATAAACTAGTAAATGTCTGAGTGATTTTTTTTTTAAAGTATCACTGTTGCCCCCTTATAAATTAATAACGCCTAGAGTGTTTCTTATACATTAATAAGGACGCGAGTGTCTCCTTATAAAGTAATAGTGCCAGGAGTGCCCCCTTACAAAGTAATGTCAGGAGTGCCCCCTTACAAAGTAATAATCCCAGGAGTGCCCCTTTTTAAAGTAATGTCAGAAGTGCCCCTTTATAAAGTAATAATGTCAGGAGTGCTCCCTTATAAAGCAATAATGCCAGGAGTGCCCCCTTATAAAGCAATAAAGCCAGGAGTGCTCCCTTATAAAGTAATAATGCCAGAAGTGCCCCCTTATAATGTAATAATGCCAAGAGTGCCCCCTTATAAAGTAATAATGCCAGGAGTGCCCCCTTATAAAGTAATAATGCAAGGAGTGCCCCCTTATAAAGTAATAATGTAAGGAGTGCCCCCTTATAAAATAATAATGCCAGGAGTGCCCCATTATCAAGCAATAATGTCAGGCGTGCCCCCTTATAAAGTAAAAATGTCAGAAGTGTCCCCTTATAAAGTAATTATGCCAGGAGTTCCCCCTTATAAAATGTTAGTACCCCAAAAAATTAATATGTCCTGGGAGTCTTCTTATAAAGTAATAATGTTCTGAGTGCCCTCTTATAAAGTAGTAGCATTGCTAGTAGCCCCCATAAATAAATAGTGCCTCAAGTGCCACATTATAAAGTAATAATGGGGCAAGTTCACTTTTATAAAGTACGGTATTTATGTGCTGAGTTCAAAGTGCCCCTTCAGCGCCGCCTCTTCTCTTCCCTGTAGTGTCCAAGCGCAGGCGTAGAGATACAGTGCAGCAGGACCAGGGGTGTAACTATAATAGGTGCAGGTGTTGCAATCACACCTGGGCCCAGGAGCCAACGGGGCCCAAAAAGGTTGCTTTGGCCCACAAAAAGTGACAATTACTATTAATGACTTGCAATAATTGGGGGCACCGTTGGAGCTTTGCATTGGGTCCCCGAGCTTCAAGTTAACCCACTGACTGGGATCAGGCCCGGCGTCAGCACCCGGCACACCCAAGCAAGTGCCGGGGCCCTGAGCAGGCATTAAAAAGGGGGGGGGGGTGACATCCTGCATGGGGCATTATAAGAGGGGGTGACATCCTGCATGGGGCATTATAAGGGGGCTGACGTCCTGCATGGGGCATTATAAGGGGGGGGCATCCTGCATGGGGCATTATAAGAGGGGGTGACATCCTGCATGGGGCATTATATGGGGGGGGAACAGCCTGCATGGGGCATTATAAGGGGGGAACAGCCTGCATGGGGCATTATGTGGGGGGAACAGCCTGCATGGGGCATTATGTGGGGGGAACAGCCTGCATAAGGTATTATGTGGGGGGAACAGCCAGCATCAGGCATTATGTGGGGGCACAGCCTGCATGGAGCGTTATATGGGGGCCAGTATTCTGTAAGGAGAATTTTATGGGGACCTGTATTCTGTATGGAGCGTTATATGGGGGCCAGTATCCTGTATGGAGCGTTATATGGGGGCCAGTATCCTGTATGGTGCATTTTATGGAGGCCAGTATACTGTGTGGAACGATTCGCCGGTTTCTGAGCTATTGTGGAATTGACACTAGATATCACTCATGTGAAATCTTTGGCATTGTACTATATATATACAGTACAGACCAAAAGTTTGGACACACCTTCTCATTTAAAGATTTTTCTGTATTTTCATGACTATGAAAATTGTACATTCACACTGAAGGCATCAAAACTATGAATTAACACATGTGGAATTATATACTTAACAAAAAAGTGTGAAACAACTGAAAATATGTCTTATATTCTAGGTTCTTCAAAGTAGCCACCTTTTGCTTTGATGACTGCTTTGCACATTCTTGGCATTCTCTTGATGAGCTTCTAGAGGTAGTCACCGGAAACGGTTTTCACTTCACAGGTGTGCCCTGTCAGGTTTAATAAGTGGGATTTCTTGCCTTATAAATGGGGTTGGGACCATCAGTTGTGTTGTGCAGAAGTCAGGTGGATACACAGCTGATAGTCCTACTGAATAGACTGTTAGAATTTGTATTATGGCAAGAAAAAAGCAGCTAAGTAAAGAAAAACGAGTGGCCATCATTACTTTAAGAAATGAAGGTCAGTCAGTCCGAAAAATTGGGAAAACTTTGAAAGTGTCCCTAAGTGCAGTTGCAAAAACCATCAAGCGCTACAAAGAAACTGGCTCACATGAGGACCGCCCCAGGAAAGGAAGACCAAGAGTCACCTCTGCTTCTGAGGATAAGTTTATCCGAGTCACCAGCCTCAGAAATCGCAGGTTAACAGCAGCTCAGATTAGAGACCAGGTCAATGCCACACAAGAGTTCTAGCAGCAGACACATCTCTTCAACAACTGTTAAGAGGAGACTTTGTGCAGCAGGCCTTCATGGTAAAATAGCTGCTAGGAAACCACTGCTAAGGACAGGCAACAAGCAGAAGAGACTTGTATGGGCTAAAGAACACAAGGAATGGACATTAGACCAGTGGAAATCTGTGCTTTGGTCTGATGAGGCCAAATTTGAGATCTTTGGTTCCAACCACCGTGTCTTTGCTCGACGCAGAAAAGGTGAACGGATGGACTCTACATGCCTGAACCTAGAATATAAGACATATTTTCAGTTGTTTCACACTTTTTTTGAGTATATAATTCCACATGTGTTAATTCATAGTTTTGATGCCTTCAGTGTGAATGTACAATTTTCATAGTCATGAAAATACAGAAAAATCTTTAAATGAGGTGTGTCCAAACTTTTGGTCTGTACTGTATATTTCTCTGTGGTATCTGTGCATCATGAATCGTGGTATGTGGTAAAGGGGCCCATTGAGACTCTTTCGCCCAGGGCCCACAAAAACCTGGAGCCGGCCCTGACTGGGATGCTGATGTTTTTCGTATGCACCCACTTCTGTAGACCACAGGCCAACATGATAAAGATTAGAGGAGCTGGGAGCCCATGTCCTGCTGCTCTACGCCAGGATCTACACCCGACAGCCCCACCAGAGGTCCTATTATGCTCTGAGCTGCATTACCCGAAACTGGCCACTACACGGTGTGTGGTGCTGTGGTGCCCAGCTCAGTATACCGTGTGCTTTCAGCAGCCAAAATCATGCAGCAATTGGCCACCTTCTATGTGGCTGAAGTATCCACCATGGCCGGTCGGACGCATCGTCTTGCAGCTGGTGAACACCCCATATTAGCAGCCTTAGTGGTTCATCACCCGATTTTCCTGGAAATAGATATGAGGAATTTTGTAATTTTGGCGGGAATTTAGGGTGAGAGCGAGATGTATACAGGGTCCTTAGAAGCACCTCCATCAGCTGATTGCAGCCTCGTCTTGTACAGGAGATTTCTGTTCAGCTCATTGTAGCTTCTATTTAAGATGCAACAAAACGGGAAAAGCATTTCACTACGAGAATATAGAAATGAGATGATTTATGTAGATTTACATTACGAGAACCTTTCCCTTTAGCACAAGATGATGAGAACGTCTCCTCCTCGGTGCAGGGAGGGCAGAATTTCATGTATTTGATTAACATGGTGAAGACTCAAGAAAGTCTAAAAGAAGAAGACGATGGTTTACATCATTCCATGATGAGTGGGAAAATAGGAAAGATCAGGGGTGTAAAGTGAAGCTCTTGAGCCCCAGAGTAAACTCTGTAACAGCCTTTATCAAAATATCTATAATTGTCTTCTATGTGGCAGCGGGGTCTTTAAACTCCTTCGGGTATCAGTGCTCAGTTGTGACTGTTTCCTTTGCATCTCCTATAGCTCTGCATCTGGGAATCGTCACTTTTTCACTATTACAGATCATTGTTTTTGCAGTATAGTTTCAACATTGTAGCAACTTGTGTTTTCTCTTTTATATATCTGTTGCAATATTTGGAAATGGGACAAACAGTTTGTGACTAGGGACCAAGGTGCACATATCCTAGAGCTACACGAGCGGGGAGCTCCGAGCACATATCCTAGAGATACACAAGCGGAGCTCTCCAAGCACATATCCTAGAGCTACACGAGCGGGACGCTCCGGGCACATATCCTAGACCTACACGAGCGGGGCGCTCCGAGCACATATCCTAGAGCTACACGAGCGGGGAGCTCCGAGCACATATCCTAGAGATACACAAGCGGAGCTCTCCAAGCACATATCCTAGAGCTACACGAGCGGGGCGCTCCGAGCACATATCCTAGAGCTACACGAGCGGGGCGCTCCGAGCACATATCCTAGAGATACACAAGCGGAGCTCTCCAAGCACATATCCTAGAGCTACACGAGCGGGGCGCTCCAAGCACATATCCTAGAGCTACACGAGCGGGGTGCTCCGAGCACATATCCTAGAGCTACACGAGCGGGGTGCTCCGAGCACATATCCTAGAGCTACACGAGCGGGGTGCTCCAAGCACATATCATAGAGCTACACAAGCGGAGCTCTCCGAGCACATATCCTAGAGCTACACCAGCGGAGCTCTCCAAGCACATATCCTAGAGCTACACGAGCGGAACTCTCCGAGCACATATCCTAGAGCTACACGAGCGGGGTGCTATGAGCACATATCCTAGAGCTACACGAGCGGGGTGCTCTGAGCACATATCCTAGAGCTACACAAGCGGGGTGCTATGAGCACATATCCTAGAGCTACACGAGCGGGGTGCTATGAGCACATATCCTTGAGCTACACGAGCGGGGCACTCCGAGCACATATCCTAGAGCTACACGAGCGGGGCGCTCCAAGCACATATCCCAGAGCTACACAAGCGGGGCGCTCCAAGCACATATCCTAGAGCTACACGAGTGGGGCGCACCGAGCACATATCCTAGAGCTACACGAGCGGGGTGCTCCGAGCACATATCCTAGAGCTACACGAGCGGGGCGCACCGAGCACATATCCTAGAGCTACACGAGCGGGGTGCTCCGAGCACATAATCTAGAGCTACACGAGCGGAGCGCTCCGAGCACATAATCTAGAGCTACACGAGCGGGGCGCTCCGAGCACATATCCTAGAGCTACACCAGCAGAGCTCTCCAAGCACATATCCTAGAGCTACACGAGCGGAGCTCTCCAAGCACATATCCTAGAGCTACACGAGCGGGGCGCTCCTAGCACATATCCTAGAGCTACACGAGCGGGGCGCTCCGAGCACATATCCTAGAGCTACACGAGCGGGGTGCTCCGAGCACATATCCTAGAGCTACACGAGTGGGGTGCTCCGAGCACATATCCTAGAGCTACACGAGCGGGGCGCTCCGAGCACATATCCTAGAACTACACGAGCGGGGTGCTCCAAGCACATATCCTAGAGCTACACGAGCGGGGCGCTCCAAGCACATATCCTAGAGCTACACGAGCGGAGCTCTCCAAGCACATATCCTAGAGCTACATGAGCGGAACTCTCTGAGCACATATCCTAGAGCTACACGAGAGGGGAACTATGAGCACATATCCTAGAGCTATACGAGCGGGGTGCTATGAGCACATATCCTAGAGCTACATGAGCGGAACTCTCCGAGCACATATTCTAGAGCTACACGAGCGGGGTGCTATGAGCACTTATCCTACAGCTACACGAGCGGGGTGCTATGAGCACATATCCTAGAGCTACACGAGCGGGGTGCTATGAGCTCATATCCTAGAGCTACACGAGCGGGGTGCTATGAGCACATATCCTAGAGCTACACGAGCAGGGTGCTCTGAGCACATATCCTAGAGCTACACGAGAGGGGTGCTCTGAGCACATATCCTAGAGCAACACGAGCGGGGTGCTATGAGCACATATCCTAGAGCTACACGAGCGGGGTGCTATGAGCACATATCCTAGAGCTACACGAGCGGGGTGCTATGAGCACATATCCTAGAGCTACACGAGCGGGGCGCTCCGAGCACATATCCTAGAGCTACACGAGCGGGGCGCTCCAAGCACATATCCTAGAGCTACACGAGCGGGGCGCTCCAAGCACATATCCTAGAGCTACACGAGAGGGGCGCTCGGAGCACATATCCTAGAGCTACATGAGTGGGGTGCTCCGAACACATATCCTAGAGCTACACGAGTGGGGCGCTCCGAGCACATATCCTAGAGCTACACGAGTGGGGTGCTCCGAGTACATATCCTAGAGCTACACGAGTGGGGTGCTCCGAGCACATATCCTAGAGCTACACGAGCGGGGTGCTCCGAGTACATATCCTAGAGCTACACGAGTGGGGTGCTCCGAGCACATATCCTAGAGCTACACGAGCGGGGTGCTCCAAGCACATATCCTAGAGCTACGGGGGTGCTCCGAGCACATATCCTAGAGCTACACGAGGGAGGTGCTCCGAGCACATATCCTAGAGCTACACGAGCGGGGTCCTCCGAGCACATATTCTAGAGCTACATGAGCGGGGTACTCTGAGCACATATCCTAGAGCTACATGAGCAGGGCGCTCCGAGCACATATGCTAGAGCTACACGAGCGGGGCGCTCTGAGCACATATCCTAGAGCTACATGAGTGGGGCGCTCCAAGCACATATCCTAGAGCTACACGAGTGGGGTGCTATGAGCACATATCCTAGAGCTACACAAGCGGGGAGCTCCGAGCACATATCCTAGAGATACACGAGCGGGGAACTATGAGCACATATCCTAGAGCTACACGAGCGGAGCGCTCCAAGCACATATCCTTGAGCTACACGAGCAGAGTGCTCCGAGCACATATCGTGGAGCTACACGAGCGGGGTGCTATGAGCACATATCCTAGAGCTACACGAGCGGGGTGCAATGAGCACATATCCTAGAGCTACACGAGCGGGGTGCTATGAGCACATATCCTAGAGCTACACGAGCGGAGTGCTATGAGCACATATCCTAGAGCTACACGAGCGGGGTGCTATGAGCACATATCCTAGAGCTACACGAGCAGGGTGCTCCGAGCACATATCCTAGAGCTACATGAGCGGGGCGCTCCAAGCATATATCCTAGAGCTACACGAGCGGGGTGCTCCGAGCACATATCCTAGAGCTACATGAGCGGGGCGCTCCAAGCATATATCCTAGAGCTACACGAGCGGGGTGCTCCGAGCACATATCCTAGAGCTACACGAGCGGGGTGCTCTGAGCACATATCCTAGAGCTACACGAGCGGGGTAATCCAAGCACACATCATAGAGCTACATGAGCGGGGCGCACCGAGCAGATATTCTAGAGCTACACGAGTGGGGTGCTCCGAGCACATATCCTAGAGCTACACGAGCGGGGTGCTCCGAGCACATATCCTAGAGCTACATGAGTGCGGTGCTCCGAGCACATATCCTAGAGCTACATGAGCAGGGCGCTCCAAGCACATATCCTAGAGCTACACGAGCGGGGCTCTCTGAGCACATATCCTAGAGCTACACGAGCGGGGCGCTCCAAGCACATATCCTAGAGCTACACGAGCGGGGTGCTATGAGCATATGTCCTAGAGCTACACAAGCGGGGCGCTCCGAGCACATATCCTAGGGCTACACGAGCGGGGAACTATGAGCACATATCCTAGAGCTACACGTGCGGGGCGCTCCAAGCACATATCCTAGAGCTACACGAGCGGAGTGCTCCGAGCACATATCCTAGAGCTACACGAGCGGGGTGCTATGAGCACATATCCTAGAGCTACACAAGCGGGGCGCTCCGAGCACATATCCTAGGGCTACACGAGCGGGGAACTATGAGCACATATCCTAGAGCTAAACGAGCGGGGCGCTCCAAGCACATATCCTAGAGCTACATGAGCGGAGTGCTCCGAGCACATATCCTAGAGCTACACGAGCGGGGTGCTCTGAGCACATATCCTAGAGCTACACGAGCGGGGTGCTATGAGCACATATCCTAGAGCTACACGAGCGGGGTGCTATGAGCACATATCCAAGAGCTACACGAGCGGGGTGCTCTGAGCACATATCCCAGAGCTACACGAGCGGGGTGCTATGAGCACATATCCTAGAGCTACACGAGCGGGGTGCTATGAGCACATATCCCAGAGCTACACGAGCGGGGCGCTCCGAGCACATATCCTAGAGCTACACGAGCGGGGCGCTCTGAGCACATATCCTAGAGCTACACGAGCGGGGTGCTCCGAGTACATATCCTAGAGCTACACGAGTGGGGCGCTCCGAGCACATATCCTAGAGCTACATGAGCGGAGTGCTCCGAGCACATATCCTATAGCTACACGAGCGGGGTGCTATGAGCACATATCCTAGAGCTACACGAGCGGGGTGCTATGAGCACTTATCCTAGAGCTACACGAGCGGGGTGCTATGAGCACATATCCAAGAGCTACATGAGCGGGGTGCTCTGAGCACATATCCTAGAGCTACACGAACGGGGAGCTATGAGCACATATCCTAGAGCTACACGAGCGGGGTGCTATGAGCACATATCCTAGAGCTACACGAGCGGGGTGCTATGAGCACATATCCTAGAGCTACACGAGCGGGGTGCTCTGAGCACATATCCTAGAGCTACACGAGCGGGGCGCTCCAAGCACATATCCTAGAGCTACACGAGCGGGGCGCTCCGAGCACATATCCTAGAGCTACACGAGCGGGGTGCTCAGAGCACATATCCTAGAGCTACACGAGCGGGGCGCACCGAGCACATATCCTAGAGCTACACGAGCGGGGTGCTCCGAGTACATATCCTAGAGCTACACGAGTGGGGCGCTCTGAGCACATATCCTAGAGCTACACGAGCGGGTTTCTCCAAGCACATATCCTAGAGCTACGGGGGTGCTCCGAGCACATATCCTAGAGCTACACGAGCGAGGTGCTCCAAGCACATATCATAGAGCTACACGAGCGGGGTGCTATGAGCACATATCCTAGAGCTAAACAAGCGGGGCGCTCCGAGCACATATCCTAGAGCTACACGAGCGGGGAACTATGAGCACATATCCTACAGCTACTCGAGCGGAGCGCTCCAAGCACATATCCTAGAGCTACACGAGCAGAGTGCTCCGAGCACATATCCTAGATCTACACGAGCGGGGTGCTATGAGCCCATATCCTAGAGCTACACGAGCGGGGTGATATGAGCACATGTCCTAGAGCTACACGAGCGGGGAGCTATGAGCACATATCCTAGAGCTACGCGAGTGGGGTTCTCTGAGCACATATCCTAGAGCTACACGAGCGGGGTGCTATGAGCTCATATCCTAGAGCTACACGAGCGGGGTGCTATGAGCACATATCCTAGAGCTACACGAGCAGGGTGCTCTGAGCACATATCCTAGAGCTACACGAGAGGGGTGCTCTGAGCACATATCCTAGAGCAACACGAGCGGGGTGCTATGAGCACATATCCTAGAGCTACACGAGCGGGGTGCTATGAGCACATATCCTAGAGCTACACGAGCGGGGTGCTATGAGCACATATCCTAGAGCTACACGAGCGGGGCGCTCCGAGCACATATCCTAGAGCTACACGAGCGGGGCGCTCCAAGCACATATCCTAGAGCTACACGAGCGGGGCGCTCCAAGCACATATCCTAGAGCTACACGAGAGGGGCGCTCGGAGCACATATCCTAGAGCTACATGAGTGGGGTGCTCCGAACACATATGCTAGAGCTACACGAGTGGGGCGCTCCGAGCACATATCCTAGAGCTACACGAGTGGGGTGCTCCGAGTACATATCCTAGAGCTACACGAGTGGGGTGCTCCGAGCACATATCCTAGAGCTACACGAGCGGGGTGCTCCGAGTACATATCCTAGAGCTACACGAGTGGGGTGCTCCGAGCACATATCCTAGAGCTACACGAGCGGGGTGCTCCAAGCACATATCCTAGAGCTACGGGGGTGCTCCGAGCACATATCCTAGAGCTACACGAGGGAGGTGCTCCGAGCACATAGCCTAGAGCTACACGAGCGGGGTCCTCCGAGCACATATTCTAGAGCTACATGAGCGGGGTACTCTGAGCACATATCCTAGAGCTACATGAGCAGGGCGCTCCGAGCACATATGCTAGAGCTACACGAGCGGGGCGCTCTGAGCACATATCCTAGAGCTACATGAGTGGGGCGCTCCAAGCACATATCCTAGAGCTACATGAGTGGGGTGCTATGAGCACATATCCTAGAGCTACACAAGCGGGGAGCTCCGAGCACATATCCTAGAGATACACGAGCGGGGAACTATGAGCACATATCCTAGAGCTACACGAGCGGAGCGCTCCAAGCACATATCCTTGAGCTACACGAGCAGAGTGCTCCGAGCACATATCGTGGAGCTACACGAGCGGGGTGCTATGAGCACATATCCTAGAGCTACACGAGCGGGGTGCAATGAGCACATATCCTAGAGCTACACGAGCGGGGTGCTATGAGCACATATCCTAGAGCTACACGAGCGGAGTGCTATGAGCACATATCCTAGAGCTACACGAGCGGGGTGCTATGAGCACATATCCTAGAGCTACACGAGCAGGGTGCTCCGAGCACATATCCTAGAGCTACATGAGCGGGGCGCTCCAAGCATATATCCTAGAGCTACACGAGCGGGGTGCTCCGAGCACATATCCTAGAGCTACATGAGCGGGGCGCTCCAAGCATATATCCTAGAGCTACACGAGCGGGGTGCTCCGAGCACATATCCTAGAGCTACACGATCGGGGTGCTCTGAGCACATATCCTAGAGCTACACGAGCGGGGTAATCCAAGCACACATCATAGAGCTACATGAGCGGGGCGCACCGAGCAGATATTCTAGAGCTACACGAGTGGGGTGCTCCGAGCACATATCCTAGAGCTACACGAGCGGAGTGCTCCGAGCACATACCCTAGAGCTACACGAGCGGGGTGCTATGAGCACATATCCTAGAGCTAAATGAGCGGAGTGCTCCGAGCACATATCCTAGAGCTACACGAGCGGGGTGCTGTGAGCACATATCCTAGAGTTACACGAGTGGGGTGCTATGAGCACATATCCTAGAGCTACATGAGCGGGGTGCTCCGAGCACATATCCTAGAGCTACACGAGCGGGGTGCTCCGAGCACATATCCTAGAGCTACATGAGTGCGGTGCTCCGAGCACATATCCTAGAGCTACATGAGCAGGGCGCTCCAAGCACATATCCTAGAGCTACACGAGCGGGGCTCTCTGAGCACATATCCTAGAGCTACACGAGCGGGGCGCTCCAAGCACATATCCTAGAGCTACACGAGCGGGGTGCTATGAGCATATGTCCTAGAGCTACACAAGCGGGGCGCTCCGAGCACATATCCTAGGGCTACACGAGCGGGGAACTATGAGCACATATCCTAGAGCTACACGTGCGGGGCGCTCCAAGCACATATCCTAGAGCTACACGAGCGGAGTGCTCCGAGCACATATCCTAGAGCTACACGAGCGGGGTGCTATGAGCACATATCCTAGAGCTACACAAGCGGGGCGCTCCGAGCACATATCCTAGGGCTACACGAGCGGGGAACTATGAGCACATATCCTAGAGCTAAACGAGCGGGGCGCTCCAAGCACATATCCTAGAGCTACATGAGCGGAGTGCTCCGAGCACATATCCTAGAGCTACACGAGCGGGGTGCTCTGAGCACATATCCTAGAGCTACACGAGCGGGGTGCTATGAACACATATCCTAGAGCTACACGAGCGGGGTGCTATGAGCACATATCCAAGAGCTACACGAGCGGGGTGCTCTGAGCACATATCCCAGAGCTACACGAGCGGGGTGCTATGAGAACATATCCTAGAGCTACACGAGCGGGGTGCTATGAGCACATATCCCAGAGCTACACGAGCGGGGCGCTCCGAGCACATATCCTAGAGCTACACGAGCGGGGTGCTCCGAGTACATATCCTAGAGCTACACGAGTGGGGCGCTCCGAGCACATATCCTAGAGCTACATGAGCGGAGTGCTCCGAGCACATATCCTATAGCTACACGAGCGGGGTGCTATGAGCACATATCCTAGAGCTACACGAGCGGGGTGCTATGAGCACATATCCTAGAGCTACACGAGCGGGGTGCTATGAGCACATATCCAAGAGCTACATGAGCGGGGTGCTCTGAGCACATATCCTAGAGCTACACGAACGGGGAGCTATGAGCACATATCCTAGAGCTACACGAGCGGGGTGCTATGAGCACATATCCTAGAGCTACACGAGCGGGGTGCTATGAGCACATATCCTAGAGCTACACGAGCGGGGTGCTCTGAGCACATATCCTAGAGCTACACGAGCGGGGCGCTCCAAGCACATATCCTAGAGCTACACGAGCGGGGCGCTCCGAGCACATATCCTAGAGCTACACGAGCGGGGTGCTCAGAGCACATATCCTAGAGCTACACGAGCGGGGCGCACCGAGCACATATCCTAGAGCTACACGAGCGGGGTGCTCCGAGTACATATCCTAGAGCTACACGAGTGGGGCGCTCTGAGCACATATCCTAGAGCTACACGAGCGGGTTTCTCCAAGCACATATCCTAGAGCTACGGGGGTGCTCCGAGCACATATCCTAGAGCTACACGAGCGAGGTGCTCCAAGCACATATCATAGAGCTACACGAGCGGGGTGCTATGAGCACATATCCTAGAGCTACACAAGCGGGGCGCTCCGAGCACATATCCTAGAGCTACACGAGCGGGGAACTATGAGCACATATCCTACAGCTACTCGAGCGGAGCGCTCCAAGCACATATCCTAGAGCTACACGAGCAGAGTGCTCCGAGCACATATCCTAGATCTACACGAGCGGGGTGCTATGAGCCCATATCCTAGAGCTACACGAGCGGGGTGATATGAGCACATGTCCTAGAGCTACACGAGCGGGGAGCTATGAGCACATATCCTAGAGCTACGCGAGTGGGGTTCTCTGAGCACATATCCTAGAGCTACACGAGCGGGGTGCTATGAGCCTATATCCTAGAGCTACACGAGCGGGGTGATATGAGCACATGTCCTAGAGCTACACGAGCGGGGAGCTATGAGCACAAATCCTAGAGCTACGCGAGCGGGGTTCTCTGAGCACATATCCTAGAGCTACACGAGCAGGGTGCTCCGAGCACATATCCTAGAGCTACATGAGCTGGGCGCTCCAAGCATATATCCTAGAGCTACACGAGCGGGGTGCTATGAGCACATATCCTAGAGCTACACAAGCGGGGCGCTCCGAGCACATATCCTAGAGCTACACGAGCAAGGAACTATGAGCACATATCCTACAGCTACTCGAGCGGAGCGCTCCAAGCACATATCCTAGAGCTACACGAGCAGAGTGCTCTGAGCACATATCCTAGATCTACACGAGCGGGGTGCTATGAGCCCATATCCTAGAGCTACACGAGCGGGGTGATATGAGCACATGTCCTAGAGCTACACGAGCGGGGAGCTATGAGCACATATCCTAGAGCTACGCGAGTGGGGTTCTCTGAGCACATATCCTAGAGCTACACGAGCGGGGTGCTATGAGCCTATATCCTAGAGCTACACGAGCGGGGTGATATGAGCACATGTCCTAGAGCTACACGAGCGGGGAGCTATGTGCACAAATCCTAGAGCTACGCGAGCGGGGTTCTCTGAGCACATATCCTAGAGCTACACGAGCAGGGTGCTCCGAGCACATATCCTAGAGCTACATGAGCTGGGCGCTCCAAGCATATATCCTAGAGCTACACGAGCGGGGTGCTCCGACCACATAACCTAGAGCTACACGAGCGGGGTGCTCCGAGCATATATCCTAGAGGTACACGAGCAGGGCGCTCCAAGCATATATCCTAGAGCTACACGAGCGGGGTGCTCCGACCACATAACCTAGAGCTACACGAGCGGGGTGCTCCGAGCACATATCCTAGAGCTACATGAGCGGGGCGCTCCAAGCATATATCCTAGAGCTATACGAGCGGGGTGCTCCGAGCACATATCCTAGAGCTACACGAGCGGGGTGCTCTGAGCACATATCCTAGAGCTACCCGAGCGGGGCGCTCCGAGCACATATCCTAGAGCTACATGAGCGGAGTGCTCCGAGCACATATTCTAGAGCTACACGAGTGGGGTGCTCCGAGCACATATCCTAGAGCTACACGAGCGGAGTGCTCCGAGCACATACCCTAGAGCTACACGAGCGGGGTGCTATGAGCACATATCCTAGAGCTACACGAGCGGAGTGCTCCCAGCACATATCCTAGAGCTACACGAGCGCGGTGCTATGAGCACATATCCTAGAACTACACGAACGGGGTGCTATGAGCACATATCCTAGAGCTACACGAACGGGGTGCTATGAGCACATATCCTAGAACTACACGAACGGGGTGCTATGAGCACATATCCTAGAGCTACACGAACGGGGTGCTATGAGCACATATCCTAGAACTACACGAACGGGGTGCTATGAGCACATATCCTAGAGCTACATGAGCGGGGTGCTCCGAGCATATATCCTAGAGCTACACGAGCGGGGCGCTCTGAGAACATATCCTAGAGCTACATGAGCGGGGCGCTCCAAGCACATATTCTAGAGCTACACGAGCGGGGCGCTCCGAGCACATACAGTACAGACCAAACGTTTGGACACACCTCATTTAAAGATTTTTCTGTATTTTCTTGACTATAAAACCTATACATTCACACTGAAGGCATCAAAACTATGAATTGTGGAATTATATACTTAACAAAAAAGTGTGAAAAAGCTGAAAATATGTCTTATATTCTAGATTCTTCAAAGTAGCCACCTTTTGCTTTGATGACTGCTTTGCACACTCTTGGCATTCTCTTGATAAGCTTCAAGAGGTAGTCACCGGAAATGGTCTTCCAACAATCTTGAAGGAGTTCCCAGAGATGCTTAGCACTTGTTGGCCCTTTTGCCTTCACTCTGTGGTCCATCTTACCCCAAACCATCTCGATTGGGTTCAGGTCTGGTGACTGTGGAGGCCAGGTCATCTGGCGTAGCACCCCATCACTCTCCTCCTTGGTCAAATAGCCCTTACACAGCCTGGAGATGTGTTTGGGGTCATTGTCCTGTTGAAAAATAAATGATGATCCAACTAAATGCAAACCGGATGGAATAGCATGCCGCTGCAAGATGCTGTAGTAGCCATGCTGGTTCAGTATGCCTTTCAATTTTGAATAAATTCCCAACAGTGTCACCAGCAAAGCACCCCCACACCATCACACCTCCTCCTCCATGCTTCACGGTGGGAACCAGGCATGTAGAGTCCATCCGTTCACCTTCTCTGCGTCGCACAAAGACACGGTGGTTGGAACAAAAGATCTCAAATTTGGACTCATCAGACCAAAGCACAGATTTCCACTGGTGTAATGTCCATTCCTTGTGCTCTTTAGCCCAAACAAGTCTCTTCTCCTTGTTGCGTGTCCTTAGCAGTGGTTTCCTAGCAGCTATTTTACCATGAAGGCCTGCTGCACAAAGTCTCCTCTTAACAGTTGTTGAAGAGATGTGTCTGCTGCTAGAACTCTGTGTGGCATTGACCTGGTCTCTAATCTGAGCTGCTGTTAACCTGCGATTTCTGAGGCTGGTGACTCGGATAAACTTATCCTCAGAAGCAGAGGTGACTCTTGGTCTTCCTTTCCTGGGGCGGTCCTCATGGGAGCCAGTTTCTTTGTAGAGCTTGATGGTTTTTGCAACTGCACTAAGGGACACTTTCAAAGTTTGCCCAATTTTCGCACTGACTGACCTTCATTTCTTAAAGTAATGATGGACACTCATTTTACTTTACTTAGCTGCCTTTTTCTTGCCATAATACAAATTCTAACCGTCTATTCAGTAGGACTATCAGCTGTGTATCCACCTGACTTCTGGACAACACAACTGATGGTCCCAACCCCATTTATAAGGCAAGAAATCCCACTTATTAAACCTGACAGAGCACACCTGTGAAGTGAAAACCATTTCCGGTGACTACCTCTTGAAGCTCATCAAGAGAATGTCAAAAGTGTGCAAAGCAGTCATCAAAGCAAAAGGTGGCTACTTTGAAGAACCTAGAATATAAGACATATTTTCAGGTGTTTCACACTTTTTTGTTAAGTATATAATTACACATGTGTTAATTGATAGTTTTGATGCCTTCAGGTGTGTCCAAACTTTTGGTCTGTACTATATCCTAGAGCTACATGAGCGGCGGGGCGCTCCGAGCACATATCCTAGAGCTACACGAGCGGAGCTCTCCGAGTACTTATCCTAGAGCTACACGAGCTGGGTGCTCCGAGCACATATCCTAGAGCTACACGAGCGGGGCGCTCCGAGCACTTATCCTAGAGCTACACGAGCGGGGCGCTCCGAGCACATATCCTAGAGCTACACGAGCGGGGCGCTCCGAGCACATATCCTAGAGCTACATGAGCGGGGCGCTCCAAGCACATATCCTAGAGCTACACGAGCGGGGCGCTCCAAGTACATATCCTAGAGCTACATGAGCGGGGCGCTCTGAGCATATATCCTAGAGCTACATGGGCGGGGTGCTCCGAGCATATATCCTAGAGCTACATGATCCGGGTGCTCCGAGAACATATCCTAGAGCTACATGAGCGGGGCTCTCCGCGCACATATCCTAGAGCTACATGAGCGGGGTGCTCCGAGCATATATCCTAGAGCTACATGAGCAGGGCGCTCCGAGCACATATGCTAGAGCTACACGAGCGGGGTGCTCCGAGTACATATCCTAGAGCTACATGAGCGGGGTGCTCCATGCACATATCCTAGAGCTACACGAGCCGGGTGCTCTGAGCACATATCCTAGAGCTATACGAGCGGGGTGCTCCGAGCACATATCCTAGAGCTACACAAGCGGGGTGCTCCCAGCACATGTCCTAGAGCTACACGAGCGGGGTGCTCCGAGCACATATCCTAGAGCTACATAAGTGGGGAGCTCTGAGACACATCCTAGAGCTACACGAGCGGGGCGCTCCTAGCACATATCCTAGAGCTACACGAGAATGGTGCTCTGAGCACATATCCTAGAGCTACACGAGCAGGGTGCTCCAAGCACATATCCTAGAGCTACATGAGCGGGGCGCTCCGAGTACATATCCTAGAGCAACACGAGCGGGGTGCTATGAGCACATATCCTAGAGCTACACAAGCAGGGTGCTCCGAGCACATATCCTAGAGCAACACGAGCGGGGTGCTATGAGCAGATATCCTAGAGCTACACGAGCAGGGTGCTCCGAGCACATATCCTAGAGCAACACGAGCGGGGTGCTCCGAGTACATATCCTACAGCTACAGAAGGGGGGCGCTCCAAGCACATATCCTAGAGCTACGGGGGTGCTCCGAGCACATATCCTAGAGCTACATGAGCGGGGTGCTCCGAGCATATATCCTAGAGCTACATAAGCGGGGTGCTCCATGCACATATCCTAGAGCTACGGGGGTGCTCCGAGCACATATCCTAGAGCTACACGAGCGGGTGCTCCGGGTACATATCCTAGAGCTACATAAGCGGGGTGCTCCATGCACATATCCTAGAGCTAGACGAGCGGGGTGCTCCGAGCACATATCCTAGAGATATACGAGCAGGGTGCTCCGAGCACACATCCTAGAGCTACACAAGCGGGGTGCTCCAAGCACATATCCTAGAGCTACACGAGTGGGGCGCTCCGAGCACATATCCTAGAGCTACTCAAGCGGGGCGCTCCGAGCACATATCCTAGAGCTACACAAGCGGGGCGCTCCGAGTGCATATCCTAGAGCTACCTGAGTGGGGCGCTCCGAGTACATATCATAGGGATACATGAGTGGGGCGCTCCTAGCACATATCCTAGAGCTACACGAGTAGGGTGCTCCGAGCACATATCCTAGAGCTGCACGAGCGGGGCACTCCGAGTACATATGCTAGACCTGCACGAGCGGGGCGCTCCGAGTACATATCCTAGAGCTACATGAGCGGGGCGCTCCGAGCACATATCCTAGAGCTACACGAGCGAGGCGCTCCGAGCACATATCCAAGAGCTACACGAGCGGGGCGCTCCGAGCACATATCCAAGAGCTACATGAGCGGGGCGCTCCAAGCACATATCCTAGAGCTACACGAGCGGGGCGCTCCAAGCACATATCCTAGAGCTACACGAGCGGGGCGCTCCAAGCACATATCCTAGAGCTACATGAGCGGGGCGCTCCGAGCATATATCCTTGAGCTACATGGGCGGGGTGCTCCGAGCATATATCCTAGAGCTACATGAGCCGGGTGCTCCGAGAACATATCTTAGAGCTACATGAGCGGGGCGCTCCGTGCACATATCCTAGAGCTACATGAGCGGGGTGCTCCGAGCATATATCCTAGAGCTACATGAGCGGGGCGCTCCGAGCACATATCCTAGAGCTACACGAGCGGGGTGCTCCGAGTGCATATCCTAGAGCTACACGAGCGGGGTGCTCCATGCACATATCCTAGAGCTACATGAGCCGGGTGCTCTGAGCACATATCCTAGAGCTATACGAGCGGGGTGCTCCGAGCACATATCCTAGAGCTACACAAGCGGGGTGCTCCCAGCACATATCCTAGAGCTACACGAGCGGGTTGCTCCGAGCACATATCCTAGAGCTACATAAGTGGGGAGCTCTGAGACATATCCTAGAGCTACACGAGCGGGGCGCTCCTAGCACATATCCTAGAGCTACACGAGAATGGTGCTCTGAGCACATATCCTAGAGCTACACGAGCAGGGTGCTCCAAGCACATATCCTAGAGCTACATGAGCGGGGCGCTCCGAGTACATATCCTAGAGCAACACGAGCGGGGTGCTATGAGCACATATCCTAGAGCTACATGAGCAGGGTGCTCCGAGCACATATCCTAGAGCAACACGAGCGGGGTGCTATGAGCACATATCCTAGAGCTACACGAGCAGGGTGCTCCGAGCACATATCCTAGAGCAACACGAGCGGGGTGCTCCGAGTACATATCCTACAGCAACATAAGCGGGGCGCTCCAAGCACATATCCTAGAGCTACGGGGGTGCTCCGAGCACATATCCTAGAGCTACACGAGCGGGGTGCTCCGAGCATATATCCTAGAGCTACATAAGCGGGGTGCTCCATACAGATATCCTAGAGCTAGACGAGCGGGGTGCTCCGAGCACATATCTTAGAGCTATAAGAGCGGGGTTCTCCAAGCACATATCCTAGAGCTACACGAGCGGGGCGCTCCGAGCACATATCCTAGAGCTACACGAGCGGGGCGCTCCGAGCACATATCCTAGAGCTACACAAGCGGGGCGCTCCGAGCACATATCCTAGAGCTACACGAGCGGGGTGCTCCGAGTGCATATCCTAGAGCTACATGAGTGGGGCGCTCCGAGTACATATCATAGGGCTACATGAGTGGGGCGCTCCTAGCACATATCCTAGAGCTACACGAGTAGGGTGCTCCGAGCACATATCCTAGAGCTACACGAGCGGGGCACTCCAAGTACATATCCTAGAGCTACATGAGCGGGGCGCTCCAAGCACATATCCTAGAGCTACACGAGCAGGGTGCTCAGAGCACATATCCTAGAGCTACACAAGCAGGGTGCTCCGAGTACATATCCTACAGCTACAAGAGCGGGGCGCTCCAAGCACATATCCTAGAGCTACGGGGGTGCTCCGAGCACATATCCTAGAGCTACACGAGCAGGGTGCTCCGAGCACATATCCTAGAGCTACACGAGCAGGGTGCTCCGAGCACATATCCTAGAGCTACACGAGCGGTGCTCTCCGAGTACATATCCTAGAGCTACATGAGCGGGGGGCTCCAAGCACATATCCTACAGCAACACGAGCGGTGTGCTCCGAGCACATATCCTAGAGCTACACGAGCGGGGTGCTCCATGCACATATCCTAGAGCTACACGAGCTGGGTGTTCTGAGCACATATCCTTTCGCTACATGGGCGGGGTGCTACGAGCATATATCCTAGAGCTACATGAGCGGGGTGCTCCGAGTACATATCCTAGAGCTACATGAGCGGGGCGCTCCGCGCACATATCCTAGAGCTACATGAGCGGGGTGCTCCGAGCATATATCCTAGAGTTAAATGAGCGGGGCGCTCCGAGCACATATCCTAGAGCTACATAAGTGGGGAGCTCTGAGTACATATCCTAGAGCTACACGAGCAGGGCGCTCCTAGCACATATCCTAGAGCTACACGAGAAGGCTGCTCTGAGCACATATCCTAGAGCTACACGAGCAGGGTGCTCCAAGCACATATCCTAGAGCTAAACGAGCGGGGCGCTCCAAATACATATCCTAGAGCTACATGAGCCGGGCGCTCCAAGCACATATCCTAGAGCAACACGAGCGGGGTACTCCGAGTACATATCCTAGAGCTACACGAGCGGGGTGCTCCGAGCATATATCCTAGAGCTATACGAGCAGGGCGCTCCGAGTATATATCCTAGAGTTACATGAACGGGTGCTCCGAGTACATATCCTAGAGCTACATAAGCGGGGTGCTCCATGCACATATACTAGAGCTAGACGAGCGGGGTGCTCCGAGCACATATCCTAGAGCTATACGAGCGGGGTGCTCCGAGCACATATCCTAGAGCTACACAAGCGGGGTGCTCCAAGCACATACCCTAGAGCTACATGAGCGGGGCGCTCCGAGCACATATCCTAGAGCTACACAAGCGGGGCGCTCCGAGCACATATCCTAGAGCTACACGAGCGGGGTGCTCCGAGTACATATCCTAGAGCTACATGAGTGGGACGCTCCGAGTACATATCCTAGGGCTACACGAGTGGGGCGCTCCTAGCACATATCCTAGAGCTACACGAGTAGGGTGCTCCGAGCACATATCCTAGAGCTACACGAACAGGGCGCTCCATGCACATATCCTAGAGCAACACGAGTGGGGTGCTCCGAGTACATATCCTAGAGCTACATGAGCGGGACGCTCCAAGCACATATCATAGAATCATAGAATGGTAGAGTTGGAAGGGACCTCCTGGGTCATCTGGTCCAACCCCCTGCTCAAAGCAGGATTCACTAGATCATCTCAGACAGATGTCTGTCCAGCCTCTGTTTGAAGACGTCTATTGAAGGGGAACTCACCACCTCTCGTGGCAGCCTGTTCCACTCATTAATCACCCTAACTGTCAAAAAGTTTTTTCTAATATCTAATCTGTGTCTCCTCCCATTTAGTTTCATCCCATTGCTTCTAGTCTTTCCTTGTGCAAATGAGAATAAAGATGATCCTTCTACAATGTGACAGCCCTTGACATATTTGTAGACAGCTATTAAGTCTCCTCTCAGTCTTCTTTTTTGCAAGCTAAACATTCCCAAATCCTGCAACCGTTCCTCATAGGACATGGTTTGCAGACCAGTCTCCATTCTGGTCACTCTTCTCTGAACTTGCTCCAGTTTGTCTATGTCTTTTTTAAAATGTGGTGCCCAAAACTGTACACAGTATTCCAGATGAGGTCTGACCAAAGAAGAGTAAAGACCAATAATGACTTCACGTGATCTAGACTGTATGCTTCTGTTAATACATCCCAGAATTGTATTTGCCTTTTTTGCTGCTGCATCACACTGTTGACTCATGTTCAGTCTATGATCTATTAGTATACCTAAGTCTTTTTCACATGTACTGTTGCTTAGCTCTATTCCTCCCATTCTGTATATGCTTTTTTCATTTTTATTGCCCAGATGTAGTACTTTGCATTTTTCCCTGTTAAAAACCATTCTGTTGGTTGCTGCCCACTGCT
This sequence comes from Phyllobates terribilis, assembly GCF_046119375.1. NCBI lineage: Eukaryota > Metazoa > Chordata > Amphibia > Anura > Dendrobatidae > Phyllobates > Phyllobates terribilis. The sequence continues at coordinate 86,116,086 of NW_027362773.1, read as the reverse complement.
CCAGTTTATTTAGGTCTTTTTGAATCCTCTCTCTCTCTTCTCTAGTATTAGCTATCCCTCCTAGCTTTGTGTCATCAGCAAATTTAATCAGTTTACCCTCAATTCCTTCATCTAAATCATTTATAAAGATGTTGAACAATACAGGTCCCAGGACAGAGCCCTGTGGTACCCCACTTGAGACATTCATCCAGCTGGATGTGAAGCCATTTATAACCACCCTTTGAGTCCGATCACTAAGCCAGTTATGAATCCACCTAACAGTTGCCTGGTCCATTGCATACTTGGTCATTTTTTCAATAAGGATGGTGTGAGATACTTTGTCAAATGCTTTGCTGAAGTCAAGATATACTATATCTACAGCATTTCCCTGATCCATCCAGTCAGTGATTCTGTCATAGAAGGAAATTAAGTTAGTCTGACATGACTTGTTAGTTACAAACCCATGCTGACTCTGGTTAATCACTTCATTCTTATCCATGTACTTACATACATGTTGTTTAATAATTTGTTCAAAGATCTTTCCTGGTATAGAAGTCAGACTCACCGGCCTATAGTTCCCTGGGTCCACCTTCTTCCCCTTTTTGAAGATAGGAACAACATTTGCTCTTCTCCAGTCTTCTGGGACTTCTCCTGTTCTCCAAGAATTTTCAAAGATTATGGAGAGTGGTTCTAAAATTTCTTCTACGATCTCCTTCAGTACTCTGGGGTGTAATTCATCTGGACCTGGAGACTTTAACTCATTTATGTTAGCTAAATATTCCCTCACAATCTTTCTGTTTACAGATAACTTGGATTCCTCTATTCCTTTAAAAGGACAGTGAAGATCAGTTGATGTTACATTTTCTTTCTGAGAGAAAACAGATGCAAAATAGGAATTAAAAAGTTCGGCCTTCTCAACATCCTCTCTTACCATTTCTCCATTTTCATCCTGTAAAAATCCTATAGCATCTTTGACTTTTCTTTTACTTTTGACATACCCCCAAAATCCTTTTTTATTGCTTTTGACATCTCTTGCAAGCCTTAATTCATTGTCAGCTTTAGCTAACCTGATATGTGCCCTGCAGGATCTGCAGACTGCATTATAATCTTCTTTAGATATGCCTCCCTCTTTCCATTTAATAAACATTTCTTTCTTTCTTTTTAGCATGTGTTTAAGTTCTGTGTTCATCCATCCTGGTTTCCTTAAATGCTTCCCATTCTTCCTACTTTTCGGGATTGTTAACGATTGTGCTTTGAGAATCTCATTTTTAAAAATTTCCCATCCTTCCTGGACATTTTTGTCCTTAAGGACATCCAGCCATTGGATCCCTCCTATTCTCTTTCTGAGTCTCTTAAAATCTGCTTTTCTAAAATCTAACCTTGAAGTTTGAGTCTTCACATGTCTTCCTCCTCTAGTTATCCAAAATTCTATAATAGCATGATCGCTGCCTCCTAGGGTACCAGCCACCTTTACCTCCTCAACCATTTCCTCCCTGTTTATAAGGATTAGATCCAAAGTAGCAGATCCCCTTGTTTTCTCCCCTACCTTTTGGAAGATAAAGTTGTCAGCAAGAGAGGATAAGAATTTGCTTGACCTGTTAGTTTTACTTGAGAGAGATTCCCAACAAATGTCTGGATAGTTGAAATCTCCCATGACCACTACGTCATATTTTTTGGAGAACTTGGTCATTTGATACATAAAGAGTTCATCCATATCTTCAGCTTGCCCAGGTGGCCTGTAGTAAATGCCTACAATGGTGTCCTTTCCGTTGTTCTCTCCTTGTATTCTTACCCAAACAGTTTCCACAGAACTCCCAGTCTCTGAAGCTTCAATCTCTGTGCAGATATACGCTTTTCTAACATACAATGCAACACCTCCTCCTCGTTTATCAAGTCTGTTTCTTGCAAATAAGTTGTATCCTTTTAGCCTTTTATTCCAATCATGTGTATCGTCCCACCAAGTTTCAGTGATTCCAATGACATCATATTCCTTTTCCTGCATTAGTAGTTCCAATTCTCCTTGTTTGTTGCCCATGCTTTGTGCATTTGTATAAAAACATTTTAGTTTGTGATTGGTTTCTCTTCCTCCCATATTTTTATTATTTAGATTTTTTTGTCTTTGTTCTTCTTTTCCACTTCCAGTAGCAGAGATCTCAATAGTATTTGTCAGCTGTATGGCTTTTTCTGGCCTTTTGCTTCCCTTCCCACATTGTTCTAGTTTAAAGCTCTTCTGATGAGTGTAGCAAGGCGACTTCCAAATACATGTTTTCCAGTCTTCGCAAGGTGCACCCCATCTCTAGCAAGTAGTCCATCGTATTGGTAATTTATTCCGTGATCCAGAAATCCAAATCCTTGTTGACGGCACCATCGACGTAGCCAGTTGTTCACCTGTAGAATCTTATTCCACCTCATTGTTCCATGGCCATCCACTGGGAGGATGGATGAGAAGACCACCTGCGCTCCCAATTCTTTCACTTTCTTGCCTAAGTCTTTAAAGTCACTGCAGATGGTTTCCAGGTCCTTTCCTGCGGTGTCATTTGTCCCCACATGTATTAGCAGGAATGGGTAGTGATCTGTAGGTCTGAAGAGTCTTGATATCCTGTCAGACACATCTTTAATTTTTGCTCCTGGAAGACAGCACATTTCTCTTGAGGTTATGTCTGGTCTGCAGATAGCGGCCTCTGTTCCTCTTAACAGGGAATCCCCCATGACCACCATTCTCCGTTTTTTCTTCACAACATTCTTCTTTCTCCATCCAGGAGGATTCTGAGGGCTTACAAGGTTATTCATTGCTGGCAAAGTCTTATTTTGCTGTATTTCTTCATGGTTCTCCTGTGTGAGAGCCTGGTACTGGTTCCTGAGCAGTATGGGTGCTGACTGCCTCTCGATCCTCCTGCTTCTGTGGGTCACATGCTTCCATTCCTCTGTTTCGTCAGGTGCAGTTCGAATTTCTTCTCTTTCTGAATCATGAAGAGATAATTCAGCTCTGTCTAAGAACTCTTCACCTTCCTTAATGATTTTCAAGGTAGTTAACCTCTCTTCTAGATTTCGCAACTTTTCCTCCAACAGGGACACAAGCTTGCGTTTCTGGCATGTGAAGTTTGGCTTTTCCACTGGCAAGTCTGTGAACATGTAGCAGGATATGCAGCTCACCAAATGGCTCCTGGACTCTTCAATGTTCTTATTGTTAATGTTCTGAAAACAGTGAAAAAAGCTTAAAAAAAAGGCTTCAAATTGCGCGCGCCGATAGGCGCGCGGTTTACCGATGTCCTCTTTTCAACTCCAACAGCCAAAATCCAGTGTTCTTTGAGCTCGCGGAGACTCTTCACTTACCCCAAAATGCAGTGGGAATATGCAAATTATCTGCTCAGGACTCCTCCCCTGGTTTACCGATGTCCTCTTTTCAACTCCAACAGCCAAAATCCAGTGTTCTTTGAGCTCGCGGAGACTCTTCACTTACCCCAAAATGCAGTGGGAATATGCAAATTATCTGCTCAGGACTCCTCCCCTGGTTTACCGATGTCCTCTTTTCAACTCCAACAGCCAAAATCCAGTGTTCTTTGAGCTCGCGGAGACTCTTCACTTACCCCAAAATGCAGTGGGAATATGCAAATTATCTGCTCAGGACTCCTCCCCTGGTTTACCGATGTCCTCTTTTCAACTCCAACAGCCAAAATCCAGTGTTCTTTGAGCTCGCGGAGACTCTTCACTTACCCCAAAATGCAGTGGGAATATGCAAATTATCTGCTCAGGACTCCTCCCCTGGTTTACCGATGTCCTCTTTTCAACTCCAACAGCCAAAATCCAGTGTTCTTTGAGCTCGCGGAGACTCTTCACTTACCCCAAAATGCAGTGGGAATATGCAAATTATCTGCTCAGGACTCCTCCCCTGGTTTACCGATGTCCTCTTTTCAACTCCAACAGCCAAAATCCAGTGTTCTTTGAGCTCGCGGAGACTCTTCACTTACCCCAAAATGCAGTGGGAATATGCAAATTATCTGCTCAGGACTCCTCCCCTGGTTTACCGATGTCCTCTTTTCAACTCCAACAGCCAAAATCCAGTGTTCTTTGAGCTCGCGGAGACTCTTCACTTACCCCAAAATGCAGTGGGAATATGCAAATTATCTGCTCAGGACTCCTCCCCTGGTTTACCGATGTCCTCTTTTCAACTCCAACAGCCAAAATCCAGTGTTCTTTGAGCTCGCGGAGACTCTTCACTTACCCCAAAATGCAGTGGGAATATGCAAATTATCTGCTCAGGACTCCTCCCCTGGTTTACCGATGTCCTCTTTTCAACTCCAACAGCCAAAATCCAGTGTTCTTTGAGCTCGCGGAGACTCTTCACTTACCCCAAAATGCAGTGGGAATATGCAAATTATCTGCTCAGGACTCCTCCCCTGGTTTACCGATGTCCTCTTTTCAACTCCAACAGCCAAAATCCAGTGTTCTTTGAGCTCGCGGAGACTCTTCACTTACCCCAAAATGCAGTGGGAATATGCAAATTATCTGCTCAGGACTCCTCCCCTGGTTTACCGATGTCCTCTTTTCAACTCCAACAGCCAAAATCCAGTGTTCTTTGAGCTCGCGGAGACTCTTCACTTACCCCAAAATGCAGTGGGAATATGCAAATTATCTGCTCAGGACTCCTCCCCTGGTTTACCGATGTCCTCTTTTCAACTCCAACAGCCAAAATCCAGTGTTCTTTGAGCTCGCGGAGACTCTTCACTTACCCCAAAATGCAGTGGGAATATGCAAATTATCTGCTCAGGACTCCTCCCCTGGTTTACCGATGTCCTCTTTTCAACTCCAACAGCCAAAATCCAGTGTTCTTTGAGCTCGCGGAGACTCTTCACTTACCCCAAAATGCAGTGGGAATATGCAAATTATCTGCTCAGGACTCCTCCCCTGGTTTACCGATGTCCTCTTTTCAACTCCAACAGCCAAAATCCAGTGTTCTTTGAGCTCGCGGAGACTCTTCACTTACCCCAAAATGCAGTGGGAATATGCAAATTATCTGCTCAGGACTCCTCCCCTGGTTTACCGATGTCCTCTTTTCAACTCCAACAGCCAAAATCCAGTGTTCTTTGAGCTCGCGGAGACTCTTCACTTACCCCAAAATGCAGTGGGAATATGCAAATTATCTGCTCAGGACTCCTCCCCTGGTTTACCGATGTCCTCTTTTCAACTCCAACAGCCAAAATCCAGTGTTCTTTGAGCTCGCGGAGACTCTTCACTTACCCCAAAATGCAGTGGGAATATGCAAATTATCTGCTCAGGACTCCTCCCCTGGTTTACCGATGTCCTCTTTTCAACTCCAACAGCCAAAATCCAGTGTTCTTTGAGCTCGCGGAGACTCTTCACTTACCCCAAAATGCAGTGGGAATATGCAAATTATCTGCTCAGGACTCCTCCCCTGGTTTACCGATGTCCTCTTTTCAACTCCAACAGCCAAAATCCAGTGTTCTTTGAGCTCGCGGAGACTCTTCACTTACCCCAAAATGCAGTGGGAATATGCAAATTATCTGCTCAGGACTCCTCCCCTGGTTTACCGATGTCCTCTTTTCAACTCCAACAGCCAAAATCCAGTGTTCTTTGAGCTCGCGGAGACTCTTCACTTACCCCAAAATGCAGTGGGAATATGCAAATTATCTGCTCAGGACTCCTCCCCTGGTTTACCGATGTCCTCTTTTCAACTCCAACAGCCAAAATCCAATGTTCTTTGAGCTCGCGGAGACTCTTCACTTACCCCAAAATGCAGTGGGAATATGCAAATTATCTGCTCAGGACTCCTCCCCTGGTTTACCGATGTCCTCTTTTCAACTCCAACAGCCAAAATCCAGTGTTCTTTGAGCTCGCGGAGACTCTTCACTTACCCCAAAATGCAGTGGGAATATGCAAATTATCTGCTCAGGACTCCTCCCCTGGTTTACCGATGTCCTCTTTTCAACTCCAACAGCCAAAATCCAGTGTTCTTTGAGCTCGCGGAGACTCTTCACTTACCCCAAAATGCAGTGGGAATATGCAAATTATCTGCTCAGGACTCCTCCCCTGGTTTACCGATGTCCTCTTTTCAACTCCAACAGCCAAAATCCAGTGTTCTTTGAGCTCGCGGAGACTCTTCACTTACCCCAAAATGCAGTGGGAATATGCAAATTATCTGCTCAGGACTCCTCCCCTGGTTTACCGATGTCCTCTTTTCAACTCCAACAGCCAAAATCCAGTGTTCTTTGAGCTCGCAGAGACTCTTCACTTACCCCAAAATGCAGTGGGAATATGCAAATTATCTCCTCAGGACTCCTCCGCTGGTATCCTAGAGCTACGGGGGTGCTCCGAGCACATATCCTAGAGCTACACGAGCAGGGTGCTCCGAGCATATATCCTAGAGCTATACGAGCGGGGCGCTCTGAGCACATATCCTAGAGCTACATGAGCGGAGTGCTCCGAGTACATACCCTAGAGCTATACGAGCGGGGCGCTCTGAGTACATTTCCTAGAGCTACACAAGCGGGGCGCTCCTAGCACATATCCTAGAGCTACACGAGCAGGGTGCTCCGAGCACATATCCTAGAGCTACACAAGCGGGGTGCTCCGAGTACATATCCTAGAGCTACAAGAGCGGTGCGCTCCAAGCACATATCCTAGAGCTACGGGGGTGCTCCGAGCACATATCCTAGAGCTACACGAGTAGGGTGCTCCGAGCACATATCCTAGAGGTACTCGAGCAGGGTGCTCCGAGCTCATATCCTAGAGCTACACGAGCGGGGCGCTGCGAGTACATATCCTAGAGCTACATGAGCGGGGCGCTCCAAGCACATATCCTACAGCAACACGAGCGGGGTGCTCCGAGCACATATCCTAGAGCTACATGAGCGGGGTGCTCCGAGCACATATCCTAGAGCTACATGAGCGTAGTGCTCTGAGTACATAACCTAGAGCTACACGGGCGGGGCGCTCTGAGTACATATCCTAGAGCTACACGAGCGGGGTGCTCCTAGCACATATCCTAGAGCTACACGAGCGGGGTGCTCCTAGCACATATCCTAGAGCTACATGAGCGGAGTGCTCCGAGTACATACCCAAGAGCTACACGAGCGGGGCGCTCTGAGTACATATCCTAGAGCTACACGAGCGGGGCGCTCCTAGCACATATCCTAGAGCTACACGAGCAGGGTGCTCCGAGCACATATCCTAGAGCTACACGAGCGGGGCGCTCAAAGTACATATCCTAGAGCTACATGAGCGGGGCACTCCAAGCACATATCCTAGAGCTACACGAGCAGGGTGCTCAAAGCACATATCCTAGAGCTACACAAGCGGGGTGCTCCAAGTACATATCCTAGAGCTACAAGAGCGGGGCACTCCAAGCACATATCCTAGAGCTACGGGGGTGCTCCGAGCACATATGCTAGAGCTACACGAGCAGGGTGCTCCGAGCAGATATCCTAGAGCTACACGAGCGGGGCACTCCGAGTACATATCATAGAGCTACATTAGCGGAGCGCTCCAAGCACATATCCTACAGCAACACGAGCGGGGTGCTCCGAGCACATATCCTAGAGCTACATGAGCGGAGTGCTCTGAGTACATACCCTAGAGCTACACGAGCGGGGCCCTCTGAGTACATATCCTAGAGCTACACGAGCGGGGAGCTCCTAGCACATATCCTAGAGCTACACGAGCAGGGTGCTCCGAGCACATATCCTAGAGCTACACGAGCGGGGCGCTCCGAGTACATATCCTAGAGCTACATGAGCGGGGCGCTCCAAGCACATATCCTAGAGCTACACAAGGAAGGTGCTCCGAGCATATATCTTAGAGCTACACAAGTGGGGCGCTCCGAGTACATATCCTAGAGCTAGATGAGCGGGGCGCTCCAAGCACATATCCTAGAGCTACAGGGGTGCTCCGATCACATATCCTAGAGCTACACGAGCAGGGTGCTCTGAGCACATATCCTAGAGCTATACGAGTGGGGCGCTCTGAGCAAATATCCTAGAGCTACATGAGCAGGGTGCTCCGAGCACATATCCTAGAGCTACATGAGCGGAGCGCTCCGAGTACATACCCAAGAGCTACACGAGCGGGGCGCTCTGAGTACATATCCTAGAGCTACACGATCGGGGCGCTTCTAGCACATATCCTAGAGCTACACGAGCAGGGTGCTCCGAGCACATATCCTAGAGCTACACGAGCGGGGCGCTCCAAGTACATATCCTAGAGCTACATGAGCGGGGCGCTCCAAGCACATATCCTAGAGCTACACGAGCAGGGTGCTCAGAGCACATATCCTAGAGCTACACAAGCGGAGTGCTCCGAGTACATATCCTAGAGCTACAAGAGCGGGGCGCTCCAAGCACATATCCTAGAGCTACGGGGGTGCTCCGCGCACATATCCTAGAGCTACACGAGCAGAGTGCTCCGAGCACATATCCTAGAGCTACAAGAGCAAGGTGCTCAGAGCACATATCCTTGAGCTACATGAGCGGGGCGCTCCGAGTACTTATCCTAGAGCTACATGAGCAGGGCGCTCTAAGCACATATCCTACAGCAACCCGAGCGGGGTGCTCCAAGCACATATCCTAAAGCTACATGAGCGGGGTGCTCCGAGTACATATCCTAGAGCTACATGAGCGGGGAGCTCCAAGCACATATCCTACAGCAACACGAGCGGGGTGCTCCGAGCACATATCCTAGAGCTACATGAGCGGGGTGCTCCGAACACATATCCTAGAGCTACATGAGCGGAGTGCTCTGAGTACATACCCTAGAGCTACACGGGCGGAGCGCTCTGAGTACATATCCTAGAGCTACAGGAGCGGGGTGCTCCTAGCACATATCCTAGAGCTACACGATCGGGGTGCTCCTAGCACATATCCTAGAGCTACATGAGCGGAGTGCTCCGAGTACATACCCAAGAGCTACACGAGCGGGGCGCTCTGAGTACATATCCTAGAGCTACACGAGCGGGGCGCTCCTAGCACATATCCTAGAGCTACACAAGCAGGGTGCTCCGAGCACATATCCTAGAGCTACACGAGTGGTGCGCTCAAAGTACATATCCTAGAGCTACATGGGCGGGGCGCTCCAAGCACATATCCTAGAGCTACACGAGCAGGGTGCTCAGAGCACATATCCTAGAGCTACACAAGCGGGGTGATCCAAGTACATATCCTAGAGCTACAAGAGCGGGGCGCTCCAAGCACATATCCTAGAGCTGCGGGGGTGCTCCGAGCACATATCCTAGAGCTACACGAGCAGGGTGCTCCGAGCACATATCCTAGAGCTACACGGACAGGGTGCTCCGAGCAGATATCCTAGATCTACACGAGCGGGGCGCTCCGAGTACATATCCTAGAGCTACATTAGCGGGGCGATCCAAGCACATATCCTAGAGCCACACGAGCGGGGTGCTCCTAGCATATATCCTAGAGCTGCACGAGCAGGGTGCTCCGAGCACATATCCTAGAGCTACACGAGCGGGGCGCTCCGAGTACATATCCTAGAGCTACATGAGCGGGGCGCTCCAAGCACATATCCTAGAGCTACACGAGGAGGGTGCTCCGAGCACATATCCTAGAGCTACACAAGCGGGGCGCTCCGAGTACATATCCTAGAGCTACATGAGCGGGGCGCTCCAAGCACATATCCTAGAGCTACAGGGGTGCTCCGATCACATATCCTAGAGCTACACGAGCAGGGTGCTCCAATCATATATCCTAGAGCTATACGAGTGGGGCGCTCTGAGCACATATCCTAGAGCTACATGAGCGGGGTGCTCCGAGCACATATCCTAGAGCTACATGAGCGGAGCGCTCCGAGTACATACCCTAGAGCTACACGAGCGGGGCGCTCTGAGTACATATCCTAGAGCTACACGATCGGGTCGCTTCTAGCACATATCCTAGAGCTACACGAGCAGGGTGCTCCGAGCACATATCCTAGAGCTACACGAGCGGGGCGCTCCAAGTACATATCCTAGAGCTACATGAGCGGGGCGCTCCAAGCACATATCCTAGAGCTACACGAGCAGGGTGCTCAGAGCACATATCCTAGAGCTACACAAGCGGGGTGCTCCGAGTACATATCCTAGAGCTACAAAAGCGGGGCTCTCCAAGCACATATCCTAGAGCTACGGGGGTGCTCCGAGCACATATCCTAGAGCTACACGAGCAGGGTGCTCCGAGCACATATCCTAGAGCTACAAGAGCAAGGTGCTCCGAGCACATATCCTAGAGCTACATGAGCGGGGCGCTCCGAGTACATATCCTAGAGCTACATGAGCGGGGCGCTCCAAGCACATATCCTACAGCAACACGAGCGGGGTGCTCCAAGCACATATCCTAGAGCTACACGAGCAGGGTGCTCCGAGCACATATCCTAGAGCTACATGAGCGGAGTGCTCCGAGTACATACCCTAGAGCTACACGAGCGGGGCGCTCCAAGCACATATCCTAGAGCTACATGAGCAGGGTGCTCAGAGCACATATCCTAGAGCTACACAAGCGGGGTGCTTCGAGTACATATCCTAGAGCTACAAGAGCGGGGGCGCTCCAAGCACATATCCTAGAGCTACGGGGGTGCTCCGAGCACATATCCTAGAGCTACACGAGCAGGGTGCTCCGAGCACATATCCTAGAGCTACACAAGCAGTGTGCTCCGAGCAGATATCCTAGAGCTACACGATCGGGGCGCTCCGAGTACATATCCTAAAGCTACACGAGCGGGGTGCTCCTAGCACATATCCTAGAGCTACACGAGCAGGGTGCTCCGACCACATATCCTAGAGCTACACGAGCGGGGCGCTCCGAGTACATATCCTAGAGCTACATGAGCGGGGCGCTCTGAGTACATATCCTAGAGCTACATGAGCGGGGTGCTCCGAGCACATATCCTAGAGCTACACGAGCGGGGCGCTCTGAGTACATATCCTAGAGCTACACGAGCGGGGCGCTCCTAGCACATATCCTAGAGCTACACGAGCAGGGTGCTTCGAGCACATATCCTAGAGCTACACGAGCGGGGCGCTCCGAGTACATATCCTAGAGCTACATGAGCGGGGCGCTCCAAGCACATATCCTAGAGCTACACGAGCAGGGTGCTCCAAGCACATATCCTAGAGCTACACAAGCGGGGCGCTCCGAGGACATATCCTAGAGCTACATAAGCGGGGCGCTCCAAGCACATATCCTAGAGCTACAGGGGTGCTCCGATCACATATCCTAGAGCTACACGAGCGGGGTGCTCCGAGCATATATCCTAGAGCTACACGAGCGGAGCGCTCCGAGCACATGTCCTAGAGCTACACGAGCGGGGTGCTCCGAGCATATATCCTAGAGCTATACGAGTGGGGCGCTCTGAGCACATATCCTAGAGTTACATGAGCAGGGTGCTCCGAGCACATGTCCTAGAGCTACATGAGCGGAGTGCTCCGAGTACATACCCTAGAGCTACACGAGCAGGGCGCTCCGAGCACATATCCTAGAGCTACACGAGCGGGGTGCTCCGAGTACATATCCTAGAGCTACACCGTCACCTACACAAGGTTTATTTGCACTGTAAACAGTGAAAACATGATGCCACCATGGTCTACTTTGAATAACTTTCGCCTCTGTTATTCTGGGTGCATTTACATTGGCCGACCCCTGGCTTTGGATGATAGACTGTCATTGTTCTCGGCAGCATTTACTGTTTTACACAGGACTATGTTCTGCAAAGAACAATTATATTTAATGAAGCTTAAAAATAATTTCACTTGACGAACAAGCGTTTTACTTCTTCATTGGGTAGATTAGCAGCCTGATTTCACTTATGGAGAAACATTCGTTCTTAAGGGTGCTCGTTCACAAAAATTGGCCACTGTAAATGGAGCCTTTTAGGCTGTGATTAGGAATGAGCGCACCCGTGGAAGTTCAGGTTCTGGTACCCAACCCAAACTTTTTTTCCAACGTTTGGTTCGGGTACCAGAACTGTACCCGAACTTGAACCAGAACCCGAACTCCATTGAAAACAATGGGGACCTGAACTTTTGAGCTGGAAAATTCTCTCTCTCTCTGCAACAGACTTCCCCCAGACCTCCAAACATTGCAATGGACTTCTTGGAGAATTCCGAGTTCACCGTTTACCACTGGACACTAACTGTCCGGTACAAACCCCGAACTTTTAAGTTTGGATTCGCTCATCTCTAGCTGCGATAACACTTGGCTTTTAACCGCAGCAGCCCTGTGCCAATGTTTCCTTGCACATTTACTTAATTTTGCAGGAAAATATCTTTTATCATCTGCAACATTGCGCAGCGGATACGATGGGCTGCGTGGTCTTCAAGGTGAGACAGCTATGTTCTTGCACGATCCAGTGATTGTGCAGATAAACAGTGGAAGGACGGCAGCGGTACAGAGCTGCTATGGTTAAAAGCTGTGCATGACTGCTGTGTGTGAACGCAGCCTCAGTTTTGTTACTTATGTATTCCACAGTGTCAGACAAGTATACAATCATTCAGTGTGTTGCCTCTGTATGCCATGGACTTCATGCGGGTAGATACTGCTCCACCATAGCCTGTGTGCCAGTGCACATGGCCAATTTTTCACACAGACCACTTGAAAAAAAAAATGCGCTTGCACTTCTTTCATCCATTATACAGACCAGAATAATGCATGCCATGTAAAGGCGGCTACTGCACCCGTGCACAATGTGGATGAGCACTCTGCTGTCACTTCTGTCATTTGCAGCTGTTTCTGACCCGTTTTTCAATACGGCTAGATGAAACCGGCCTAATTCGATGCACTTACATTCATTAGAGTCAGTTTCTTGGGAAATCAATAAATCTATCAATATTCCTTTTTTTCTTTGGAGAGTGGGAGGCAGAAAAAATCCAGGACCCTATTTGTGGAAGATAACAGCGCTAGCCATCGAGCCACCATGCTTACTGGAAATTCATGGGATGATCACCCTGAGCCTGGCCATTTAATACATTCTCAGATACAGTTTTGTGACTCATTTGTAAAAGAATTAAAAATACATTACAGGTGGGAGGTATGGAGAATAGGTGACTGCAGGGGGAGTGGATATGGAGGCATTATAGCTTCCCCTATAGGGACTGTCGCTCAGCTTTACAGATTAATTATTAGCCTTTATATAAAATGGGCGACAACTCAATATTCATTGAACTCGCAGTCGCATAATGTAGCAGCAATTCACCATTGGCTGTTACTAACCGAGCGTCCACCATTTCTCCTGATAATACTTCTAGAATCATTCACCGCCAATTTATTTTTTTATTACTTTGACTTCCGTTCATTATTTTTTTTCCTCCGCGTTTTCAGGAGATTAAACCTCTTCCTATAAATCCTTACAATTGTTTCAAATTATTCCGGATAAGTAATAATTTATTATAGACTTTTCACCGTGCCTGTAATGGTTTTTGGCTAATGACAGGATGCAATTTTATTTAAAAGGTCTTTTTCCTGAACTAACATTTAGGACATCGCTCCACAACCTCCTGCTGATGTTAGAAGGTGAGCTGGGAGTTGTAATTTTGCATCAGCCGGAGAGGCACCGGACGGAGACAGAACGAAGCAAGTCAGTGTGATGGACTATGGATGTCCAGCTGGCCCTCGGTAGGAAATGGGGACTGGACACAAATATGGGGCTCCTAGCAGTCCCAAGAAAAATGCCGTATTCAGGTGACATTTATACCAGGCAAGAAAACGTGGAGAGAGGTCACCTGTATGTGATCTATTCACCGGTATTCAACACTCTACTCTGTTACACACCTGTCCCAGGGCCGGGCTTTGCTCCCTTCACCTCGGTCCACTGCCCTCTGTTGTGCTACACGTTGGACTTTGTAGGTTGCCCAAGGTGTGACATGATCTCCCTAGGTCTTTTAGGACACACACATGGGTCTTCGGATGGATATTCAGGACTCTAGTTTTTTAGTTTTTTGTACTCTACCTCCTGGACACATCGTGCTCTACCTGCTTCCATTCCTGCTGACTTTGTTTCACCCGTCCTGCTGCTTCCAAGACTCCTTTGTGTGCCACATCTTCGTTCCCTACGTGCCATCCCGCCAGCTGCACTTCTGCCCGGGGTTTGTGTACCCACCCATAACTGGGGCTTAGCGGGTCTACCTCACTAGATGAGCCCAACATAGTCCATGCTATCCAGACGTCACTTAGGACGAACACATGAAGAGCTCTGGTAGCAGAAATAAAATGCAAACAATGCCGGACTGGAGGGCAAAGAGCCCACCAGTAACATTGACTCCTGGGGCCCAATGTTCACCTACATAATAATATAATTTGTTAAGTGAATGTTGAGATGATGCCTTTTTCTGGACATAGTGAAACAAATGTATTGGGCCAACTACTTCTCATGTAGGTGGAGTGGAGAGCCTATTCCTACATGGGAGCCCACCGGAGGATCCTCCTGTTCTCCTGTGGGCCAGTCCGAACATGAATCAAGTGACCACTGCACACCATGGACTGTAGAGAGAAAAGCCTAGACCCCAGGGAACAGATCACAGAAAGAAAACCTGTCACTTGCCATAAATATCTCATTTCTTACCCAGTGTAAATGCCGCTGTTCTCCTGAATCCGGCGATGTTTTTCTTTTGTTCCTGCGCCTCTTTTTTTCCTGAGATATGGCCCCTTATTATCTGTTGATAAATGGAATCTTTTTTATATTTTTTCTTAGCCAAATGGCCGTGGCCCTCAAGAAGACACCCCCAGAAAATAGTTGAGTATCACGTTCACTTCGCCAACAAGACTAAGTTGAAATATAGGGAAAAGAGGCCATATCTCATCAACGGAGAGGCGCAGGAACGAAAGAAGAACATCGTCGGATTCAGGAGAACGGCGCCATTTACACCAGGTAACAAAAGTATACATCTATGGCAAGCGACAGGTCTTCTTTAGATGATCTGTTCACTGGTGTTCAGGCTTTTCATACTGGTGTCCAGTGGTTGCTCTTTCTTTGCTATCAGGGCTCTTCATGACTTCATCCTATCGATCTCTGATCTCTTTCTACCCTATGTTCCAGATTGATCGATCTGCTCTCACCCGACCGCTGCTCCATTCCCTTTGATAGATCAGTAACTTCTCTGTTTGCTTTGCCTTTGACTCTTCACAGCTTTTGCAGGGCGGTAAGCGACTCGGGCAAACGATATTGTCAGATACTTACATCTGTGTTCACCTCCAATTACCATCTGCCTATTATAATGGAGCGCTGCAGTCATAATATAGCACTTTACTTTGGTTAAAGCTGAAAATGAAGCCCATTAGCTCTTGACTTGTAAGACAACAGCCGCTCCTGCACTTAGCGCTTCAGTATAATGAGTCCTCCTGATGAACATTGCCTTCTCTAATTAAATGACATAAACCAATATCTTCCTTTCACCCCATGATGGTGTCACCAGTGGATTATGGGGAAAGTGTGGCAGCAGCAGGTCACGGGGACATTGACGGAGCACTTTGCACATCATCCGTTTATTTTCGGAGCCTGTACCCTTTACTCTCTTACACCTTCAATTTCCCCTGATTGTCAGTGCTCCGGATTCAGCATAAAAAATGTGACAAGATCCTGCTCATATCCACATCCCGTCGCGATCATTTCCTCGAAACAATCCAAGGACACCAAGAGATTAAGATGGAGGGGGTGCTTCTGGGACGACTGCAACAATTTATGTTCTTGTCTCATTTCATGGAATTGGCTGACATTAATATTTGGATTTGGGAGAAGTGATGATGTCACCACAACTTCAAAATGAATTCAAAAGAAATTCCCAGCGATTGTTTTCTACAGAAAACTCCACATTCTTTGTATACCCATCATTACGTTTTCCTTTATAAGAGGTTTTCCAGTTTCGGGAAAACCTCTGTCCTCCAGCTGCACTTCATTTAAAAAAAAAAACAAACAAAAAAACTTTACTTTACTCATCATCCTGCGCTGAGTCACTGACACTGCTCCTGATGTCTGTCATTGTCTGCAGTGCTGACATCACATCAACAGCGCTGCAGCCAATCAGTGACCAAGAAAGGACTTAGGATGGGGGACATTATTACTGGAAGGGGCTCAGGATGTGGAACATTATACCAGGATGGGGGACATTATTACTGGAAGGGGCCTAGGATGGGGGACATTATACCAGGATGGGGGACATTATTACTGGAAGGGGCTCAGGATGTGGAACATTATACCAGGATGGGGGACATTATTACTGGAAGGGGCCTAGGATGGGGGACATTATACCAGGATGGGGGACATTATTACTGGAAGGGGCCTAGGATGGGGGACATTATATCAGGATGGGGACATTATTACTGGAGGAGGCCTAGGATGGGGGGCATTATTCCAGGATGGGGGACATTATTACTGGAAGGGGCCTTGGATGGGGGACATTATTACTGGAAGGGGTTCAGGATGAGGGACATTATATCAGGTTGGGGGACATTATTACTAGAAGAGGCCCAGGATGGGGGACATTATACCAGGAAGGGGACCAGGATGGAGGACATTACACCAGGAAGGGCCTTGATGGGGGACATTATTACAGGAAGGGGCCATGATGGGGACATTATTACTGGAAGGGGCCTAGGATGGGGGACATTATATCAGGATGGGGGACATTATCACTGCAAGGAGCCTAGGATGGTGGACATTATTCCAGGATGGGGGACATTATTACTGGAAGGGGCCTTGGATGGGGAACATTATTACTGGAAGGAGCCATGATGGGGACATTATATCAGGTTGGGGGACATTATTTCTAGAAGAGGCCTAGGATGGGGGACATTATACCAGGAAGGGGACCAGCATGGAGGACATTACAGCAGGAAGGGCCTTGATGGGGGACATTATTACAGGAGGGGGCCATGATGAAGACATTATTACTGGAAGGGACCTAGGATGGAGGACATTATACCAGGAAGGGGACCAAGATGAAGGACATTATACCAGGAAGGGGCCCATGATGGGGGACATTATTACAGGATGGAGACATTGTTAAAGGAAGGGGCCCAGGATGAGGGATATTATATCAGGATGGGGGACATTATTACTAGAAGAGGCCTAGGATGTGGGACATTATACCAGGAAGGGGACCAGGATGGAGGACATTATACCAGGAAGGGGCCATGATGGAGGCATTATTACAGGAATGGGCCATGATGGGGATATTATTACAGGATGGGGACATTGTTAAAGGAAGGGGCCAGTAAGCAAGAGATTATCACATGGAGGGTCAACACGTATGTCTTTTTAGGATCAAGAATGCTACAAGGGCCCATACATCTGACCAACATGCACATTGGGGCCCAGGTCGAAATTTGGCACAGGGGCCCATCGGATAGTAGATACGTCTCTGCCTTTAGGACAAATGAATGCCATGGAGGGGGTCCTGCACTTATTACCTCATCTATGAACTGAGTGCGGAGCTGCAGATGAGCATCAGCTCATGTATGATGGGCCCCGTGTGTCCATGTATAGTTACATTACTCCAGAAGGGAGACCTCCGAACTCCAGAAATAGCTGGCAAATCTCCCAGATGCATCTGTCTTAGGTCTCGATCTGGTCTTGTTGCCCATAGCAACCAATCACAAAGCATCTTAGACAGTTCTGGAGAAATAGAGGCTGGTTGCTAAGGGCAACCATTGCCATAATGGCTGCCTGTGTCTAGTTTGGAGAAGATATTTCTCTGATTAACTATTAGGAGACTGCAGGGAATGCTCTACAAGTGTACAGAGAGGTCGATAATGTGTACTGACAGCAAACACTCGGGCTCGGGAGCGCAGGCCGCGGCGGAGGACCCGGCGGATCCTGTGTACACAGCAGATACGTATTTGCTGAGCTCGTTGAGCCGCCGTTCTGCCCCTCCAGGCGTCTCTCTGGGATGCGGCTCACGACACGGGAAACCCAGACAGGAATATTGTGGCAAAGTCATATCAAATAGACTTTTTTTTTGCTAAATTTTAAAGGGAGTCGGTCAGTATAATGTAAGCACATAACCTTGTAGGGGATATCACTCCTGTAAAAATCTCACCTCTAGTGCTCTATTTACTGCAGAAAATGTGTTACACCCGCCACCGGTGGCGCATGTGGATTAGTGAACCCGCAGGCCCGGGTCTGCCCAGGTAGGGGGCATAGCTAAGCGGCTACCTGGTGTTCACTGCAGCTCCTGATGGTGGAGACAGGCTGGGCTGCAGGTAGCCTCCAGGTACCACTCCTAGGCAGTCCCCGGTATTGCAGCTGCTGAACCCGAGGGTCAGGTTAGCTGACACAGACTAGGCCTCCGTTCAGACTAATAGGTTCAGTTCAGGATCACTGCAGAACGATTTCTGACACGGAGATTCAGATAGAGAAACGTTCAGATACTGGCCGCACCAGGACCAAGGGACAGTGTTCAGGACGCTGGCCACACCAGGACCAGGGGGACTTCAGGAACAGGACTGGCCGCACCAGGACCAGGGAAAAATGTTCAGACACTGGCCGCACATGGACCAGGGATTCAGGTTATGGACCTGGCCACACCGGGGTCAGGGATTCGGGTTCAGGACACTGGCCACACCGGGACCAGGGATTCGGGTTCAGGACACTGGCCACACTGGGACCAGGGATTCGGGTTCATGACACTGGCCACACCGGGACTAGGGGACAGTGTTCAGGACACTGGCCACATCAGGTCCAGGGGACTTCAGGAACAGGACTGGCCGCACCAGGACCAGGGAAAAATGTTCAGACACTGGCCACGCATGGACCAGGTATTCAGGTTATGGACCTGGCCACACCGGGGTCAGGGATTCGGGTTCAGGACACTGGCCACACCGGGACCTGGGTTTCAGGTTCAGGACACTGGCCACACCGGGACCAGAGAACCTAGCAACTCACTGGTAGGAGAGACTACATACTAATGAATACTGTTGCTTCGGCGGCTCCCTAAGGTGGAGGGAGTCTTTTTATACAAGATGACAGGGCTGGCTTGCCTGTAGCGAGCACTGTCTGAAGAGAAAGCTCAAGCAAGTCAGTGCTGTCAATCACCAGTGAGGGAGGAGACTTGTAAAACTATACTGAGCTTCTTGGCCACACCGAGGGTGCACTGAGAAGCCTAATTAGAAGAGTTAGGAGGCTTAATTCGCAGGACTCTGGTCCATCAGCCGGGTCAGTAGTCTCTGGCCTCTGGATGGGAGGCTCGCAAATCTCGTACCAGGCTGGTGTGATTTCAGCTGTGTGTCTCACCAGAAGGTAAGAGATTCATGAGCCTCCCATCCAGAGGAGGGACTACTGACCTGGCTGATGGACCAGAGTCCCGAGAATCGATCTGCTCAACTCATCAATTAGCACATTTTAGCGGCATCGATTAGAACAGACCTATGCAAAATGTGGTCCGCGGGTCACATCTGGTCCTCTTGCTGTTCCATGAGGAGGCTATATGGGGGCTCACACTGTATACAGGAGGCTATATGGGGGCACACACTATATACATGGGGCTATATGGGGCTCATACTGTATATATGAGGCTATGTGGGAGCTTATACTGTATATAGGAGGCTATGTGGGGGCATACATTGTTTATATGAGGCTGTATAGGGGCTCACACTGTATATAGTGAGGTTATGTGGGGTCTCATACTGTATATAGGAGGCTGTGAGAGCTCATACTGTATATAGGAGGCTCTGTGGGGGCTCATACTGTATATAGGAGGATATGTGGGGGCTCATACTGTATATAGGAGGATATGTGGGGGCTCATACTGTATATAGGAGGCTATGTGGAGGCTCATATTTTATATAGGGGCTATGTGGGGCCTCACACTTTATATATAGGCTGTAAGGACTCATACTGTATATAGGGGGACTGCGTGGAGGCTCATACTGTATATAGGAGGATGTGAGGACTCACACTGTATATAGGAGGTTGTGAGGGCTCATACCATAGGCGGATTATAGTGAAGGCAATCTGGGCTACCGCCCGGGGCCCCGGGGCTCCATGGGGGCAGGGGCTCCGGGGGGTCCATGGCCAGATTGCCCTCATTATAATATGTGCGGTGCTGCGGCACATACTGACAGTCAGAGGCGGGGGGCCCCCGGACCGCTCCCCCAGCAGTGGCGCACGGCCGCTGCTTCTTCTTCGGCCGGGCCAGCACTGCACCTGTTAACTTCCCTGTGTGCTGGCCCGGCCGCGTCACAGCTAGGAGACACGGCCCTGTGCGCGGCCGTGTCTGCTAGTGTGACGTCATGCAGTGCGCGCTCTGCACTGCTACTTACCACTTGGGAGGAGCTGGACGACGGGAGCCGGGGGATGGTGAGTGAATGAGTGAGTGAGTGAGTGTGTGTGTGTGTGTGCAGATATCATTGTGTGATGTCTGTTTATATGTATTTTTGTGTTTCAAATGTGTTTATGTGTGTGTGTATGTATGTATACGTCTGTATATGTTTGTGTGTGTGTGTGTGACTGCGTGCGGCCTCCCGCTGTCTCTGGAGTGGCACCGTGCGGCCTCCCGCTGTCTCTGGGGGGGCGCCGTGTGGCCTCCCGCTGTGTATAGATGGCGCCATGCGGCCCCCTGCTGTGTATAGATGGCACTTGTGCATAGATGGTGCCGTGCGGCCTCCTGCTGTGTATAGATGGCGCCGTGCGGCCCCCTGCTGTGTATAGACAACTACGTTTGGCCTCCTGCTGTGTATAGATGGCACCTTGCGGCCAGTTGTTGTGTATAGATGGCACCGTGCGGCCCCCTGCTGTGTATAGATGGCTACGTGCGGCCTCCCGCTGTGTATAGATGGCGCCGTGCGGCCCCCTGCTGTGTATAGATGGCGCAGTGCGGCCCCCTGCTGTGTATAGATGGCACCGTGCGGCCTCCTGCTGTGTATAGATGGCTACGTGCGGCCTCCCGCTGTGTATAGATGGCTACATGCGGCCTCCCGCTGTGTATAGATGGCTACGTTCGGCCTCCTGCTGTGTATAGATGGCCACATGCGGCCTCCCGCTGTGTATAGATAGCACCGTGCGGCCTCCTGCTGTGTATAGATGGCTACGTGCGGCCCCCCTGCTGTGTATAGATGGCTCCGTGCGGCCTCCCACTGTGAATAGATGGCTACGTGCGGCCCCCTGCTGTGTATAGATGGCTCCGTGCGGCCTCCTGCTGGGTATAGATGGCGCAGTGCGACCCACTGCTGTGTATAGATGGCGCCGTGCAGCCTCCTGCTGTGTATAGATGGCTACGTGCGGCCTCCCGCTGTGTATAGATGGCTACGTTCGGCCTCCTGCTGTGTATAGATGGCCACGTGCGGGCTCCCGCTGTGTATAGATAGCACCGTGCGGCCTCCCGCTGTGTATAGATGGCTTCGTGCAGCCCCCTGCTGTGTATAGATGGCTCCGTGCGGCCTCCTGCTGTGTATAGATGGCTACGTGCGGCTTCCCGCTGTGTATAGATGGCTACGTGCGGCCCCCTGCTGTGTATAGATGGCTCCGTGCGGCCTCCTGCTGTGTATAGATGGCGCAGTGCGGCCCCCTGCTGTGTATAGATGGCGCCGTGCGGCCCCCTGCTGTGTATAGATGGCACCGTGCGGCCTCCTGCTGTGTATAGATGGCTACGTGTGGCCTCCCGCTGTGTATAGATGGCTACGTGCGGCCTCCCGCTGTGTATAGATGGCTACGTTCGGCCTCCTGCTGTGTATAGATGGCCACATGCGGCCTCCCGCTGTGTATAGATAGCACCGTGCGGCCTCCTGCTGTGTATAGATGGCTTTGTGCGGCCCCCTGCTGTGTATAGATGGCTCTGTGTGGCCTCCTGCTGTGTATAGATGGCTACGTGCGGCCTCCCGCTGTGTATAGATGGCTACGTGCGGCCCCCTGCTGTGTATAGATGGCTCCGTGCGGCCTCCTGCTGTGTATATATGGCTATGTGCGGCCTCCCGCTGTGTATAGATGGCTACGTGCGGCCTCCCGCTGTGTATAGATGGCTACGTGCGACCTCCCGCTGTGTATAGATGGCTACGTGCGATCTCCCGCTGTGTATAGATAGCACCGTGCGGCCTCCCGCTGTGTATAGATGGCTACGTGCGGCCCCCTGCTGTGTATAGATGGCCACGTGCGGGCTCCCGCTGTGTATAGATGGCACCGTGCGGCCTCCCGCTGTGTACAGATGGCTATGTTCGGCCTCCTGCTGTGTATAGATGGCCACGTGCGAACTCCCGCTGTGTATAGATGGCACCGTGCGGCCTCCCGCTGTGTATAGATGGCTTCGTGCGGCCCCCTGCTGTGTATAGATGGCTCTGTGTGGCCTCCTGCTGTGTATAGATGGCTACGTGCGGCCTCCCGCTGTGTATAGATGGCTACATGCGGCCCCCTGCTGTGTATAGATGGCTCCGTGCGGCCTCCTGCTGTGTATATATGGCTATGTGCGGCCTCCCGCTGTGTATAGATGGCTACGTGCGGCCTCCCGCTGTGTATAGATGGCTACGTGCGACCTCCCGCTGTGTATAGATGGCTACGTGCGAACTCCCGCTGTGTATAGATGGCACCGTGCGGCCTCCTGCTGTGTATATATGGCTATGTGCGGCCTCCCGCTGTGTATAGATGGCGCAGTGTGGCCTCCCGCTGTGTATAGATGGCGCCGTGCGGCCTCCCGCTGTGTATAGATGGCTACGTGCGGCCTCCTGCTGTGTATAGGAGGATTGTGGCAGCTCGTATTGTGTGTAGGGTCTCATACTGTATATAGGGGATGTCAGCATACTTAATTGTGCTCAATATTAAGTCATACAATTAATGTAAAAAAAAATATTATAATTAATATATTAATATTGTGCCAAATTAATTTCACGTGAACTATCACATGATCTGTCACAGGGGATCATGTGACATGTCACGTGATACATCAGATGTGTGTGTGGGGGGGGGCCGCGCCTTCTAAACTGCCCGGGGCCCTTGCTACTCTTAATACACCCCTGGCTCATACTGTAAATGGGAGGCTATGTGGGGCCTCACACTGTATATAGGAGGCTGTGAGAGCTCATACTGCATATAGGAGGCTATGTGGAAGCTCATACTGTATATAGGGGCTGTGTATAGACACACACTGTATATAGGGGTGTGTGTGTGGACTTTTACTGTATATGGGGGGCTTTGTGTGGGCTCATACAGTATATAGGAGGTGTCAGCATATTTAATTCTGCTCAATATTAAGTGATACAATTTTTATAAATAATTATAATGAATATGTTAATATTAATATTGACCAGAATTAATTTCAGCCTATTGGTTCGGCCTCCACAACAGTCACAGTCTCTCATGTGGCCCCTTGGGAAAATGAATTGCCCACCCCTGGTTCAGAAGACTAAAGGTGTGATTTTTTTTATAGGGGATATACAAGGCCACAGTGCGATGTGCGTAGTGTGTATTGTCTGCTCGGGCCTGGACACTCCCTTTAAGTAGAATTCTTGTCCCTGAATGATATCAGTGTGTTGGTCGGTATAAAGCCTCCTGTTACCTTTTCTAAATACACCCAAGTATTTAAATCACATTTTGCAGAACAACATAGATATGAACCATATCAGTAAAAACCCACCAGCAAATTATAATAGACTGCTAAGCATTGCATTATCCCTGCACTCATTTCTATAGGGGCTGCATTTGACTTGAACTTCTAGAAGTGGATCTGTTACTAGATTTCATAATACAAAGTGAATACATTATTAAATAGATCTCTTAGACCTGATGAGACTGGTGTACTTACACTGATAATCAAGTCGGAATGGCTGAATAATCCTAATATTAAAATTAACATTTTAAGAGTCCAGCAAGTGAGAGAGCTCATGACTAGAGATGAGCGGTGTTCGACTAGAACTGTTCGCCAATCTCAAATTCGAGCTGTTTTGGGCGGTGTTCGAGTTGTTCGACGAACCCGAACGATTTGCAAAAAATTCGGCTGTTCGAGGTTATGTTCGATAACTGTTCGTGCACCAAAAGCGTGTCCTGCATGTCTGGCGCTATTTAGAGCACCAATCATGCAGGGATTGTCTGCCACTCACTGTAATGCCACAGCCATGGTGGTTGTGGCATTACAGTGATTGCCCAAATCGATGGGAACAGTGCCAACAGTGAAACATGAAAAGCCGGCAATTCAGCAGCGGCATACACCGGTACCCGACAATTTAGAACCGAAAGAATAGAGCTTCACACATAGATTAGATAGATATAAACATGTCAGCCACATATATATACGAAGTACAGTGAAAGTGCTGCTTACTGTACTTGTCATTTAGCGTAAAGGATTTATCAAAAAAAATAATAGTGTTTTCATGCACCGTCTCTTTAAAAAAGCCGGCCGGCAATTCAGCAGCGGTACCCGACAATTTAGAATAGAAGGAATAGAGAATCACACATAGATTAGATAGATAGAAACATGTCAGTCACATATATATGAAGTGCAGTGACAGTGTTGCTTACTGTACTTGTCATTTAGTGTAAAGGATTTATTAAAAAAAATAATAGTGTTTTCATGCACTGTCTCTTTAAGAAAGCCGGCCGGCAATTCAGCAGCGGTACCAGACAATTTATAACAGACAGAATAGAGCTTTACACATAGATTAGATAGATAGAAACATGTCAGTCACATATATATGAAGTACAGTGATAGTGTTGGTTACTGTACTTGTCATTTAGTATTAAAATAAAGGATTTATTATTAAAAAAATTGGCGTGGGGTTCCCCTTAATTTTAGGCTCTAGCGGAGGTTAAGCAGACAGCTGGGGCAGATGTTTGAAGCCTGGGAAGGGGGTAATACCCACGGAGCTTCCCAGGCTACTAATATCAGCCCCCAGCTGAATACATAGCCTTTACTAGCTATTAAAATGGGGGACCCCCCCAAAAAAATGACGTGGGGTCCCCCCTAATTTAATAGCTAGCAAAGGCTAGGCAGACAGCTGGGGGCTGATATTAATAGCCCAGGAAGGGAGCCATGAATATTGGCCCCCTCCCAGGCTAGAAACACCAGCCGTCAGCCGCCCCAGAAATGGCGCATCCATAGGATGCACCATTTCTGGCACTTAGCCTCGCTCTTCCCACTGCCCTGTAGCGGTGGCAGTGGGGTAATAGGGCTGGGGTTGATGTCAGCTTATAATGCCAGCTGACATCAAGCCCAGGTTAGTAATGGAGAGGCGTCTATAAGACACCCCCATTACTAACCCCATAGTCAAAGTTAAAAAAAACACAAACACCCAGAATAAAGTCCTTTAATTGAAATAAAGACACAATTCTTTATTGTTCTAAATTAAACCATACTTACCGTCACGCCCATTCCAGCTGAAGCCAACGATCTCCTGTAATAAAAATAAAATAATAAAGCAACCTCATCCTTACCTTTCCATGGTTTCCACGACAGCTTCAGCTCTGCTACATCGAGATGACAGGCTGGACCGCAGCAGAACGCTGCCATCCAGCCTCTCATCCCGCAGACACTGAGAAGAGCAGGCTTGCTTGCGCTCCACATTGTCTCTCTGTGACGGCATAAAGATGAGCCGAGGTCATGTCCAATGAACTCGGCTCACCTCATGCACGTCACTTACAGCGTGGGAGAATTCTCACGCTGAAGCGCTGAGTGCAGGAGAATTTTCCCACGCTGTCAGTGACGTACATGAGGTGAGCCGAGTTCATTGGACATGACCTCGGCTCATCTGGATGCCGTCACAGCGAGACACTGAGGAGCGCAAGCATGCCTGCGCTTCTCAGTGTCTGCGGGATGACAGGCTGGATGGCAGCGTTCTGCTGCGGTCCAGCCTGTCATCTCGATGTAGCAGAGCTGAAGCTGTCCTGGGAACCATGGAAAGGTAAGGATGAGGTTGCTTTATTATTTTATTTTTATTACAGGAGATCGTTGGCTTCAGCTGGAATGGGCGTGACGGTAAGTATGGTTTAATTTAGAACAATAAAGAATTGTGTCTTTATTTCAATTAAAGGACTTTATTCTGGGTGTTTGTGTTTTTTTTTAATTACTTTACTAGAAATTCATGGCGGTCATGTCTAATACTGGCGTGACCCCATGAATTTTGGGCTTGGGGCCAGCTGATAATACCAAGCTGGCCCTAACCCCTTTATTACCCAGTGAGCCACCGCACCAGGGCCCTGGATGAGTTGGGTACAGCGCCAGAAGATGGCGCTTCTATGAACGCGCCATTTTCCGGGGTGGCTGCGGACTGCAATTTGCAGCGGGTGGGGCCCAGAAAGCTTGGGCCTCCCTGCGCTGCAGATTCCAGCCCCCAGCTGCCTAGTTGTACCTGGCTGGACACAAAAATAGGGCGAAGCCCCACGTCAATTTTTTTTAATTATTTCAGGAAATTCATGAAATAATTAAAAAAAAATTGACGTGGGGCTTCGCACTATATTTGTGTCCAGTCAGGTGCAGCAGGCAGGAACGGGCTGCCCCCAACCACCAGCTGCCTATTTGTACCTGGCCGGACACAACAATATAGGGAAGCCCTTTTTTTCTTAATTATTTCATGAAATAATTTAAAGAAAATTGACGTGGGGCTTCGCCCTGTTTTTGTGTCCAGCCAGGTACAACTATGCAGCTGGGGGCTGGAATCCGCAGCGCAGGGAGGCCCAAGCTTTCTGGGCCCCCCCCGCTGCAAATTGCAGTCCGCAGCCACCCCGGAAAATGGCGCGTTCATAGAAGCGCCATCTTCTGGCGCTGTACCCAACTCATCCAGGGCCCTGATGCGGTGGCTCACTGGGTAATAAAGGGGTTAGGGCCAGCTTGGCATTATCAGCTGGCCCTAAGCCCAAAATTCATGGGGTCACGCCAATATTAGACATGACCACCATGAATTTCTAGTAAAGTATTTAAAAAAAAACACAACACCCAGAAAAAAGTCCTTTAATTGAAATAAACACACAATTCTTTATTGTTCTAAATTAAACCATACTTACCGTCACGCCCATTCCAGCTGAAGCCAACGATCTCCTGAAATAAAAGAAAAATAATAAAGCAACATCATCCTTACCTTTCCATAGTTCCCATGACAGCTTCAGCTCTGCTACATCGAGATGACAGGCTGGACCGCAGCAGAACGCTGCCATCCAGCCTGTCATCCCGCAGACACTGAGAAGCGCAGGCTTGCTTGCGCTCCACAGTGTCTCTCTGTGAGGGCATCCAGATGAGCCGAGTTAATGTCCAATGAACTCGGCTCACCTCATGCACGTCACTGACAGCGTGGGAAAATTCTCCTGCACTCAGCGCTTCAGCGTGGGAGAATTCTCACGCTGAAGCGCTGAGTGCAGGAGAATTCTCCCACGCTGTCAGTGACGTGCAGGAGGTGAGCTGAGTTCATTGGACATGAGCTCACCTTATGCACGTCACTGACAGCGTGGGAGAATTCTCCTGCACTCAGCGCTTCAGCGTGAGAATTCTCCCACGCTGTAAGTGACGTGCATGAGGTGAGCTGAGTTCATTGGACATGAACTCGTCTCATCTTTATGCCGTCACAGCCAGACACTGCAGAGCGCAAGCATGCCTGCGCTTCTCAGTGTCTGCGGGATGACAGGCTGGATGGCGGCGTTCTGCTGCGGTCCAGCCTGTCATCTCGATGTAGCAGAGCTGAAGCTGTTGTGGGAACCATGGAAAGGTAAGGATGATGTTGCTTTATTATTTTTCTTTTATTGCAGGAGATCGTTGGCTTCAGCTGGAATGGGCGTGATGGTAAGTATGGTTTAATTTAGAACAATAAAGGATTGTGTCTTTATTTCAATTAAAGGACTTTATTCTGGGTGTTTGTGTTTTCTTTTAACTTTGACTATGGGGTTAGTAATGGGGGTGTCTTATAGACGCCTCTCCATTACTAACCTGGGCTTGATGTCAGCTGGCATTATAAGCTGACATCAACCCCAGCCCTATTACCCCCTGCCACCGCTACAGGGCAGCGTGGAAGAGCGAGGCTAAGTGCCAGAATTGGCGCATCCTATGAATGCGCCATTTCTGGGGCGGCTGACGGCTGGTGTTTCTAGCCTGGGAGGGGGCCAATATTCATGGCTCCCTTCCTGGGCTATTAATATCAGCCCCCAGCTGTATGCCTAGCCTTTGCTAGCTATTAAATTAGGGGGGACCCCACGTCATTTTTTTGGGGGGGTCCCCCATTTTAATAGCTAGTAAAGGCTATGTATTCAGCTGGGGGCTCATATTAGTAGCCTGGGAAGCTCCGTGGGTATTACCCCCTTCCCAGGCTTCAAACATCTGCCCCAGCTGTCTGCTTAACCTCCGCTAGAGACTAAAATTAAGGGGAACCCCACGCCAATTTTTTTTAATAATAAATCCTTTATTTTAATACTAAATGACAAGTACAGTAACCAACACTATCACTGTACTTCATATATATGTGACTGACATGTTTCTATCTATCTAATCTATGTGTGAAGCTCTATTCTGTCTGTTATAAATTGTCGGGTACAGATGCTGAATTGCCGGCCGGCTTTTTTAAAGAGACGGTGCATGAAAACACTATTATATTTTTTAATAAATCCTTTACACTAAATGACAAGTACAGTAAGCAACACTGTCACTGTACTTCATATATATGTGACTGACATGTTTCTATCTATCTAATCTATGTGTGAGGCTCTATTCCTTCTTGTCTAAATTGTCAGGTACCGGTGTATGCCGCTGCTGAATTGCCGGCCGGCTTTTTTAAAGAAAGCGTCTTCTGAGCAGTTTGTCAGCTTTTGGACACCTTTGAAGGTGTTTTCTATGTGTTTCTATGTGTTTTTGTTTGCCTGCCATTGGTTTTAACGGTGTTCGACGGTGTTCTAAGGTGTTCGACGAACAGTTCGACGAACAGTTCCTCGAACATCCCGGTGTTCGACGAACCGAACCGAACCCGAACACTACGGGGGTGGCTCAACACTACTCATGACTCATGAGTCCAAGTGCCTCCTCCCACCCAGCCTGATGGACAGCTGTAGCTTCTACTGAGCAGTGATTGGTCTTTCCTGCAGAAAGGATACTGAGTAGCAGCCAATCAAGGTAGGTAGGCAAAGAGCAAGGAGGAGAAAGACTGAGGAGTAGTCAATCAGACTAAATGGCAGAGATGCAGCATGAGCTGGAAGGAGGTACACTGAGGAGCTGTCAATCAGGCTCGATGGACAGAGATTCAGCACTAGAGAGGAGGGACACTGAGGAGCTGTCAATCAGGCTAGATGAACAGAGATTTGGCAGCAGGGAGGAGGGACACTGAGGAGCTGTCAATCAGGCTAGATGGACAGAGATTCAACAGAAGGGAGGAGACTCACTGAGGAGCTGTTAATCAGGCTAGATGAGCAGAGATGCAGCTACAGCAGGGAGGCGAGACACTGTGGAGCTGCCAATCAGAATAGATGGGCAGAGATTTAGCAGCAGGGAGGAGGGACACTGAGAAGCTGTCAATCGATGAATGGAGATTCAGCAGTAAGAAGGAAAACAGAGGAGTTGTCATTGAGGCTGGGTAGGATTGCATACAAACGATCAGAAAGGCTTACAAAGGGATTCTGGTATTGATTTTCACAATAAGTACACCAGCCTCATCATCAAGAGGTCTATATAATAATGTATGCAGTATTGTATTGTCAGATCTGGTCTTTACATTTTTATGCACACAAAGTATCTGTCTAGAGTTAGACCCAAAGGTGTAGCTTCATGTCTGTAGTTTCTGATGAAAAACCATAGCGGGTCAGTACCTGTGATTACTATCCATGATACAGTATGTAATAATGACAAGCTATCCAGAATCCATAGACTTTATTCTACATATTCATGGACAGACCGTTCTGCCCACATGATGGTGCACTTTGAAGTCATCATTGCACCACTTTATTTTATACTCCTGCCTTTCTATGATAGAGAAAGCCTGTGAGTCCTGCATCCCCTGCCC
The DNA here is from genome assembly GCF_046119375.1 of Phyllobates terribilis. Taxonomy (NCBI): domain Eukaryota; kingdom Metazoa; phylum Chordata; class Amphibia; order Anura; family Dendrobatidae; genus Phyllobates; species Phyllobates terribilis. The sequence continues at coordinate 86,086,228 of NW_027362773.1, read as the reverse complement.
ATTAATAAAAAAAGCCTGTGAGTCCTACATCCCCCACCCACTGATAAAGAAAGCCTGTGAGTCCTGCATCCCCTGCCCATTAATAGAGAAAGCCTGTGAGTCCTGCATTTCCCACCCACTAATAGAGAAATCCTGTGAGTCCAGAATCCTCCGCCCATTAATAGGAGAAAGCCTGTGAGTCCTGCATCCTTCACCCACTAATAGAGAAACCTGTGAGTCCGCATTCCACGCCCACTAATAGAGAAACCTGTAAGTCCTGCATCCCCCGCTCACTAATAGAGAAAGCCTGTGAGTCCTGCATCCACCGCCCACTAATAGAGAAAGCCTGTGAGTCCTGCATCCCCCGGCCACTAATAGAGAAAGTCTGTGAGTCCTGCATCCACCTTCCACTAATAGATAAAGCTTGTGAGTCCTGTATCCCCCACCCACTAATAGAGAAAGCCTGTGAGTCCTGCATCCACCTTCCACTAATAGAGAAAGCTTGTGAGTCCTGTATCCCCCACCCACTAATAGAGAAAGCCTGTGAATCCTACATCCCCCACCCTCTAATAGAGAAAGCTTGTGAGTCCTGCAACCCTAGCCCACTAATAAAGAAAGACTGTGAGTCCTGCATCCCCTGCCTACTAATAGAGAAAGCCTGTGAGTCCTGTATTGCCCGCCCACTAATAGAGAAAGCCTGTGAGTCCTGTATCCCCCGCCACTAATAGAGAAAGCCTGTGAGTCCCGTATCCCCCTCCCACTAATAGAGAAAGCCTGTGAGTCCTGTATCCCTCGCACACTAATAGAGAAAATCTGTGAGTCCTGTATCCCCCGCCCACTAATAGAGAAAGCCTGTGAGTCCTGCATCCTTCACCCACTAATATAGAAACCTGTGAGTCCTGCATTCCACGCCCACTAATAGAGAAAGCCTGTGAGACCTGCATCCCCCGCCCACTAATAGAGAAACCTGTGAGTCCTGTATCCACATTCCACTAATAGAGAAAGCCTGTGAGTCCTGCATCCACATTCCACTAATAGAGAAAGCTTGTGAGTCCTGTATCCCCCACCCACTAATAGAGAAAGCCTGTGAGTCCTGCATCCCCCACCCTCTAATAGATAAAGCTTGTGAGTCCTGCAACCCCTGGCCACTAATAGAGAAAGCTTGTGTGTCCTGCAGCCCTAGCCCACTAATTGAGAAAGCCTGTGAGTCCTTCATCCCTTGCCCACTAATAGAGAAAGCCTGTGAGTCCTGTATCCCCCTTCCACTAATAGAGAAAGCTTGTGAGTCCGGTATCCTCCTTCCACTAATAGAGAAAGCCTGTAAGTCCTGTATCCCTCGCCCACTAATAGAGAAAGCCTTTGAGTCCTGTATCCCCCTTCCACTAATAGAGAAAGCTTGTGAGTCCTGTATCCCCCTTCCACTAATAGAGAAAGCTTGTGAGTCTTATACTCTGCCCACTAATAGAGAAAGCTTGTGAGTTCCGTATCCCCCGCCCACTAATAGAGAAAGCCTGTGAGTCCTGTATCACCCGCCCACTTATAGAGAAAGCCTGAGTCCTTTATCGCCTGCCCACTAATAGAGAAATCCTGTGAGTCCTGTATCCCTCGCCCACTGATAAAAGCTTTGAGTCCTGTATCCCCCTTCCACTAATAGAGAAAGCCTGTGAGTCCTGTATCACCCGCCCACTAATAGAGAAAGCCTGTGAGTCCTGTATCCCCTGCCCATTAATAGAGAAAGCCTGTGAGTCCTGTATCCCCCGCCCACTAATAGAGAAAGCCTGTGAGTCCTGTATCACCCGCCCACTAATAGAGAAAGCCTGTGAGTCCTGTAACCCCCTTCCACTAATAGAGAAAGCCTGTGACTCCTGTATCCCCCGCCCACTAATAGAGAAAGCCTGTGAGTCCTGTATCCCCCGCCCACTAATAGAGAAAGCCTTTGAGTCCTGTATCGCCCGCCCACTAATACAAAAAGCCTGTGACTCCTGCATCCCCCGCCCACTAATAGAGAAAGCCTGTGAGTCCTGCATCCCCCACCCACTAATAGAGAAAGCTTGTGAGTCCTGTATCCCCCGCCCACTAATAGAGAAAGCCTGTGACTCCTGCATCCCCCGCCCACTAATAGAGAAAGCCTGTGACTCCTGCATCCCCCGCCCACTAATAGAGAAAGCTTGTGAGTCCTGTATCCCCCGCCCACTAATAGAGAAAGCTTGTGAGTCCTGTATCGCCCGCCCACTAATAGAGAAAGCTTGTGACTCCTGCATCCCCCGCTCACTAATAGAGAAAGCCTGTGACTCCTGCATCCCCCGCCCACTAATAGAGAAAGCCTGTGACTCCTGCATCCCCAGCCCACTAATAGAGAAAGCCTGTGACTCCTGCATCCCCCGCCCACTAATAGAGAAAGCTTGTGAGTCCTGCATCCCCCGCCCACTAATAGAGAAAACCTGTGAGTCCTGCATCCTCCGCCCACTAATAGAGAAAGCGTGAGAGTCCTGCTTCCCTATCATGGTAGCAGCTCACTTCATCTTTGGCTGAATTCACACCTCCATTGTGCACATCCAAGACGGTTTAACAAAACCCCTATAAAAAATAAAATGGCGGCCTGCAGCTGAGTAAACAGACACAGCGTGCCGCACTGCCGTAATCCCGTGATTACAGAATTCAATATGAGCGCAGCTGATTGTAAACTATGATAGTAGGAGACCAGTGAATGTGAGATAAACCCTCGATGCCACACAATTGTCTTCTAGGAGCGATAATAATTTCAATCCTGCATGTTAAATGACTGGGACGAGATGACTCAAGAATACAAATGTATCTGCAGGTTACTGAGAAAGAAAGAAAGATATCTGAACAACTGAGCTCAATCTCTGCAGCTACCAAGGTCACTAATAAATGTCTGCCCCGCTGACCCTCACCCACCTCCGGGAAGGACGCCATGTGCACCAACAGAAAGAGCGGCTTTATTATTAAAGATTTGCCCTTCTGTAGTGCACAGTTTACAGTGAGGTGAGACGTGGTATATATTCTTTATAAAAGGATAATTAGCAGAAATGAACAAAGTGATTCCCCATTAATTAATTTTGGAACCAATTTTTTAAATTGCTTAAAGTGGACACTGCCACGTTACAGATACCATAGAAGAAGGATCACATGACCTCGGTGGCCTTCCCATTATGGCTTGAAGTCACCTCACCCTATATAACAGCCTGAGGAACTATAGGTCAGAGGTGACTGATCACTCATAGCCACTATAAAAGCCCATGCAGGAGATGCTGCTGCATTTGGCTCGAGCACGCCTGCTCCTCTATCCGAACCCAATCACGCTCAGATAACTTGAAATCCGAACATGCTCACTCATCCCTAATAGCTATCTTTCTCAACTCCTCCATTCACAGGAACACTTGGCTTATCTCCCAGCAAACAAAAGGAATAACTGCTGGAAATCCAATGTGCCAGATCCTGTCCCCTGATGGGCTCCCTGACACATTAGACTGTCAGCCATTCCCACTGATATCAGTGGGATCGGCCAACTTTAGTCTTTTGTGCATGTGTAGTTGAGCGGATGGACATTTTAGCACTGTGCTCATTTTGTTGCACCTGTGCAGTGTGTTATGCACACGCCCAGACTGACTGGTGTGTGCGCGATTTAGTGATTCCACTGTGCCATGAACCGGAGAGTGCCTGGAGTTGCGTAACTAAGTATCCACCCGATCCGACCAAGGTCGCACGACGGCTAACGACGCTGTGCACCAGGGAGAAACCGAGCAGAGGGACCAGGTGCTACTCCAGGTCAGACCCCGGACACGGCTGTTGACCCACACTGGGGAATACAGGAACAGGCAGGTTAGGAACAGGCAGGTTAGGCTGGCACACAGACTGGTGGGTATTGGTAGGCACGGCTGGCGTACAGACGGGGAGGTACTGGCAAGCACGGCTGGAGTGCAGACTGGATAGGGTCCAGTACAGACTGGGACTCAGGAACAGAACCACAGATGCGGTAGACAAGCAGAGCAGAGAGGAACCGCTGGAGTGGTGGGCAAGACAGAGCAGAGGGATACCGCCGGAGCGGTGAGCAAGACAGAGCAGGGCGAAACCGCCGGAGCGGTGAGCAAGGCAGAGCAGGGCGAAACCGCTGGAGCGGTGAGCAAGGCAGTGCAGAGAGATACCGCCGGAGAGGTGAGCAAGCAGTGCAGGGCGAGACCGCTGGAGCGGTGAGCAAGGCAGAGCAGAGAGGAACCGCCGGAGCGGTGAGCAAGGCAGAGCAGGCAGGAGCCGCCGGAGCGGTAAGCAAGGCAGAACAGGCAGGAGCCGCCGGAGCGGTGAGCAAGGCAGAGCAGGCAGGAGCCGCTGGACGGGTGAGCAAGGCACAGCAGGCAGGAGCCGCCGGAGCGGTGAGCAAGGAAGAGCAGGCAGGAGCCGCCGGAGCGGTGAGCAAGGCAGAGCAGGCAGGAGCCGCCGGAGCGGTGAGCAAGGCAGAGCAGAGATAAACCGCCGGAGCGGTGAGCAAGGCAGAGCAGAGAGAAACCGCCGGAGCAGTGAGCAAGGCAGAGCGGGCAGAAACCGCCGGAGCGGTGAACAAGGCAGAGCAGGCAGAAACCGCCGGAGTGGTGAACAAGGCAAAGCGGGCAGGAACCGCCGGAGCGGTGAGTAAGGCAGAGCAGAGATAAACTGCCGGAGCGGTGAGCCAAGGCAGAGCAGAGGGGACAGGGCTCTGTTCACACGGAAAAGACTGGAAGGGAAAGGCAGAACCGGATACGCACAAGATACTTGCAATGAAGTAACGAGTGGACTCTAAACTCACAAACGGAAGTACAGCGACAACGAGTAGGAGTTAGGTGCAGGTTCAGACTCTGCAGAAAAAGGGAAGGTACAGACATAGAGAAAAACAGGTAACAGGCTAGGAGAGTGTTCAGACAGGAACTGAGTGTTCAGACAGGAACTGACACTACAGCGAGATACAAGAGCGAGTCTGGGTATGTGGCCCCCAGAATGGCGGACAAACAGGCTAGAAGACACAGATAACAGGTCTGGGTATGCGGCCCCCAGAAGGCGGGACGAACAGGCTAGGAGCGTGTTCAGACAGGCCTGGGAATACAACCTCCAGGAAGGTGGACAGGCAGGAAAAACAGAACGGGACCTGGCACATCAGAGGCTAGGAGCTCTCTGAGGGAAAGAGTTGCTCAGGCACCAGCTTCAAGGTGGAGCTGGTTTAAATATTCAGTGACAGACAGCAATAGGCTGAGGACGCATTAGGGGTGTGCCCACAGCAGCTACAAAAAACAGGAAGTAACCGGGCCGCCGCCCTAAGCAGTCAGGACAGGGACAAGCAGACAGCATGAACAGAAGCCAGGCTAGCAGACCGGACTAAAGATTAAGTTTGCGATCTTGCATAGTGGGAGATGGTGCACTATGCAAGTACGCTACCAGGTATGTTACAGTACTCCCCCCTTACGCCCCCTCTTCTTCAAGCCTGCAAGAGTGTTCCGCAGAGAATAGGGAGGCCAATCCTTCTCTTCAAGAGGATTACCTCTTCTGTCCACTAGAGGAAACGAAACTGGTCTCATCATCTTGGTAACTAGGATGCTTCCTCCCATCAAGCCATCCTCAGCAACAGATGAAGTGGGTGAAGTACCAGGTACAGGGTGTAAGAAAGTCTCTGTCCATTTGTTATCAGGTAGCACCCCGGAGGGTTCAGGAGACAACTGGAGGTCCTCCGCCTGGTTAGAGGGGTGCAGAGACTCGGGGGTAACCACTGCTTTGGGGTACACTTGGTCAAGCTCACTGGACGAAGTGAGCGAGGTATCAGGTACAGGGTGTAGGAAAGTCTCACTCCAATTGTTATCAGGTAGCACCCCGAAGGGTTCAGGAGGCAACTGGAGGTCCTCCGCCTGGTTGGAGGGGTGCAGAGACTTGGGGTTAACCACTGCTTCGGAGTACACTTTGTCAATCCCACTGGATGAAGTGGGCGAGGTATCAGGTACAGGGTGTAGGAAAGTCTCTCTCCATTTGTTATCAGGTAGTACCCCGGTGGATTCAGGAGGCAACTGGAGGTTCTCTGCCTGGTTGGAGGGGTGCATAGACTTGGAGGTATCCACCGCATTGATGGATGTAAGGCCAGATTTATTAGAGATGGAGGCTCCTTGCTTTGGGACCATCTTCAGTCTGGTTTCAGAGATGACATGTCTGTGAGGCAGGATGGTACCTGAAGCCAGATCATTGGTACAATCGTCGAGACTGTGTGGGGACATTGCCTCCGCTTCTCTTCCTTCGGAGACTTCAGCGCACAGCGAGTCGGCGACTATCAGATCTGGTGAAGAAGAAGAAAACATTGCTGACTGTCCTGAAGATATGGGAACTGGACACCCCTTGTACCTTAACAGTCCCCCAGGATACCCCATGCAAGGTCTCCAGACCTGAGCGGGCACTAGATCTCTCGGCTCTGGACGACTTGTGGGTAAACCAGTCAGCACCTGAAAGGAAAGCTTCTTCAAGTGTAATGCTTCAATCTGGAGCTCAATTTGTACAGACATATTTTGACTGTTTCTGAGTAGGGCTCGTCCTTCCGCAGACAATGCCCAAACCGGTTTCTGGAGTTTTCGGGCGGGAATCAAACACTGACTCTTCAAGGCTTTATGCCTGAGACTTCCGGTTAATCCGAGGCTTTCACTTGCCACGGAGACAGTAATGGTCACCTGTGGAGAGGAAACACTAACGCCAAGGGCAGCCTCTCCTACAGGCCTAATGTCTTGGGATTCTCCAACCATCGGTGGACAAAGACCGTCAGGACAGAACCTGGTGTGATGGCTTGTCTCTACGCCATGCAAGTCTGGACTGCCTCTTGAGGTTGGGAAGAGAAGTATTCAGTAGAGCATAGTCATCCTGTGTGGACTCTGGGTGGGCAGCAGTCTCTTCAGGCTGGAGAACTGGTGAGTTACCCACACACATTACCCATCAGGGCTGCTCCGGGATATTGGGAAGGGAAGCTTTAGCAGAGGCTTCAGGATTGGGGTCATCGAAGACCATTAGAAAGGCCACCAGGAATGCCTGCAGGTTAAAGACGATAGGGTCCCATGCTTCCCATAGGGGGGTGATCCATTTCAAGGCATCATCCGCTAGGTAGGACATCATAAATGCCACTTTAACCCGATCAGTAGGAGAATAGTGAGGATAGAACTTGAAATGCAGCAGGCATTGCTCTACGAACGCACAACTTCGTTTTGGATCCCCATAGTACCATGGTGGATCCGCAGGAATGAGTGCTGATAGCTCCATTTGGACTGGTGCGTACATCGCCTGGACATCAGCTTGCGAAAAAAAAATTTCTTGGTGCACGTATTCGCCAGACAAGGATTCAAATGTCTCTGAGAGCGAAGGGCCGTGGGGCACAACGGGAACCATGGCCTGAGCAAACTGCTATGCACACGCCCAGACTGACTGGCATGTGCGTGATTTAGTGATTCCACTGTGCCATGAACCGGAGAGTGCCTGGAGGGGCGTAACTAAGTATCCACCCGATCCGACCAAGGTCGCACGACGGCTAACGATGCCGTGCACCAGGGAAGAACCGAGCAGAGGGACCAGGTGCTACTCCAGGTCAGACCCCGGAAACGGCTGTTGACCCACACCGGGGAATACAGGAACAGGCAGGTTAGGCTGGCACACAGACTGGTGGGTATTGGTAGGCACGGCTGGTGTACAGATGGGGAGGTACTGGCAAGCACGGCTGGAGTGCAGACTGGATAGGGTCCAGTACAGACTGGGACTCAGGAACAGAACCGCAGATGCGGTAGACAAGCAGAGCAGAGAGGAACCGCTTGAGTGATGGGCAAGACAGAGCAGAGAGATACCGCCGGAGCGGTGAGCAAGACAGAGCAGGGCGAAACCGCCGGAGCGGTGAGCAAGGCAGAGCAGGGCGAAACCGCTGGAGCGGTGAGCAAGGCAGAGCAGAAAGATTCCGCCGGAGCGGTGAGCAAGCAGTGCAGGGCGAGACCGCTGGAGCGGTGAGCAAGGCAGAGCAGAGCAGAGAGGAACCGCCTGAGCGGTGAGCAAGTCAGAGCAGGCAGGAGCCGCCGGAGCGGTGAGCAAGGCAGAGCAGGCAGGAGCCGCCGGAGCGGTGAGAAAGGCACAGCAGGCAGGAGCCGCCAGAGCGGTGAGCAAGGCAGAGCAGGCAGGAGCCGCCGGAGCGGTGAGCAAGGGAGGGCAGGCAGGAGCCGCCGGAGCGGTGAGCAAGGCAGAGCAGAGAGAAACCGCCGGATCGGTGAGCAAGGCAGAGCAGAGAGAAACCGCCAGAGCGGTGAGCAAGGCAGAGCAGGCAGAAACCGCCGGAGCGGTGAACAAGGCAGAGCGGGCAGGAACCGCCGGAGCGGTGAGCAAGGCAGAGCAGAGATAAACCGCCGGAGCGGTGAGCAAGGCAGAGCAGTGAGAAACTGCCGGAGCGTTGAGCAAGGCAGAGCGGGCAGAAACCGCCGGAACGGTGAACAAGGCAGAGCAGGCAGAAACCGCTGGAGCGGTGAACAAGGCAGAGCGGGCAGGAACCGCCAGAGCGGTGAGTAAGGCAGAGCAGAGATAAACTGCCGGAGCGGTGAGCAAAGGCAGAGCAGAGGGGACAGGGCTCTGTTCACACGGAACAGACTGGAAGGGAAAGGCAGAATCAGATACGAACAAGATACTTGCAATGAAGTACCGAGAGGACTCTAAACTCACAAATGGAAGTACAGCGACAATGAGTAGGAGTTAGGTGCAGGTTCAGACTCTGCAGAAAAAGGGAAGGTACAGACATAGAGAAAAACAGGTAACAGGCTAGGAGAGTGTTCAGACAGGAACTGAGTGTTCAGACAGGAACTGACACTGCAGTGAGATACAGGAGCGAGTCTGGGTATGCGGCCCCCAGAATGGCGGACAAAGAGGCTAGAAGACACAGATAACAGGTCTGGGTATGCAGCCCCCAGAAGGCGGGACGAACAGGCTAGGAGCGTGTTCAGGCAGGCCTGGAAATACAGCCTCCAGGAAGGCGGACAGGCAGGAAAAACAGAACGGGACCTGGCACATCAGAGGCTAGGAGCTCTCTGAGGGAAAGAGTTGCTCAGGCACCAGCTTCAAGGTGGAGCTGGTTTAAATATCCAGTGACAGACAGCAATAGGCTGAGGACGCATTAGGGGTGTGCCCACAGCAGCTATAAAAAACAGGAAGTAACCGGGCCGCCGCCCTAAGCAGTCAGGACAGGGACAAGCAGACAGCATGAACAGAAGCCAGACTGGCAGACTGGACTGAAGATTAAGTTTGCGATCTTGCATAGTGGGAGATGGTGCACTATGCAAGTATGCTGCCAGGTATGTTACACAGTGTCTAAATACAGAATTACCAAGGAACAAGAGAACCCAACTATGTAACCCATAAACATAAACCCGAACTTATATGTGACTACTAAGGGCACTGTCTAGTACGTAGCCATATTACATTCAGCCTATTAAGTCCTCCAGTCACCCCCCCCCACCTCTAGATTTGCCCCAGTGCCCCGATCACTCACCCGCAGCCATGGAGGTATTGGCATGTTCCCTGACATTTCACAGACTGAGAAACGTAGCAAAGGGATGATGATGACAATGATGTTCATTGTGTGTTTAACAGGACATTGGAACCAGATCACCTGTTAGAGGTCCGAGCTTTTCTTCCCTCACCCCTGTCCGCTAAACTCTGTAGGGCTCCACGTCAGGCTCTGGAGATGGCCCATCGTGATCCCATGTGATCATCTACCTGGACCTTAATAAGACTCACCAGGACACACACCTTGTCTTGGTATTAAAACTTTTAGTTGTCTGTGCACAATTCAATGTCTGCGGCTTCCAGTACCTCCGCTACCTGTCTGCCTGTTGTTTCCAGTACCTCAGCTAACTGTCTGCCTGCTGTTTCCAGTACCTCAGCTACCTGTCTGCCTGTTGTTTCCAGTACCTCAGCTAACTGTCTGCCTCTTGTTTCCAGAACCTCAGCTACCTGTCTGCCTATTGTATCCAGTACCTCAGCTACCTGTCTGCCTGTTGTTTCCAGTACGTCAGCTACCTATCTGCCTGTTGTTTCCAGTACCTCAGCTACCTATCTGCCTGTTGTTTCCAGTACCTCAGCCACCTGTCTGCCTGTTGTTCCCAGTACCTCAGCCACCTGTCTGACTGTTGTTTCCAGTACCTCAGACACCTGTCTGCCTGTTGTTTCCAGTACCTCAGACACCTGTCTGCCTGTTGTTTCCAGAACCTCAGCCACCTGTCTGCCTGTTGTTTCCAGTACCTCAGCCACCTGTCTGACTGTTGTTTCCAGTACCTCAGACACCTGTCTGCCTGTTGTTTCCAGTACCTCAGCCACCTGTCTGACTGTTGTTTCCAGTACCTCAGACACCTGTCTGCCTGTTGTTTCCAGTACCTCAGACACCTGTCTGCCTGTTGTTTCCAGTACCTCAGCCACCTGAATGCCTGTTGTTTCCAGTACCTCAGACACCTGTCTGCCTGTTGTTTCCAGTACCTCAGACACCTGTCTGCCTGTTGTTTCCAGAACCTCAGCTACCTGTCTGCCTGTTGTTTCCAGAACCTTAGCTACCTGTCTGCCTGTTGTTTCCAGTACCTCAGACACCTGTCTGCCTGTTGTTTCCAGTACCTCAGCCACCTGTCTGCCTGTTGTTTCCAGTACCTCAGACACCGGTCTGTCTGTTGTTTCCAGTACCTCAGACACCTGTCTGCCTGTTGTTTCCAGTACCTCAGACACCTGTCTGCCTGTTGTTTCCAGTACCTCAGCCACCTGAATGCCTGTTGTTTCCAGTACCTCAGACACCTGTCTGCCTGTTGTTTCCAGTACCTCAGACACCTGTCTGCCTGTTGTTTCCAGAACCTCAGCTACCTGTCTGCCTGTTGTTTCCAGAACCTTAGCTACCTGTCTGCCTGTTGTTTCCAGTACCTCAGACACCTGTCTGCCTGTTGTTTCCAGTACCTCAGCCACCTGTCTGCCTGTTGTTTCCAGTACCTCAGACACCGGTCTGTCTGTTGTTTCCAGTACCTCAGACACCTGTCTGCCTGTTGTTTCCAGTACCTCAGCCACCTGTCCGCCTGTTGTTTTCAGTACCTCTCCCAGCTGAGTCACCACCCCACCACATACAGTACAGACCAAAAGTTTGGACACACCTTCTCATTTAAAGATTTTTCTGTATTTTCATGACTATGAAAATTGTACATTCACACTGAAGGCATCAAAACTATGAATTAGCACATGTGGAATTATATACTTAACAAAAAAGTGTGAAACAACTGAAAATATGTCTTATATTCTAGGTTCTTCAAAGTAGCCACCTTTTGCTTTGATGACTGCTTTGCACACTCTGGGCATTCTCTTGATGAGCTTCAAGTGGTCTGTACTGTATGCATATGCCATCACTACTGCTTCAATAAGTAGCAACAGCAGCAGCACTAGCAGCCAATTCAGTTTCTGGAACATGATGGACCAGTTGTTTTTCATCATCTGCACCAACCTGACACACATGAGTAAATGAAGACGTACTGCTTAAAGAACCAGGTTTAGTACCTGGACTGTGCCCTTTACCTGGTAAATACCTTCTGGATCAGTAGATTAGACCAGTGCCAGGAACTGGGCCACTCTGCTTGTGTACTGTCTTGCCCAGAGTATAGTTCAGTGTCAGAGAGAATATTTAGTGTGACAGGTCGTCAAAATGGTAAGGTAGAGATTGTCCTGCACAAGTGTGGAAAACATGGATCTGTGAGGATTTTCGCATACCACCGCCTGTTTATGAATAGATCTAATATTGCTAACTATGGGAACTAGATGAGTTCAATGCTGCCACTGCTGCTGCCGGTCTGTCTGTCCATTATATTCCATTCTTTATTGCTACCACTTTTGTCAGTACTACTGCCCTTACATAGCCTAACATCTTCTTGCTGTCCATTATGTTCCATACTGTAATGCTGCGCTGCTAATACTGCAACCACATAGCTGCACATCCCCTGCCTAACCATCATGTTCCATACTGTACTGCAGCTTTTGGAAACCCTACCCTACACAGGATGAATATAACAAATCTTAAACTGCTCCCAAAAAAGGAATATTTTTGGATGGAAAATAATAGACATTGCTTCTTCACTTTTCAAACTCCAAAGCTGTTGATGATAAAAAAAAAATGGATAATTTTTGGGCGGCTTGCTAAAGGGGACATTGCTTTTTCACTTTTTAAACACCAAACCTGTTGTTTCTCTCTAAAGAAGGATAATTAATGTACTAGTTGATAAAAATCCTTAGATTTTTCCATATACAACGTACAGCCCTGATCTCAATCCTATTGAAAATTTATGGGCAAAGCTGAAAAGGCTGCGAGCAAGACGACCTACAAACCTGGATCAGTTACACCAGTTTTGTCAGGAGGAATGGGCCCAAATTACCACCAACTATTGTGAGGAGCTTGTGGAGGATATCCCAAACGTTTGACCCAAGTCATTCAGTTTAAGGGCAATGGTACCAAATACTAATGAAATATATGTAAACTTTTGACTTTGTAGTAAGTAATAAAAATGCCTTAAAACATTCTCTCTCTCTCATTATTCTGGCATTTGGCAAATATTAAAAATGATGGTAATCCTAATTGACCTAAAACGGGAAAGGTTTATTCTGATTTCATGTCAGATATTGAGAAAAACATGCAGATGTGTCTTTTTATATAGTGTATGGAAACTTCTGGTTTCAACTGTATGTTTATAAACACTGGTAAGCATCTGCCCCTGAAAAAAGGGATAATTTTTGGACTGTTCTTTTTTATTTATTTTTTTTTATTTTAAAAAAGCATAAAAAGTCTGTCAGTACAATGTGTTGTTTAACAGTCTGCTGAGTATCATAGTTACCATACATTTATAAAAATAACTATATATGTTGATGTCACTTTGACATTGTCAAGGTTGTTGAAATAGTTGGATACATTCCTAGGAGACCTCTGAATATCAATGCACATCTTTTCAATCCAATTAAAGGTTTTGGAGCGCACTTTCATTTTGTTATTAATTTTACCTGAATTGAATTTCTCAGATAAATCAGATGAATCAGATAAATCAAAAGGAGTTTCAGGAAATTCGCTCATCTTAAATCATGGAAGTAAAATATTAATAAAAGTTTTTTTTTTTACACTTTTGCAAATTACATTAAACCATCTTTTTCATTCACTTTTTGGTGACCTTAGACATTAGATATTTGTCAGCAAATCAAGAAAATTTTGGTAAAAATTATCGAGTCAAATCTCTACAGCCCGATATCTGACTCGGACACCAACTTATTTATGTCTCTTTCCTATGGTTTAGTACCATAATCAAAATTTTTTTATCAGTTTCCAGTGAAATTGGCCCTAATGTATCCCTAATAATCCCTTATGTGATTTTCCAACTTTTACAACCAGGTCTGTAGGTCACACACAACATTGCCTTTAAAGAAGTCCTCCTCCTCTTCCCATCAACTTTTTATCCTTTTAATATATTTCAATCATTGTATTATACAGCACTGTGTACTTACAATTGCTCATTTTGCCTTTCTACCCAGATAATTCTTCTCTTTTCCATTAGGTCTATGACATCACATGATTAAAACTGACCAGCTGAATCCTTCTAAGCTCTATGTAGAAACAGGAGGTCAATTTTCCCTGCATGAGTCATTAGTCACTGCAAAAGTCCCTGGCAGGGGGCAGGAGGGAACAACTGGGTCAGGAGTGGAAGCGGGGAATGATAAATGCAGGAACAAGAGACTTCCTGTTTCTACATAGAGCAGTGAAAAGAGAAGAATTATCTGGGTAGAAAGGCAAAATGAGCAATTGTAAGTACAAAGTGCTGTATAATATGATGATTGCATTATATTAAGAGGAAAAAAAATTGATGGGAGGAGGAGGAAGAGGAGGAAAAGGAGGAGTGCTTCTTTAATGTAAAATATAAGAGTAAAGGTCCAGAATGAAGATGCGGGAGGCGAGTGGGTACTATGCATTTTTAGGACGCCTGGACGACTCTATGACAAAATCACAGCCCCATGGCTGTTAGAAGTTGCAAAGTAGATTTTAGGGTCTTCAACAAGAGATCTTGGCATGAAGATTGATCGAATTAAAGACACTTTGTCATCACTTAGTAAATAGCGGAGAATTTGTTAATGGCCTCATCCTACATAAAGGCGTACGTGTTTCATGTGCTTATTCTGATCTCTGCTCATTTCTCTCGTGCAGTTTCCATTTAATGAGCTTTGAGGAACGTCTATTAATGTTTCAGACCCCGTGGGGGCTTATAGGAAGATGCACGTTGTGTACGAATAGGTCATAATGCCATGGAAACTGATCAGGAACATATCTGGTAATTGCAGGGTTGCTGCATATACTTGTATGTCTGTGCACCCGGCATCATTACATAAAATAACTGCAACTCTTAGCTTTATGGAAAAGTCGCCGCACACCTGCGCACACTCCGGACACAATGGGGACACTGCAGACGGACCGCAAGGATTTCACTCAAAATTAAAAATAATCTCTGAGCTGTCATATTTTATTCCATTGCCTCTATGTTATCTGCTATGAAAAATGATAAATGACAGAGAGAGATATATTATACAGCTCATTGTAACCGTAAACTTCTCCCAGAAAAGGAACGGTGTCAGAATGAATCGTATGTACTGAGCTATGGCTCCCGGTCTGCCTGTCATTGTGTCAGCAGCGAGACCGGTATCTATAGATAGATAATAGATAATAGATAGATAGATAGATAGATAATAGATAGATAATAGATAATAGATAGATAATAGATAGATAGATAATAGATAGATAGATAATAGATAGATAGATGATAGATAGATAGATAGATAATAGATAATAGATAGATAGATAGATAGATAATAGATAGATGATAGATAGATAATAGATAATAGATAGATAATAGATAGATAATAGATAGATAGATAGACAGATAATAGATAATAGATAGATAGATAATAGATAGATAGATAGATAATAGATAGATAGATAATAGATAGATAATAGATAATAGATAGATAATAGATAGATAGATAATAGATAGATAATAGATAGATGATAGATAATAGATAGATGATAGATAATAGATAGATAATAGATAATAGATAGATAGATAGATAATAGATAAATAATAGATAATAGATAGATAGATAGATAATAGATAGATGATAGATAGATAATAGATGATAGATAGATAATAGATAGATAGATAATAGATAGATAATAGATAGATAGATAATAGATAATAGATAGATAGATGATAGATAGATAGATAGATAGATGATAGATAGATAATAGATAGATAGATAATAGATAGATGATAGATGATAGATAGATAATAGATAGATAGATAATAGATAGATGATAGATAGATAGATAATAGATAGATAGATAATAGATAGATAATAGATAATAGATAGATAATAGATAGATAGATAATAGATAGATGATAGATAGATAGATAATAGATAGATAGATAATATATAGATAGATAGATAATAGATAGATGATAGATAGATACATAGATAGATAGATAGATAGATAAGAGATATATATAGATAGATAATAGATAGATAATAGATAGATAATAGACAGAGAGATAGATAATAGATAGATAATAGATAGATATATAATAGATAAATAGATAATAGATAGATAGATAATAGATAGATAATAGATAGATAGATAATAGATAAATAGATAATAGATATATAGATAGAAAGATAATAGATAGATAGATAATAGATAGATAATAGATAGATAATAGATAGATAGATAATAGATAGATGATAGATAATAGATAAATAATAGATAGATAATAGATAAATAGATAATAGGTAGATGAGAGATAGATAATAGATGATAGATAATAGATAGATAGATGATAGATAGATAGATAATAGATAGATGATAGATAATAGATAATATATAGATAATAGATAGATAGATAAGATAGATAGATAAGATAGATAGATAATAGATAGATAGATAATAGATAGAAAGATAATAGATAGATAGATAGATAATAGATAGATAGATAGATAATAGATAGATAGATAATAGATAGACGATAGATAGATAATAGATAGATAAATAATAGATAAATAGATAGATAGATAATAGATAGATAATAGATAGATAATAGATAGATAGATAGATAATAGATAGATAGATAATAGATAGATAGATAATAGATAGATAATAGATCGATAGATAATAGATAGATAGATAGATAGATGATAGATAGATAAATAATTGATAAATAGATAGATGATAGATAGATAGATAGATAATAGATAGATAGATAGATAATAGATAGATAGATAATAGATAGATAATAGATAGATGATAGATAATAGATAGATAGATAATAGATAGATAATAGATCGATAGATAATAGATAGATAGATAATAGATAGATAATAGATAGATAGATAGATAATACATAGATAATAGATAGATAATAGATAGATGATAGATAATAGATAGATAATAGATAAATAGATAAGATAGATAGATAATAGATAGAAAGATAATAGATAGATAGATAATAGATAGATAGATAATAGATAGAGGGATAGATAGATAATAGATAGATAATAGATAGATAAATAATAGATAAATAGATAGATAGATAATAGATAGATAATAGATAGATAATAGATAGATAGATAATAGATAGATAATAGATAGATAATAGATCGATAGATAATAGATAGATAGATGATAGATAGATAAATAATTGATAAATAGATAGATGATAGATAGATAGACAGATAGATAATAGATAGATAGATAGATAATAGATAGAGAATAGATAGATAATAGATATATAATAGATAGATGATAGATAATAGATAGATAGATAATAGATAGATAGATAGATAATAGATAGATAATAGATAGATAGATAGATAGATGATAGATAATAGATAATAGATAGATAATAGATAGATAGATGATAGATAATAGATAGATAGATAATAGATAGATAGATAGATAATAGATAGATAGATAGATAATAGATAGATAATAGATAGATAGATAATAGATAGATAGATAATAGATAGATAATAGATAGATAAATAATAGATAAATAGATAGATAGATAATAGATAGATAATAGATAGATAGATAGATAATAGATAATAGATAGATAGATAATAGATAGATAATAGATAGATAATAGATAGATAGATAGATAATAGATAATAGATAGATAGATAATAGATAGATAATAGATCGATAGATAGATAGATAGATAATAGATAGATAGATAGATAATAGATAGATAAATAATAGATAAATAGATAGATAGATAATAGATAGATAATAGATAGATAATAGATAGATAGATAGATAATAGATAATAGATAGATAGATAATAGATAGATAATAGATAGATAGATGATAGATAGATAATAGATAGATAGATAGATAATAGATAGATAATAGATAGATAGATAATAGATAGATGATAGATAGATAGATAGATAATAGATAGATAATAGATAGATAGATAGATAATAGATAGATAATAGATAGATAGATGATAGATAATAGATAGATAATAGATAGACAGATAGATGATAGATAGATAGATAATAGATAGATAGATAATAGATAGATAATAGATAGACAGATAGATGATAGATAGATAATAGATAGATATAAGAATCCAGCAGCCTCTGTAGCACTAAGATGTGCAGACATTGAGTATATTAAATTTATATTACTGCTATGTAGGATATACTTATAAAATGAAGGTACTTAGCACATAAAATGACAATTCTTGAGAGACCACCAGCAGCAACAAGGCGACCTTTGTTTAATGAGACCCTAAACCTTATATTTATCTGATGTTCAGCTCCTGGGCTAAATTGGGTCGATTATGCTGAACATACTCTAAAAAAACAAACAAAGGAGCAGGGGTATAAGTTGGTACGCATGCAACATATAAGAGCATGTTCACACTGTGGCCATATAACAGACAAAACTTAATATAGAAAAAAATGAACATGTACCCTGCTGTAAGTAAGTAAATAGCTATAGTGCAAATAAATACCGCAAGGCGCTTAGTAAACACTGTCAAAGTTTGATCACAGCGTGATCCGATTTTCTCGTCTGTGGAGAAGATGGGGAAAAAAAAATCTCCATTCTGTCAGTGCGTGAAAATTGCCTCACACTCAGATGTCATCCAAGTGCAGTCCTAAATTATTGATGGACCCAATGATTTCCATGGCTGAATGCAATCCGATTTACGCATGCTGCTATCCTTTTCCGCGGAGAGACTCGGTCCGAGAAAGAAATCGGACATGTGCACGGTCCCATAGAATCACATCGGGCCAAAAATACGATCGTCTACACGAGCCCTTAGGCTGATGAGAGGAGCTCAGCCAAATATGGAAACTGTCTAATGCTGAACCGGCTGTCAGTCAGTGCCGCGGCGTGAATCACTATGTACTGAGCAGTGACTGAAGCCGCGCCGGCCACATCCCTACGAAAGACGGAGGCTGCTGACAGGAATAAGGTTCATTTCCTCTGGGCAGCTGCAGAAGACTATTAACCTGCAGAATAACCCGATATCTGCAGGTTAATAGTGTTTTTTACATGACAGGTTCCCTTTAATTAAGACATTTCTTAAAATAAGTCACTGTTGTATGAAATGTTAAAATTCCTTTTTTATCATTATATCTTGGATACAGATGAGTGAATCGATTTGCAGGACGATGGTTCAGTGGCCACATCAGTGGTTATTTTCATCTGGATAGAAGAAGACCTGCAAAGTGCCTCTTACCCGCTATACCGGGGCATATTTGTGGACATCAGGGCAGGAGACTTGTATTTTTGCAGCTGGAGAGTCACAAGTTGTTGGGAACCTGATCTGAAGCCATGCAGCTTGACACTATCTAGACATTTGCATCTCGTATATTGTATTTCAATCCTCCAGATAATTAACATACCCGCAGCAGCCATTCTGCTGTGACATTGTGTATGATCCCTGGAAGAATAGGATTCCTCATTTCCTGCCACAATTCGGTGCCGCAGTTGGATTGGGTTCATTTTGGCATCTTTTATGTTCACTCCCTGTTTTTGCTGTTGCTGAGCTCTAATTATGCACATAGGGACCAAAATACAAAACGCCCCTCGCTTTCTGTCTGTGAATCCCCCCAAAAAGCACATTTTATATTGTTACATCAAAAATATATTATTTCTCATTCATATCGCTGTCCCTGCAACACACAGCAGAGTTTCCGCATGATATGGAAAATCTTCTCTGCACTCGTCCTATGGGAACCTGCTCTTAGCCTAAACTCCCATTACAGAAATGTTGTGGATTTACCGCAAATATATCTTAAACTTATCATTCCCTCATAAATGACTGATCCATTGTGCTCCCATAATGTCTGCGCCTGCGCCACTGGCACTTTATCTCTTCTGTGCTGTAGGGCGATGTGCAAGCGCAGATATAAGAATGCATTTCCTACGGGTATTGGCAAAGATTTTTTTTTAAATCTATCCTAAAAATCCTCACCAGAATCCACATTGAAATTTGCATGGTGTTACATGTGGATTTTTGGCTGATTATGATATGAAATTTGGAAGCAGATTTCACTCATTTGCAACAAATGAAACAAGTAATGAAAATCTGCAGCAATTCTGCTATGGATAGAGACAGCTTTACAATTTGAAAATCCGTAGATTGACGATAATCCACCGTGGATTTTTCTTATGCTGTGAGTTAATGTGGTTTGTTGTACTTTCTTGATTCCACAGGGCTGTATCTTGAAACTACCGCCCACAGGTAGATCCAAGATCCAGAGTCGACTAAACAACAATGTAAAATACGAAATCCTCCTCCCCCTCATATAGTAATGCTAAAGTGATATTCCGTGCATGTAAATGTGCCTGAGCTTTGTAAGGAGATATAGTATACATACAGCTGCTCCTTGCAGATGTTGTCCTTAGTTGGATTTGAACCCAGGATCCCAGAGCTGCAAAACAACAGTGCTAACCACTGAGCCACCATGCTGCTCTGTGTCATAATGTGAACATCTACAACAACCCCAATTCCAAAAAAGTTGAAATGTAAAGAGAACCAGAATACGATGATTTGGAAATCTTTTATCGCCATATTTTATTGACCACAGAACATACCTGTAGAACAGATCAGAAGTTGAACGTTGGACAATTTTTCCATTTGATTCAAATTGATGACAACAACACGTCTCAAAAAAAGTTGTGCCCGAGACATGTGTAACATTGTGTAGCGTCCCCTCTTCTTTTCACAACAGTCTGTAAATGTTGGGGAAGTGATGAGACAATTGCTGGAGTTTCGGGAGAGGAACGTTGTCCCGTTCTTGTCTCATGTTGGATTCTTGCTGCTTCACAGTTCGGGGTCGTTGCTGGATTTTTCGTTTCATAATGCGCCAATTATTTTGTATTGATGAAAGGTCCAAACTGCGGACGTCCGTCCATCACCCAAACTCTTCTTGAGTGCAGTTGCGCTGTAGTGATGGATGCTGTATATGGTCTAGCTTTGTCTTGCTGAAATATACAAGGCATTCTCCTAAATACAAATTGTGTGGATGGAGCAGATGTTGTTCTAACTCCTTCATATAATGCTCAGTATTGATGGTGCCTTTCATGTGTAAGTGGCCCTTGCCATAGGCAATAATGCAGCCCCAGACCATTACATATGCAGAACTGTACACGGATAACAAGCTGCATGGTTCCTCTCCTTGATAACAAGCTGGATGGTTCCTCTCCTTGATAACAAGGTGGATGGTCCCTCTCCTTGATAACAAGCTGGATGGTCTCTCTCTTTGTTAACAAGCTGGATGGTCCCTCTCCTTGTTAACAAGCTGGATAGTCCGTCTATTTGTTAACAAGCTGGATGGTCCCCCTCCTTGATAACAAGCTGGATGATCCCTCTCCTTGTTAACAAGCTGGATGGTCCCTCTCCTTGATAACAAGCTGGATGATCCCTCTTCTTGTTAACAAGCTAGATGATCCCTCTCCTTGTTAACAAGCTGGATGGTCCCTCTTCTTGTTAACAAGCTGGATGGTCCCTCTCCTTATTAACAAGCTGGATGGTCCCTCTCATTAATAAGAAGCTGTATGGTCCCTCTCCTTGATAACAAGCTGGATGGTCCCTCTTCTTGTTAACAAGCTGGATGGTCCCTCTCCTTTATAACAGGCTAGATGGTCCCTCTTCTTGTCTGGATGGTCCCTCTTCTTGTTAACAAGCTGGATGGTCCCTCTCCTTGTTAACAAGCTGGATGGTCCCTCTCCTTCATAACAAGTTGGATGGTCTCTCTCCTTGATAACAAGCTGGATGGTCCCTCTCCTTGTTAACAACTGGGTGGTCCCTCTCCTTGTTAACAAGCTGGATGGTCCCTCTCCTTGTTAACAAGCTAGATGGTCCCTCTCCTTGATAACAAGCTGGATGGTCCCTCTTCTTGTTAACAAGCTGGATGGTCCCTCTCCTTGATAACAAGCTAGATGGTCCCTCTCCTTGATAACAAGCTGGATGGTCCCTTTCCTTGATAACAAGCTGGATGGTCCCTCTTCTTGTTAACAAGCTGGATGATCCCTCTCCTTGTTAATAAGCTGGATGGTCCCTCTCCTTGTTAACAAGCTGGATGGTCCCTCTCCTTGATAACAAGCTGGATGGTCCCTCTTCTTGATAAGAAGCTGGATGGTCCCTCTTCTTGTTAACAAGCTGGATGGTCCCTCTTCTTGTTAACAAGCTGGATGGTCCCTCTTCTTGTTAACTAGCTGGATGGTCTCTTTCCTTGTTAACAAGCTGGATAGTCCGTCTATTTGTTAACAAGCTGGATGGTCCCTCTCCTTGTTAATGTGCTGGATGGTCACTCTCCTTGTTAACAAGCTGGATAGTCCCTCTCCTTGTTAACAAGCTGCATGCTCCCTCTCATTGTTAACAAGCTGGATGGTCCCTCTCCTTGTTAACAAGCTGTATGATCTCTCTCCTTGTTAACAAGCTGGATGGTCTCTCTCCTTGTTAACAAGCTGGATGGTCCCCCTCCTTGATAACAAGCTGGATGATCCCTCTCCTTGTTAACAAGCTGGATGGTCCCTCTCCTTGATAACAAGCTGGATGATCCCTCTTCTTGTTAACAAGCTAGATGGTCCCTCTCCTTGTTAACAAGCTGTATGGTCCCTCTTCTTGTTAACAAGCTGGATGGTCCCTCTCCTTATTAACAAGCTGGAAGGTCCCTCTCATTGATAACAAGCTGTATGGTCCCACTCCTTGGTAACAAGCTGGATGGTCCCTCTTCTTGTTAACAAGCTGGATGGTCCCTCTCCTTTATAACAGGCTAGATGGTCCCTCTTCTTGTCTGGATGGTCCCTCTTCTTGTTAACAAGCTGGATGGTCCCTCTCCTTGTTAACAAGCTGGATGGTCCCTCTCCTTCATAACAAGCTGGATGGTCTCTCTCCTTGATAACAAGCTGGATGGTCCCTCTCCTTGTTAACAACTGGATGGTCCCTCTCCTTGTTAACAAGCTGGATGGTCCCTCTCCTTGTTAACAAGCTAGATGGTCCCTCTCCTTGATAACAAGCTGGATGGTCCCTCTTCTTGTTAACAAGCTGGATGGTCCCTCTCCTTGATAACAAGCTGGATGGTCCCTCTCCTTGATAACAAGCTGGATGGTCCCTTTCCTTGATAACAAGCTGGATGGTCCCTCTTCTTGTTAACAAGCTGGATGATCCCTCTACTTGTTAACAAGCTGGATGGTCCCTCTCCTTGTTAACAAGCTGGATGGTCCCTCTCCTTGATAACAAGCTGGATGGTCCCTCTTCTTGTTAACAAGCTGGATGGTCCCTCTTCTTGTTAACAAGCTGGATGGTCCCTCTTCTTGTTAACAAGCTGGATGGTCCCTCTTCTTGTTAACTAGCTGGATGGTCTCTTTCCTTGTTAACAAGCGGGATAGTCCCTCTCCTTGTTAACAAGCTGCATGCTCCCTCTCATTGTTAACAAGCTGGATGGTCCCTCTCCTTGTTAACAAGCTGTATGATCCCTCTCCTTGTTAACAAGCTGGATGGTCTCTCTCCTTGTTAACAAGCTGGATGGTCCCCCTCCTTGATAACAAGCTGGATGATCCCTCTCCTTGTTAACAAGCTGGATGGTCCCTCTCCTTGATAACAAGCTGGATGATCCCTCTTCTTGTTAACAAGCTAGAATGTCCCTCTCCTTGTTAACAAGCTGGATGGTCCCTCTTCTTGTTAACAAGCTGGATGGTCCCTCTCCTTATTAACAAGCTGGAAGGTCCCTCTCATTGATAACAAGCTGTATGGTCCCTCTCCTTGATAACAAGCTGGATGGTCCCTCTTCTTGTTAACAAGCTGGATGGTCCCTCTCCTTTATAACAGGCTAGATGGTCCCTCTTCTTGTCTGGATGGTCCCTCTTCTTGTTAACAAGCTGGATGGTCCCTCTCCTTGTTAACAAGCTGGATGGTCCCTCTCCTTCATAACAAGCTGGATGGTCTCTCTCCTTGATAACAAGCTGGATGGTCCCTCTCCTTGTTAACAACTGGATGGTCCCTCTCCTTGTTAACAAGCTGGATGGTCCCTCTCCTTGTTAACAAGCTAGATGGTCCCTCTCCTTGATAACAAGCTATATGGTCCCTCTCCTTGATAACAAGCTGGATGGTCCCTTTCCTTGATAACAAGCTGGATGGTCCCTCTTCTTGTTAACAAGCTGGATGATCCCTCTCCTTGTTAACAAGCTGGATGGTCCCTCTCCTTGTTAACAAGCTGGATGGTCCTTCTCCTTGATAACAAGCTGGATGGTCCCTCTTCTTGTTAAAAAACTGGATGGTCCCTCTCCTTGATAACAAGCTGGATGGTCTCTTTCCTTGATAACAAGCTGGATGGTCTCTTTCCTTGATAAGAAGCTGGATGGTCCCTCTCCTTGTTAAGAACTGGATGGTCCCTCTCCTTGATATCAAGCTGGATGGTCCCTTTCCTCTTGAGTCCTCAGAACACAGTGTATGGGGTTTCCATAAAGAATTTCACATTTCGATCCCTCTGACCACAAAATAGTTTTCCATTTTGCCTCATTTCATCATTCAGGACTGCAGTGACCCCAGGAGTCATGTGCTCCTGAAAAAAGGATCATGAGAGCCATTTAGTTATCTCATGCAGCTAGTTCTGCATTATATTGAGCTCCCCCGTACTCAGTAACAGCCTGTAATGCGCAACTGATTTGTCATCAAGTTCTGCAGAGCTCCTGACTGTAAAGTGCTATGCCCTCTTCTCCTACAGCTATTGCTATATAGTAGGCCGTCTTCCCTGTAGCATTCTATTAATGAACCAGGAAGATCAGTATGAACAGTGCTGTAGGATCTACAAATATATCAGGGTGTATGAGACTGTTTTCCTATGCATTGAATTACAGAAGGACCTTTGAAAATGATAAAATCGATGCCGCAGTCTATGGAGCCCACCAGAATACTAGGACTTTTTGTCTTACCTTCTGTGGGAGTCTTAGTGGGGATTTGTGCTCAGCCCCATCTATCTGCAGCCTGATCTCACACTAAGTGTTCCCATGGATACATTGTATTTCTTTCATAAATTGACAGTATCTTCTTCTTCCTCCCTGATTACAGTCCTGTGATATGGTCTATGGAACAAATAACCACCCAGAATACCCAGAAGACTCCGGTCCGAGGGATTTGCAGCTTCTTCAGTCCTCGATTTTAATTAATCTGAGCTCAATGTTTATCCAAAGGATATTTTCCTGATATTCCTGCATTATCAGATTACACGAGAATATGACGCTGATTCCAGGAGATTAGACTTCATGCTGCGTGGATCAGGAGCGGAGACCGTGACGGGAGTGTCAATCAAACCTCAAGAGCAAAGCGATGGGTGCTGGAATAGTCCTAATAATGGAAGATTAAATGGGATCGTATGATTGACAAGTGAGTCAGGAAGGAATAAATTATCAGAAGGAATGAGCACGAGTATTTACCTGCCTGCAAATTATTGGGCAAACTGATTTTACATGCTCATCAAAGGGAATAAATATGTTCTATCTATCTATCTTGTACAATACTAATCAAAAGTTTTAGGCAAGTGTGGATACAATACAGCAAAGCAAGAAGCTTTCAAAAATAGAAGAGATAATAGTTTATATTTATCAATTAACAAAATGCAAAGTGAATTGTCATGGAAATATTGAAAATTCTCTCTTCTCCTCTGTCATAGAAATTAAGAAAATATTTTCTCTCCCCAAGCCATTCTTTCCCCTTTCCTTATCCACCATCTGTCTCTGCGCAAATTAACACACACAGTGAAGTAGCTTGTAGGCATATGCCAGTACAAGAGAGGTGGCAAACCCAATTAGCATGCGAGTGTGTTTTCCAGTGACACAGGCTTGCGATAAATTTACATCTAGGTGAGAAGGTTGTATTTCCAGGACTTCAAAAGACTTCAACAGAAATCTATAGTCTTTTCGGCGCCGACATGAAATATGAAATATCTGGAGTTCTATACTTCCGATAATAGCGGGACCCATATTTTAGTGGCAGGGTCAGCTAAGGAACAATATGCTCATTTTCCCTTAGCTGTAAGCCCCTCCAGGGATCTGTATCGCAAAAGTACCAGAATAATGGATCGCAGCTATGCCATGTGTGGTCTCTAAAGAAAGGTAAATTCATAATGGAAAATATGGCATCACTTGCAAGCTTCTGCGATCAACCAGCGATAAGTTATAGAAGTTAGAGACTCGAATAAAATTATGAAGGCTGGAGCCCAGCCCACGTGATGTAACAGGGGGTGTGTGGGCCGGTCTCTCCCTTCAGCATAAAAGACCCAACCGGATATAGGTCAGTGTTCATTGCCTGGGGGTATAGATTCTATAAGCAAAGGATCACATTCGATAACGATCAAATCAAAGTGGGGAGCCCTCCCTCCAGCTATACTGA
Organism: Phyllobates terribilis; assembly: GCF_046119375.1. NCBI lineage: Eukaryota > Metazoa > Chordata > Amphibia > Anura > Dendrobatidae > Phyllobates > Phyllobates terribilis. The sequence continues at coordinate 86,060,261 of NW_027362773.1, read as the reverse complement.
ATAGTCTTTGCAATCTTATAGTAAGTTCTTACTTATCCTTATTATTTTGTGTAACTGCATATGTATTGTATTGTCTCCTTTTGTAAAACCTTTTGTATATTTTTCCTAAACACTGCCTCCCTTTTGGATTAAATATAAAATGTAATAGTCCTGTTTCTTTTGTTCTGTAATCGTTCCCTCCCCCGAAGCCATATGCTACCAGAACGCAGGCGTCCGACCAGGCCTGTATTATATTTAAAATTGGGTAGGTGGTGGCAGCGAATAATATTAATTGGGTTATCATGAACTGGCAGTAACCGTACGGGGACGTATACACATATTCCATGCGTTGGAATACGGAGGTGTGTATGCCATTCGCTCATTGGTCGCTTGCCGATAGCTACATACTTAGTAATCGGGATTGTGTGCGTGCAAATCCCTGCTCAATCCTTGTGGCTACGAAAAAATAAGCATATTGCTCCATAGCTGACCCTGCCACTAAAAATATAGGTCCCATTGTTATCGGAATTATAGAACTTACAAAATTCCATATTCCGTATCGGTGCTGGCCTGACTACAGATTTCCTTTTAAAGCTTGGGAGTACATTTTCCTCATCGCACTGTAAATTATCGCAAGCCTGTGTCTAATCAATCCCTGCTTCTGACAGAGAGAAGGACCCTCGCATTTTAATTAAGTTGTAGCACTTCTTGGCTGGCATTTGTTTACAGGGCACTTCTCAGGAGTGTGTTAATTTCATACCGACAGAGTTCTCAGCACTCTTCTTGTGAGAAATGGTGGATAAGGGAGGGGTGAAAAGGGGCTTGGTAGAAAGACTTGTTAATATCTATGACAGAGGGAGAAAGAATATTTTCAATATTTCTTAATATTTTCCTGACACTATACAGTGCCTACAAGTAGTATTCAACCCCCTGCAGATTTAGCTGGTTTGATAAGATGCAAATAAGTTAGAGCCTTCAAACTGCAAACGAGAGTAGGTTTTATGAACAGAAGCATAAATCTTACAAACCAAAAATTTATGTTGCTCAGTTGAATTTTATTAAATTTTAAACATAAAACTGTGGGTCAATTATTATACAACCCCTATGTTTAATATTTTGTGGAATAACCCTTGTTTGCAATTACAGCTAATAATCGTCTTTTATAAGACCTGATCAGGCCGGCACAGGTCTGTGGAGTTATCTTGGCCCACTCCTCCATGCAGATCTTCTCCAAGTTATCTAGGTTCTTTGGGTGTCTCATGTGGACTTTATTCTTGAGCTCCTTCCACAAGTTTTCAATTGGGTTAAGGTCAGGAGACTGACTAGGCCACTCCAACACCTTGACTCTTTCCCTATTGAACCAGGCCTTGGTTTTCTTGGCTGTGTGCTTTGGGTCGTTGTCTTGTTGGAAGATGAAATTACGACCCATCTTAAGATCTTTGATGGAGGAGCGGAGGTTCTTGGCCAAAATCTCCAGGTAGGCCGTGCTATCCATCTTCCCATGGATGCGGACCAGATGGCCAGGCCCCTTGGCAGAGAAACAGCCCCACAGCATGATGCTGCCACCACCATGCTTGACTGTAGGGATGGTATTCTTGGGGTCGTATGCAGTGCCATCCAGTCTCCAAACGTCACGTGTGTGGTTGGCACCAAAGATCTCGATCTTGGTCTCATCAGACCATAGAACCTTGAACCAGTCTGTCTCAGAGTCCTCCAAGTGATCATGAGCAAACTGTAGACGAGCCTTGACATGACGCTTTGAAAGTAAAGGTACCTTACGGGCTTGTCTGGAACGGAGACCATTGCGGTGGAGTACGTTACTTATGGTATTGACTGAAACCAATGTCCCCACTGCCATGAGATCTTCCCGGAGCTCCTTCCTTGTTGTCCTTGGGTTAGCCTTGACTCTTCGGACAAGCCTGGCCTCGGCACGGGAGGACACTTTCAAAGGCTGTCCTGGCCGTGGAAGGCTAACAGTAGTTCCATAAGCCTTCCACTTACGGATGATGCTCCCAACAGTGGAGACAGGTAGGCCCAACTCCTTGGAAAGGGTTTTGTACCCCTTGCCAGCCTTGTGACCCTCCACGATCTTGTCTCTGATGGCCTTGGAATGCTCCTTTGTCTTTCCCATGTTGACCATGTCTGAGTGCTGTTCACAAGTTTGGGGAGGGTCTTAAATAGTCAGAAAAGGCTGGCAAAAGAGATCTTTAATCCACACATGTGAAGCTCATTATTCTTGGTGCCTGAACTACTTCTTAATACTTTAGGGGGACCAAACATAATTCTTGTGGTTTGAGGGGTTGAATAATAAATGACACTCTGAATTAACTTTTTACGTTTAAAAAAAAAAAAAAAAATTTGCTGCAGTGCATTTCCCACTTCCAGGCTGATCTACAGTACAAATGTCACAATGCCAAGTTAATTCCGCATGTGTCAACCAGCTAAATCTGCAGGGGGTTGAATACTACTTGTAGGCACTGTATATTATCTATCTATCTATCTATCTATCTATTATCTATCTATCTATTATCTATCTATCATCTATCTATCTATTATCTATCTATCTATCTATCATCTATCTATCTATCATCTATCTATCTATCTATTATCTATCTATCTAGTATCTATCTATTATCTATCTATCTATTATCTATCTATCATCTATCTATCTATTATCTATCTATTATCTATCTATCTATCTATTATCTATCTATCTATTATCTATCTATTATCTATCTATCTATTATCTATCTATTATCTATCTATCTATTATCTATCTATCATCTATCTATCTATTATCTATCTATTATCTATCTATCTATCATCTATCTATCTATCTATTATCTATCTATCATCTATCTATGTATTATCTATCTATTATCTATTATCTATCTATCTATTATCTATATATCTATCTATTATCTATCTATATATCTATTATCTATCTATCTATCTATCATCTATCTATCTATCTATTATCTATCTATCTAGTATCTATCTATTATCTATCTATCTATTATCTATCTATCATCTATCTATCTATTATCTATCTATCTATCATCTATCTATCTATCTATTATCTATCTATCTATCTATTATCTATCTATCTATCATCTATCTATCATCTATCTATCTATCTAGTATCTATCTATTATCTATCTATCTATTATCTATCTATCTATAATCTATCTATCTATTATCTATCTATTATCTATCTATCTATCTATCATCTATCTATCTATCTATTATCTATCTATCTATCTATTATCTATTATCTATCTATCTATTATCTATCTATTATCTATCTATCTATTATCTATCTATCATCTATCTATCTATTATCTATCTATTATCTATCTATCATCTATCTATCATCTATCTATCTATCTATTATCTATCTATCATCTATCTATCTATCTATTATCTATCTATCTATCTATCTATTATCTATATATCTATCTATTATCTATCTATCTATCATCTATCTATCTATCTATCTATTATCTATCTATCTAGTATCTATCTATTATCTATCTATCATCTATCTATCTATTATCTATCTATCTATCTATCTATCATCTATCTATCATCTATCTATCTATCTATCTATCTATTATCTATCTATCTATTATCTATCTATTATCTATCTATCTATTATCTATCTATTATCTATCTATCTATTATCTATCTATCATCTATCTATTATCTATCTATTATCTATCTATCTATCATCTATCTATCATCTATCTATCTATCTATTATCTATCTATCTATCTATTATCTATCTATTATCTATTTATCTATTATCTATCTATCTATTATCTATCTATTATCTATCTATCTATTATCTATCTATCATCTATCTATCTATTATCTATCTATTATCTATCTATCATCTATCTATCATCTATCTATCTATCTATTATCTATCTATTATCTATCTATCATCTATCTATCATCTATCTATCTATCTATCTATTATCTATCTATCTATTATCTATCTATTATCTATCTATCTATTATCTATCTATTATCTATCTATCTATTATCTATCTATCATCTATCTATCTATTATCTATCTATTATCTATCTATCATCTATCTATCATCTATCTATCTATCTATTATCTATCTATCATCTATCTATCATCTATCTATCTATCTATTATCTATCTATTATCTATCTATCTATCTATTATCTATCTATCTATTATCTATCTATCTATTATCTATCTATTATCTATCTATCTATCTCTCTATTATCTATTTATCTATCTCTCTATCTATCTATATATTATTTATCTATCATATTTACAGGACCAGAGACCTCCGGTGTTTCCATTCATTGACGTCTCAGATACAGTGATCATAGGAAACACAAAATATTTTAGAATTGCCCAGATGGGATGTTGCTGGGACTTGTAGTTCAGGACTCCAGCAGTGTCCACATTACCTGACAACAAGCCGCATACATGGAGTCGATGTGTCAGCCGTCAGACCAGGGTTTTACTCTGCCGCCATTAGTGACGATCGATAAGATTTCTATAGATTGGTTATAAGAGCAGAAGATGGGGGGGGTCATCAATACGTCCGCAGGCTCCGAATCGTCGCTCCACACTCGAGCTGCATTAGGAGATGATGACTATTAACCCCATCACTGCCAACTTGAGCGCTGGATTCATAAAGAATGATAAAGTCCTGCATCTGCTGGACCATAGGGGCTCCTTCCCCCAATAAGTCATAGCCAGTGAGGCTGGTACTGTGGTCATTACTGAGAATCTGGCACTGTCCTCACTCCTATCAGGCTGGCTGAGTGTGGCCGACACTATGGAAGGAGCTATCAGCATTACTACGACTCTAGCCCTGGGGTCACTATACGGAGGCTGGAACTAATGCAGCAGTACAGTGAGGCTGGCAATGAGGCACCACAAGGGGGCACTGCTGTCACTAGAGGCACGGGGAGCACTGCCACAATCAGGCTCCACAATGAGACACTACAACGAGTTTGGCACTGTTATTACTACAGGCAACAAGAGTACGACTACCGCCCTGCCACAGAGAGGAAATATAAAAAAGTCTGGTACAACTACAATGAGATTGGCACTATACTGTGGGATAATGAGACTGGCCCTATGAGGCAGTATAATTAGACTGGCACAATTTTAAGCGGTATAATGAGACTGGCACTATGCGGTGGTATAATGAGACTGGCACTATGAAGCGGTATAATTAGACTGGCACAATTTTAAGCGGTATAATGAGACTGGCACTATGAGGCTGTATAATGAGACTGGCACTAGGAGGCGGTGTAATGATACTGGCACTATGAGGTGGTATAATGAGACTGGCACTAGGAGGCGGTGTAATGATACTGGCACTATGAGGTGGTATAATGAGACTGGCACTAGGAGGCGGTGTAATGATACTGGCACTATGAGGTGGTATAATGAGACTGGCACTATGAGGCGGTATAATGAGACTGGCACTATGAGGTTTTATAATGAGACTGGCACTATGAGGCGGTATAATGAGACTGGCACTATGAGGTGGTATGATGAGACTGGCAATATGAGGTGGTATAATGATACTGGCACTGTGAGGTGGTATAATGAGACTGGCACTATGAGGTGGTATAATGAGACTGGCACGATGAGGCTGTATAATGAGACTGGCACTATGAGGCGGTATAATGAGACTGGCACTATGAAGCGATATAATGAGACTGGCACTATGAGGAGGCATAATGAGACTGGCACTATGAGGCAGTATAATGAGACTGGCACTATGAGGCGGTATAATGAGACTGGCACTATGAGGCAGTAAAATGAGACTGGCCCTATGAGGCAGTATAATGAGACTGGCACTATGAGGTGGTATAATGAGACTGGCACTATGAGGCGGTATAATGAGACTGGCACTATGAGGTGGTATAATGAGACTGGCACTATGAGGCAGTATAATGAGACTGGCACTATGAGGCGGTATAATGAGACTGGAACTATGAGGCAGTATAGTGAGACTGGCACTATGAGGCAGTATAATGAGACTGGCACTATGAGGCAGTATAATGAGACTGGCCGTATGAGGCAGAATAATGAGACTGGCACTATGAGGCAGTATAATGAGACTGCCACTATGAGGCGGTATAATGAGACTGGCACTATGAGGCAGTATAATGAGACTGGCACTATGAGGCAGTATAATGAGACTGGCACTATGAGGCGGTATAATGAGACTGGAACTATGAGGCGGTATAGTGAGACTGGCACTATGAGGCAGTATAATGAGACTGGCACTATGAGGTGGTATAATGAGACTGGCAATATGAGGCAGTATAATGAGACTGGCACTATGAGGCAGTATAATGAGACTGGCACTATGAGGCGGTATAATGAGACTGGCACTATGAGGTGGTATAATGAGACTGGAACTATGAGGCGGTATAGTGAGACTGGCACTATGAGGCAGTATAATGAGACTGGCACTATGAGGCGGTATAATGAGACTGGCACTATGAGGTGGTATAATGAGATTGGCACTATGAGGTGGTATAGTGAGACTGGCACTATGAGGCGGTATAATGAGACTGGCACTATGAGGCGGTATAATGAGACTGGCACTATGAGGCGGTATAATGAGACTGGCACTATGAGGCAGTATAATGGGACTGGCACTATGAGGCAGTATAATGAGACTGGCACTATGAGGCGGTATAATGAGACTGGCACTATGAGGCAGTATAATGAGACTGGCACTATGAGGCGGTATAATGAGACTGGAACTATGAGGCGGTATAGTGAAACTGGCACTATGAGGCGGTATAATGAGACTGGCACTATGAGGTAGTATAGTGAGACTGGCACTATGAGGCGGTATAATGAGACTGGCACTATGAGGCAGTATAATGAGACTGGCACTATGAGGTGGTATAATGAGACTGGCACTATGAGGTAGTATAATGAGACTGGCACTATGAGGTGGTATAATGAGACTGGCACTATGAGGTAGTATAATGAGACTGGCATTATGAGGCGGTATAATGAGACTGGAACTATGAGGCGGTATAGTGAAACTGGCACTATGAGGTGGTATAATGAGACTGGCCCTATGAGGCAGTATAATGAGACTGGCACTATGAGGCGGCATAATGAGACTGGCACTATGAGGTGGTATAGTGAGACTGGCACTATGAGGCGGTGTAATGAGACTGGCACTATGAGGCAGTATAATGAGACTGGCACTATGAGGTGGTATAGTGAGACTGGCACTATGAGGCGGTATAATGAGACTGGCACTATGAGGCAGTATAATGAGACTGGCACTATGAGGTGGTATAATGAGACTGGCACTATGAGGTAGTATAATGAGACTGGCACTATGAGGCAGTATAATGAGACTGGCACTATGAGGCGGTATAATGAGACTGGCACTATGAGGCAGTATAATGAGACTGGAACTATGAGGCGGTATAGTGAGACTGGCACTATGAGGCAGTATAATGAGACTGGTACTATGAGGCGGTATAATGAGACTGGCACTATGAGGTGGTATAATGAGACTGGCACTATGAGGTGGTATAATGAGACTGGCACTATGAGGCGGTATAATGAGACTGGCACTATGAGGCGGTATAATGAGACTGGCACTATGAGGCAGTATAATGAGAGAGACTGGCACTATGAGGCGGTATAATGAGACTGGCACTATGAGGCAGTCTAATGAGACTGGAACTATGAGGCGGTATAGTGAGACTGGCACTATGAGGCAGTATAATGAGACAGGCACTATGAGGCGGTATAATGAGACTGGCACTATGAGGTGGTATAATGAGACTGGCACTATGAGGTGGTATAATGAGACTGGCATTATGAGGTGGTATAGTGAGACTGGCACTATGAGGCGGTATAATGAGACTGGCACTATGAGGCGGTATAATGAGACTGGCACTATGAGGCGGTATAATGAGACTGGCCCTATGAGGCAGTATAATGAGACTGGCACTATGAGGTGGTATAATGAGACTGGCATTATGAGGTAGTATAGTGAGACTGGCACTATGAGGCAGTATAATGAGACTGGCACTATGAGGCAGTATAATGAGACTGGCACTATGAGGTGGTATAATGAGACTGGCACTATGAGGCGGTATAATGGGACTGGCACTATGAGGCAGTATAATGAGACTGGCACTATGAGGCGGTATAATGAGACTGGAACTATGAGGCGGTATAGTGAAACTGGCACTATGAGGTGGTATAATGAGACTGGCCCTATGAGGCAGTATAATGAGACTGGCACTATGAGGCGGCATAATGAGACTGGCACTATGAGGTGGTATAGTGAGACTGGCACTATGAGGCGGTATAATGAGACTGGCACTATGAGGCAGTATAATGAGAGAGACTGGCACTATGAGGCGGTATAATGAGACTGGCACTATGAGGCAGTCTAATGAGACTGGAACTATGAGGCGGTATAGTGAGACTGGCACTATGAGGCAGTATAATGAGACAGGCACTATGAGGCGGTATAATGAGACTGGCACTATGAGGTGGTATAATGAGACTGGCACTATGAGGTGGTATAATGAGACTGGCATTATGAGGTGGTATAGTGAGACTGGCACTATGAGGCGGTATAATGAGACTGGCACTATGAGGCGGTATAATGAGACTGGCACTATGAGGCGGTATAATGAGACTGGCCCTATGAGGCAGTATAATGAGACTGGCACTATGAGGTGGTATAATGAGACTGGCATTATGAGGTAGTATAGTGAGACTGGCACTATGAGGCAGTATAATGAGACTGGCACTATGAGGCAGTATAATGAGACTGGCACTATGAGGTGGTATAATGAGACTGGCACTATGAGGCGGTATAATGGGACTGGCACTATGAGGCAGTATAATGAGACTGGCACTATGAGGCGGTATAATGAGACTGGAACTATGAGGCGGTATAGTGAAACTGGCACTATGAGGTGGTATAATGAGACTGGCCCTATGAGGCAGTATAATGAGACTGGCACTATGAGGCGGCATAATGAGACTGGCACTATGAGGTGGTATAGTGAGACTGGCACTATGAGGCGGTATAATGAGACTGGCACTATGAGGCAGTATAATGAGACTGGCACTATGAGGTGGTATAATGAGACTGGCACTATGAGGTAGTATAATGAGACTGGCACTATGAGGCGGTATAATGAGACTGGCACTATGAGGCGGTATAATGAGACTGGCACTATGAGGCAGTATAATGGGACTGGCACTATGAGGCAGTATAATGAGACTGGCTCTATGAGGCGGTATAATGAGACTGGCACTATGAGGCAGTATAATGAGACTGGCACTATGAGGCGGTATAATGAGACTGGAACTATGAGGCGGTATAGTGAAACTGGCACTATGAGGCGGTATAATGAGACTGGCCCTATGAGGCAGTATAATGAGACTGGCACTATGAGGTGGTATAATGAGACTGGCGCTATGAGGTAGTATAGTGAGACTGGCACTATGAGGCAGTATAATGAGACTGGCACTATGAGGCAGTATAATGAGACTGGCACTATGAGGTGGTATAATGAGACTGGCACTATGAGGCAGTATAATGAGACTGGCACTATGAGGCGGTATAATGGGACTGGCACTATGAGGCAGTATAATGAGACTGGCACTATGAGGCGGTATAATGAGACTGGAACTATGAGGCGGTATAGTGAAACTGGCACTATGAGGTGGTATAATGAGACTGGCCCTATGAGGCAGTATAATGAGACTGGCACTATGAGGCGGCATAATGCGACTGGCACTATGAGGTGGTATAGTGAGACTGGCACTATGAGGCGGTATAATGAGACTGGCACTATGAGGCAGTATAATGAGACTGGCACTATGAGGTGGTATAATGAGACTGGCACTATGAGGTAGTATAATGAGACTGGCATTATGAGGCGGTATAATGAGACTGGAACTATGAGGCGGTATAGTGAAACTGGCACTATGAGGTGGTATAATGACACTGGCCCTATGAGGCAGTATAATGAGACTGGCACTATGAGGCGGCATAATGAGACTGGCACTATGAGGTGGTATAGTGAGACTGGCACTATGAGGCGGTGTAATGAGACTGGCACTATGAGGCAGTATAATGAGACTGGCACTATGAGGTGGTATAGTGAGACTGGCACTATGAGGCGGTATAATAAGACTGGCACTATGAGGCAGTATAATGAGACTGGCACTATGAGGTGGTATAATGAGACTGGCACTATGAGGTAGTATAATGAGACTGGCACTATGAGGCAGTATAATGAGACTGGCACTATGAGGCGGTATAATGAGACTGGCACTATGAGGCAGTATAATGAGACTGGAACTATGAGGCGGTATAGTGAGACTGGCACTATGAGGCAGTATAATGAGACTGGTACTATGAGGCGGTATAATGAGACTGGCACTATGAGGTGGTATAATGAGACTGGCACTATGAGGTGGTATAATGAGACTGGCACTATGAGGCGGTATAATGAGACTGGCACTATGAGGCGGTATAATGAGACTGGCACTATGAGGTGGTATAGTGAGACTGGAACTATGAGGCAGTATAATGGGACTGGCACTATGAGGAAGCATAATGAGACTGGAACTATGAGGCGATATAGTGAAACTGGCACTATGAGGCGGTATAATGAGACTGGCCCTATGAGGCAGTATAATGGGACTGGCACTATGAGGAAGCATAATGAGACTGGCACTATGAGGCGGTATAATGAGACTGGCACTATGAGGCGTTATAATGAGACTGGCCCTATGAGGCAGTATAATGGGACTGGCACTATGAGGAAGCATAATGAGACTGGAACTATGAGGCGATATAGTGAAACCGGCACTATGAGGCGGTGTAATGAGACTGGCCCTATGAGACAGTATAATGAGACTGGCACTATGAGGTGGTATAATGAGACTGGCACTATGAGGTAGTATATTGAGACTGGCACTATGAGGCGGTATAATGAGACTGGCACTATGAGGCAGTATAATGAGACTGGCACTATGAGGTGGTATAATGAGACTGGCACTATGAGGCAGTATAATGAGACTGGCACTATGAGGCGGTATAATGAGACTGGCACTATGAGGCAGTATAATGAGACTGGCACTATGAGGCGGTATAATGAGACTGGAACTATGAGGCGGTATAGTGAAACTGGCACTATGAGGTGGTATAATGAGACTGGCCCTATGAGGCTGTATAATGAGACTGGCACTAAGAGGCGGCATAATGAGACTGGCATTATGAGGTGGTATAATGAGACTGGCACTATGAGGTAGTATAATGAGACTGGCACTATGAGGCAGTATAATGAGACTGGCACTATGAGGCGGTATAATGAGACTGGCACTATGAGGCAGTATAATGAGACTGGCCCTATGAGGCAGTATAATGAGACTGGCACTATGAGGTGGTATAATGGGACTGGCACTATGAGGCAGTATAATGAGACTGGCACTATGAGGTGGTATAATGAGACTGGCACTATGAGGTAGTATAATGAGACTGGAACTATGAGGCAGTATGATGAGACTGGCACTATGAGGTGGTATAATGAGACTGGCACTATGAGGCAGTATAATGAGACTGGCACTATGAGGCAGTATAATGAGACTGGCACTATGAGGCGGCATAATGAGACTGGAACTATGAGGCAGTATAGTGAGACTGGCACTATGAGGCAGTATAATGAGACTGGCACTATGAGGCAGTATAATGAGAGTATCCCTATGAGGCAGTATAATGAGACTGGCACTATGAGGTGGTATAATGAGACTGGCACTATGAGGCAGTATAATGAGACTGGCACTATGAGGCAGTATACTGAGACTGGCACTATGAGGCAGTATAATCAGACTGGCACTATGAGGCGGTATAATGAGACTGGAACTATGAGGCGGTATAGTGAGACTTGCACTATGAGGCAGTATAATGAGACTGGCACTATGAGGTGGTATAATGAGACTGGCAATATGAGGCAGTATAATGAGACTGGCACTATGAGGCAGTATAAAGAGACTGGCACTATGAGGCGGTATAATGAGACTGGCACTATGAGGCAGTATAATGAGACTGGCACTATGAGGCAGTATAATGAGACTGGCACTATGAGGCGGTATAATGAGACTGGAACTATGAGGCGGTATAATGAGACTGGCACTATGAGGCGGTATAATGAGACTGGCACTATGAGGTGGTATAATGAGACTGGCACTATGAGGTGGTATAATGAGACTGGCATTATGAGGTGGTATAGTGAGACTGGCACTATGAGGCGGTATAATGAGACTGGCACTATGAGGCGGTATAATGAGACTGGCACTATGAGGCGGTATAATGAGACTGGCACTATGAGGCGGTATAGTGAAACTGGCACTATGAGGCAGTATAATGAGACTGGCACTATGAGGCGGTATAATGAGACTGGCACTATGAGGTGGTATAATGAGACTGGCACTATGAGGTGGTATAATGAGACTGGCATTATGAGGTGGTATAGTGAGACTGGCACTATGAGGCGGTATAATGAGACTGGCACTATGAGGCGGTATAATGAGACTGGCACTATGAGGCGGTATAATGAGACTGGCACTATGAGGCGGTATAATGAGACTGGCACTATGAGGTTGCTATGGGGATTCTGTGGATGATGTACTGTTATGAGGGATCTGTGAATGACGCACTGTTATGGGGGATCTGTGGATGATGCGCTGTTATGGGGATCTGTGGATGATGATCTATTATGGGGGATCTGTGGATGACGCATTGTTATTGGGGATTTGTGGATGACGCGCTGTTATGGGGGATCTGTGGGTGACGCACTGTTATGTGGGATCTGTGGATGATGCACTGTTTTGGGGGATCTGTGGATGACACATTGTTATGGGGGATCTGTGGATGACGCGCTGTTATGGGGGATCTGTGGATGACCCAGTGTTATGGGGGATGTGTGGATGACACGCTGTTATGAAGGATGTGTGGATAACGCACTGTTATGGGGATCTATGGATGACGCACTGTTATGGGGGATCTGTGGATGATGCACTTTTATCGAGGATCTGTGGGTGAAGCGCTGTTATGAGGGATCTGTGGGTGACGTGCGGTTATGGCGGATCTGTGGATGATGCGTTGTTATGGGGGATCTGTGGGTGAAGCGCTGTTATGGGGGATCTGTGGGTGACATGTTGTTATGGGGGATCTGAGGATGACGCGCTGTTATGGGGGATCTGTGGATGAAGCACTGTTATCGGGGATCTGTGGATGAAGTACTGTTATGGGGGATCTGTGGATGACGCGCTGTTATGGGGGATCTGTGGATGAAGCACTGTTATGGGGGATCTGTGGATGAAGTACTGTTATGGGGGATCTGTGGATGACGCGCTGTTATGGGGGATCTGTGGATGAAGCACTGTTATGGAGGATCTGTGGATGAAGCACTGTTATGGAGGATCTGTGGATGACGCACTGTTATGGGGGATCTGTGGATGACGCACTGTTATGGGGGATCTGTGGATGAAGCACTGTTATGGAGGATCTGTGGATGACGCATTGTTATGGGGGATCTATGGATGACGCACTGTTATGGGGGATCTGTGGATGACGCGCTGTTATGGGGGATGTGTGGATGAAGCACTGTTATGGAGGATCTGTGGATGACGCACTGTTATGGGGGATCTGTGGATGACGCGCTGTTATGGGGGATCTGTGGATGACGCACTGTTATGGGGGATCTGTGGATGACGCATTGTTATGGGGGATCTATGGATGACGCACTGTTATGGGGGATCTGTGGATGACGCGCTGTTATGGGGGATGTGTGGATGAAGCACTGTTATGGAGGATCTGTGGATGACGCACTGTTATGGGGGATCTGTGGATGACTCGCTGTTATGGGAGATCTGTGGATGAAGCGCTGTTATGGAGGATCTGTGGATGACGCGCTGTTATGGAGGATCTGTGGATGATGCGCTGTTATGGGGGATCTATGGATGACGCGCTGTTATGGGGGATCTGTGGATGACGCACTGTTATGGGGGATCTGTGGATGACGCACTGTTATGGGGAATCTATGGATGACGCACTGTTATGGGGGATCTGTGGATGACGCGCTGTTATGGGGGATCTGTGGATGAAGCACTGTTATGGAGGATCTGTGGATGACGCACTGTTATGGCGGATCTGTGGATGACGCACTGTTATGGGGGATATGTGGATGAAGCACTGTTATGGAGGATCTGTGGATGACGCACTGTTATAGGGGATCTGTGGATGACGCACTGTTATGGGGGATCTGTGGATGACGCGCTGTTATGGGGGATCTGTGGATGACGCACTGTTATGGGGGATCTGTGGATGACGCACTGTTATGGGGGATCTGTGGATGAAGCACTGTTATGGGGGATCTGTGGATGACGCACTGTTATGGGGGATCTATGGATGACGCACTGTTATGGGGGATATGTGGATGAAGCACTGTTATGGAGGCTCTGTGGATGACGCACTGTTATGGGGAATCTGTGGATGACGCACTGTTATGGGGGATCTGTGGATGACGCACTGTTATGGAGGATCTGTGGATGACGCACTGTTATGGAGGATCTGTGGATGACGCACTGTTATGGGGGATCTGTGGATGACGCACTGTTATGGGGGATATGTGGATGAAGCACTGTTATGGAGGATCTGTGGATGACGCACTGTTATGGGGGATCTGTGGATGACGCACTGTTATGGGGGATCTGTGGATGACGCGCTGTTATGGGGGATCTGTGGATGACGCACTGTTATGGGGGATCTGTGGATGACGCACTGTTATGGGGGATCTGTGGATGAAGCACTGTTATGGGGGATCTGTGGATGACGCACTGTTATGGGGGATCTATGGATGACGCACTGTTATGGGGGATATGTGGATGAAGCACTGTTATGGAGGCTCTGTGGATGACGCACTGTTATGGGGGATCTGTGGATGACGCACTGTTATGGGGGATCTGTGGATGACGCACTGTTATGGGGGATATGTGGATGAAGCACTGTTATGGAGGATCTGTGGATGACGCACTGTTATGGGGGATCTGTGGATGACGCACTGTTATGGGGGATCTGTGGATGACGCACTGTTATGGGGGATCTGTGGATGACGCACTGTTATGGGGGATCTGTGGATGACGCGCTGTTATGGGAGATCTGTGGATGAAGCGCTGTTATGGAGGATCTGTGGATGACGCGCTGTTATGGAGGATCTGTGGATGATGCACTGTTATGGGGGATCTGTGGATGATGCACTGTTATGGGGGATCTGTGGATGACGCACTGTTATGGGGAATCTATGGATGACGCACTGTTATGGGGGATCTGTGGATGACGCGCTGTTATGGGGGAACTGTGGATGAAGCACTGTTATGGAGGATCTGTGGATGACGCACTGTTATGGGGGATCTGTGGATGACGCACTGTTATGGGGGATATGTGGATGAAGCACTGTTACGGAGGATCTGTGGATGACGCACTGTTATGGGGGATCTGTGGATGACGCACTGTTATGGGGGATCTGTGGATGACGCGCTGTTATGGGGGATCTGTGGATGACGCACTGTTATGGGGGATCTGTGGATGACGCACTGTTATGGGGGATCTGTGGATGAAGCACTGTTATGGGGGATCTGTGAATGACGCACTGTTATGGGGGATCTATGGATGATGCACTGTTATGGGGGATCTATGGATGACGCACTGTTATGGGGGATCTGTGGATGACGCGCTGTTATGGGGGATCTGTGGATGAAGCACTGTTATGGAGGATCTGTGGATGACGCACTGTTATGAGGGATCTGTGGATGAAGCGCTGTTATGGGGGATCTGTGGATGACGCACTGTTATGGGGGATCTGTGGATGACGCACTGTTATGGGGGATCTGTGGATGACGCACTGTTATGGGGGATCTGTGGATGACGCACTGTTATGGGGGATCTGTGGATGAAGCACTGTTATGGGGGATCTGTGGATGACGCACTGTTATGGGGGATCTATGGATGACGCACTGTTATGGGGGATCTGTGGATGACGCGCTGTTATGGGGGATCTGTGGATGAAGCGCTGTTATGGGGATCTGTGCATGACGCGCTGTTATGGAGGATCTGTGGATGACGCACTGTTATGGGGGATCTGTGGATGACGCACTGTTATGGGGGATCAGTGGATGAAACGCTGTTATGGGAGATCTGTGGATGAAGCACTGTTATGGGGGATCTGTGGGTGACGTGCTGTTATGGAGGATCTGTGGATGAAGCGCTGTTATGGAGGATCTGTGGGTGACGCGCTGTTATGGAGGATCTGTGGATGATGCGCTGTTATGGGGGATCTATGGATGACGCTCTGTTATGGGGGATCTGTGGATGACGCACTGTTATGGGGGATCTGTGGATGACGCACTGTTATGGGGGATCTATGGATGACGCACTGTTATGGGGGATCTGTGGATGACGCGCTGTTATGGGGATCTGTGGATGAAGCACTGTTATGGAGGATCTGTGGATGACGCACTGTTATGGGGGATCTGTGCATGACACACTCCTTATGGGGGATCTGTGGATGACGCACTGTTATGGGGGATCTGTGGATGACGCACTGTTATGGGGGATCTATGGATGACGCACTGTTATGGGTTATCTATGGATGACGCACTGTTATGGGGGATCTGTGGATGACTCGCTGTTATGGGGGATCTGTGGATGAAGCACTGTTATGGAGGATCTGTGGATGACGCACTGTTATGAGGGATCTGTGGATGAAGCGCTGTTATGGGGGATCTGTGGATGACGCACTGATATGGGGGATCTGTGGATGACGCGCTGTTATGGGGGATCTGTGCATGACGCGCTGTTATGGAGGATCTGTGGATGACGCACTGTTATGGGGGATCTGTGGATGACGCACTGTTATGGGGGATCAGTGGATGAAACGCTGTTATGGGAGATCTGTGGATGAAGCACTGTTATGGGGGATCTGTGGGTGACGTGCTGTTATGGAGGATCTGTGGATGAAGCGCTGTTATGGAGGATCTGTGGGTGACGCGCTGTTATGGAGGATCGGGGGATGATGCGCTGTTATGGGGGATCTATGGATGACGCTCTGTTATGGGGGATCTGTGGATGACGCACTGTTATGGGGGATCTGTGGATGACGCACTGTTATGGGGGATCTATGGATGACGCACTGTTATGGGGGATCTGTGGATGACGCGCTGTTATGGGGATCTGTGGATGAAGCACTGTTATGGAGGATCTGTGGATGACGCACTGTTATGGGGGATCTGTGCATGACACACTGTTATGGGGGATCTGTGGATGACGCACTGTTATGGGGGATCTGTGGATGACGCACTGTTATGGGGGATCTATGGATGACGCACTGTTATGGGGGATCTGTGGATGACGCACTGTTATGGGGGATCTGTGGATGACGCACTGTTATGGAGGATCTGTGGATGAAGCACTGTTATGGAGGATCTGTGGATGACGCACTGTTATGGGGGATCTGTGGATGACGCACTGTTATGGGGGATCTGTGGATGACGCACTGTTATGGGGGATCTGTGGATGACGCACTGTTATGGGGGATCTATGGATGACGCACTGTTATGGGGGATCTATGGATGACGCACTGTTATGGGGGATCTGTGGATGACGCACTGTTATGGGGGATCTGTGGATGACGCGCTGTTATGGGGGATCTGTGGATGAAGCGCTGTTATGGGGGATCTGTGGATGATGCACTGTTATGAGGGATCTGTGGATGACGCACTGTTATGAGGGATCTGTGGATGAAGCGCTGTTATGGGGGATCTGTGGATGATGCACTGTTATGGGGGATCTGTGGATGACGCGCTGTTATGGGGGATCTGTGGATGACGCATTGTTATCGGGGATCTGTGGATGACGGACTGTTATGGGGGATCTGTGGATGAAGCACTGTTATGGGGGATCTATGGATGACGCACTGTTATGGGGGATCTGTGGATGACGCGCTGTTATGGGGGATCTGTGGATGAAGCGCTGTTATGGTGGATCTGTGCATGACGCGCTGTTATGGAGGATCTGTGGATGACGCACTGTTATGGGGGATCTGTGGATGACGCACTGTTATGGGGGATCAGTGGATGAAACGCTGTTATGGGAGATCTGTGGATGAAGCACTGTTATGGGGGATCTGTGGGTGACGTGCTGTTATGGAGGATCTGTGGATGAAGCGCTGTTATGGAGGATCTGTGAGTGACGCGCTGTTATGGAGGATCTGTGGATGATGCGCTGTTATGGGGGATCTATGGATGACGCTCTGTTATGGGGGATCTGTGGATGACGCACTGTTATGGCAGATCTGTGGATCACGCACTGTTATGGGGGATCCATGGATGACGCACTGTTATGGGGGATCTGTGGATGACGCGCTGTTATGGGGATCTGTGGATGAAGCACTGTTATGGAGGATCTGTGGATGACGCACTGTTATGGGGGATCTGTGCATGACACACTGTTATGGGAGATCTGTGGATGACGCACTGTTATGGGGGATCTGTGGGTGACGTGCTGTTATAGAGGATCTGTGGATGACGCGCTGTTATGGAGGATCTGTGGATGAAGTGCTGTTATGGAGGATCTGTGGGTGACGCGCTGTTATGGGAGATCTGTGGATGACGCTCTGTTATGGGGGATCTGTGGATGACGCACTGTTATGGGGGATCTGTGGATGACGCACTGTTATGGGGGATCTGTGGATGAAGCGCTGTTATGGAGGATCTGTGGATGATGCGCTGTTATGGGGGATCTGTGGATGACGCACTGTTATGGGGGATCTGTGGATGACGTGCTGTTATGTAGGATCTATGGATGACGCACTGTTATGGGGGATCTGTGGATGACGCGCTGTTATGGGGGATCTGTGGATGAAGCACTGTTATGGAGGATCTGTGGATGACGCACTGTTATGGGGGATCTGTGGATGACGCACTGTTATGGGGGATCTGTGGATGACACACTGTTATGGGGGATCTGTGGATGACGCACTGTTATGGAGGATTTGTGGATGACGCACTGTTATGGAGGATCTGTGGATGACGCACTGTTATGGGGGATCTGTGGGTAACGCGCTGTTATGGAGGATCTGTGGATGATGCGCTGTTATGGGGGATCTCTGGATGACGCTCTGTTATGGGGGATCTGTGGATGACGCACTGTTATGGGGGATCTGTGGATGACGCACTGTTATGGGGGATCTATGGATGACGCACTGTTATGGGGGATCTGTGGATGACGCGCTGTTATGGGGATCTGTGGATGAAGCACTGTTATGGAGGATCTGTGGATGACGCACTGTTATGGGGGATCTGTGCATGACACACTGTTATGGGGGATCTGTGGATGACGCACTGTTATGGGGGATCTGTGGATGAAGCACTGTTATGGGGGATCTATGGATGACGCACTGTTATGGGGGATCTGTGGATGACGCGCTGTTATGGGGGATCTGTGGATGAAGCACTGTTATGGAGGATCTGTGGATGACGCACTGTTATGGGTTATCTATGGATGACGCACTGTTATGGGGGATCTGTGGGTGAAGCGCTGTTATGGGGGGATCTGTGGATGATGCACTGTTATGGGGGATCTGTGGATGACGCGCTGTTATGGGGGATCTGTGGATGAAGCACTGTTATGGAGGATCTGTGGATGACGCACTGTTATGAGGGATCTGTGGATGAAGCGCTGTTATGGGGGATCTGTGGATGACGCACTGTTATGGGGGATCTGTGGATGACGCGCTGTTATGGGGGATCTGTGGATGACGCAGTTATGGGGGATCTGTGGATGACGCACTGTTATGGGGGATCTGTGGATGAAGCACTGTTATGGGGGATCTGTGGATGACGCACTGTTATGGGGGATCTATGGATGACGCACTGTTATGGGGGATCTGTGGATGACGCGCTGTTATGGGGGATCTGTGGATGAAGCGCTGTTATGGGGGATCTGTGCATGACGCGCTGTTATGGAGGATCTGTGGATGACGCACTGTTATGGGGGATCTGTGGATGACGCACTGTTATGGGGGATCAGTGGATGAAACGCTGTTATGGGAGATCTGTGGATGAAGCACTGTTATGGGGGATCTGTGGGTGACGTGCTGTTATGGAGGATCTGTGGATGAAGCGCTGTTATGGAGGATCTGTGGGTGACGCGCTGTTATGGAGGATCGGGAGATGATGCGCTGTTATGGGGGATCTATGGATGACGCTCTGTTATGGGGGATCTGTGGATGACGCACTGTTATGGGGGATCTGTGGATGACGCACTGTTATGGGGGATCTATGGATGACGCACTGTTATGGGGGATCTGTGGATGACGCGCTGTTATGGGGATCTGTGGATGAAGCACTGTTATGGAGGATCTGTGGATGACGCACTGTTATGGGGGATCTGTGCATGACACACTGTTATGGGGGATCTGTGGATGACGCACTGTTATGGGGGATCTGTGGATGACGCACTGTTATGGGGGATCTATGGATGACGCACTGTTATGGGGGATCTGTGGATGACGCACTGTTATGGGGGATCTGTGGATGACGCACTGTTATGGGGGATCTGTGGATGAAGCACTGTTATGGAGGATCTGTGGATGACGCACTGTTATGGGGGATCTGTGGATGACGCACTGTTATGGGGGATCTGTGGATGACGCACTGTTATGGGGGATCTGTGGATGACGCACTGTTATGGGGGATCTATGGATGACGCACTGTTATGGGGGATCTATGGATGATGCACTGTTATGGGGGATCTGTGGATGACGCACTGTTATGGGGGATCTGTGGATGACGCGCTGTTATGGGGGATCTGTGGATGAAGCACTGTTATGGAGGATCTGTGGATGACGCGCTGTTATGAGGGATCTGTGGATGAAGCGCTGTTATGGGGGATCTGTGGATGATGCACTGTTATGGGGGATCTGTGGATGAAGCGCTGTTATGGGGGATCTGTGGATGATGCACTGTTATGGGGGATCTGTGGATGACGCGCTGTTA
This sequence comes from Phyllobates terribilis, assembly GCF_046119375.1. Classification (NCBI taxonomy): domain Eukaryota; kingdom Metazoa; phylum Chordata; class Amphibia; order Anura; family Dendrobatidae; genus Phyllobates; species Phyllobates terribilis. The sequence continues at coordinate 86,039,146 of NW_027362773.1, read as the reverse complement.
TGGGGGATCTGTGGATGACGCACTGTTATGGGGGATCTGTGGATGAAGCGCTGTTATGGGGGATCTGTGGATGATGCACTGTTATGGGGGATCTGTGGATGACGCGCTGTTATGGGGGATCTGTGGATGACGCACTGTTATGGGGGATCTGTGGATGACGGACTGTTATGGGGGATATGTGGATGAAGCACTGTTATGGGGGATCTATGGATGACGCACTGTTATGGGGGATCTGTGGATGACGCGCTGTTATGGGGGATCTGTGGATGAAGCGCTGTTATGGGGGATCTGTGCATGACGCGCTGTTATGGAGGATCTGTGGATGACGCACTGTTATGGGGGATCTGTGGATGACGCACTGTTATGGGGGATCAGTGGATGAAACGCTGTTATGGGAGATCTGTGGATGAAGCACTGTTATGGGGGATCTGTGGATGACGTGCTGTTATGGAGGATCTGTGGATGAAGCGCTGTTATGGAGGATCTGTGGGTGACGCGCTGTTATGGAGGATCTGTGGATGATGCGCTGTTATGGGGGATCTATGGATGACGCTCTGTTATGGGGGATCTGTGGATGACGCACTGTTATGGGGCATCTGTGGATGACGCACTGTTATGGGGGATCCATGGATGACGCACTGTTATGGGGGATCTGTGGATGACGCGCTGTTATGGGGATCTGTGGATGAAGCACTGTTATGGAGGATCTGTGGATGACGCACTGTTATGGGGGATCTGTGCATGACACACTGTTATGGGGGATCTGTGGATGACGCACTGTTATGGGGGATCTGTGGATGACGCACTGTTATGGGGGATCTGTGGGTGACGTGCTGTTATAGAGGATCTGTGGATGACGCGCTGTTATGGAGGATCTGTGGATGAAGTGCTGTTATGGAGGATCTGTGGGTGACGCGCTGTTATGGGAGATCTGTGGATGACACTCTGTTATGGGGGATCTGTGGATGACGCACTGTTATGGGGGATCTGTGGATGACGCACTGTTATGGGGGATCTGTGGATGAAGCGCTGTTATGGAGGATCTGTGGATGATGCGCTGTTATGGGGGATCTGTGGATGACGCACTGTTATGGGGGATCTGTGGATGACGTGCTGTTATGTAGGATCTATGGATGACGCACTGTTATGGGGGATCTGTGGATGACGCGCTGTTATGGGGGATCTGTGGATGAAGCACTGTTATGGGGGATCTGTGGATGACGCACTGTTATGGGGGATCAGTGGATGAAACGCTGTTATGGGAGATCTGTGGATGAAGCACTGTTATGGGGGATCTGTGGGTGACGTGCTGTTATGGAGGATCTGTGGATGAAGCGCTGTTATGGAGGATCTGTGGGTGACGCGCTGTTATGGAGGATCGGGAGATGATGCGCTGTTATGGGGGATCTATGGATGACGCTCTGTTATGGGGGATCTGTGGATGACGCACTGTTATGGGGGATCTGTGGATGACGCACTGTTATGGGGGATCTATGGATGACGCACTGTTATGGGGGATCTGTGGATGACGCACTGTTATGGGGGATCTGTGGATGAAGCACTGTTATGGAGGATCTGTGGATGACGCACTGTTATGGGGGATCTGTGGATGACGCACTGTTATGGGGGATCTGTGGATGACGCACTGTTATGGGGGATTTGTGGATGACGCACTGTTATGGGGGATCTATGGATGACGCACTGTTATGGGGGATCTATGGATGATGCACTGTTATGGGGGATCTGTGGATGACGCACTGTTATGGGGGATCTGTGGATGACGCGCTGTTATGGGGGATCTGTGGATGAAGCACTGTTATGGAGGATCTGTGGATGACGCACTGTTATGAGGGATCTGTGGATGAAGCGCTGTTATGGGGGATCTGTGGATGATGCACTGTTATGGGGGATCTGTGGATGACGCGCTGTTATGGGGGATCTGTGGATGACGCACTGTTATGGGGGATCTGTGGATGACGGACTGTTATGGGGGATCTGTGGATGAAGCACTGTTATGGGGGATCTATGGATGACGCACTGTTATGGGGGATCTGTGGATGACGCGCTGTTATGGGGGATCTGTGGATGAAGCGCTGTTATGGGGGAACTGTGCATGACGCGCTGTTATGGAGGATCTGTGGATGACGCACTGTTATGGGGGATCTGTGGATGACGCACTGTTATGGGGGATCAGTGGATGAAACGCTGTTATGGGAGATCTGTGGATGAAGCACTGTTATGGGGGATCTGTGGATGACGTGCTGTTATGGAGGATCTGTGGATGAAGCGCTGTTATGGAGGATCTGTGGGTGACGCGCTGTTATGGAGGATCTGTGGATGATGCGCTGTTATGGGGGATCTATGGATGACGCTCTGTTATGGGGGATCTGTGGATGACGCACTGTTATGGGGGATCTGTGGATGACGCACTGTTATGGGGGATCCATGGATGACGCACTGTTATGGGGGATCTGTGGATGACGCGCTGTTATGGGGATCTGTGGATGAAGCACTGTTATGGAGGATCTGTGGATGACGCACTGTTATGGGGGATCTGTGCATGACACACTGTTATGGGGGATCTGTGGATGACGCACTGTTATGGGGGATCTGTGGATGACGCACTGTTATGGGGGATCTGTGGGTGACGTGCTGTTATAGAGGATCTGTGGATGACGCGCTGTTATGGAGGATCTGTGGATGAAGTGCTGTTATGGAGGATCTGTGGGTGACGCGCTGTTATGGGAGATCTGTGGATGACGCTCTGTTATGGGGGATCTGTGGATGACGCACTGTTATGGGGGATCTGTGGATGACGCACTGTTATGGGGGATCTGTGGATGAAGCGCTGTTATGGAGGATCTGTGGATGATGCGCTGTTATGGGGGATCTGTGGATGACGCACTGTTATGGGGGATCTGTGGATGACGTGCTGTTATGTAGGATCTATGGATGACGCACTGTTATGGGGGATCTGTGGATGACGCGCTGTTATGGGGGATCTGTGGATGAAGCACTGTTATGGAGGATCTGTGGATGACGCACTGTTATGGGGGATCTGTGGATGACGCACTGTTATGGGGGATCTGTGGATGACACACTGTTATGGGGGATCTGTGGATGACGCACTGTTATGGAGGATCTGTGGATGACGCACTGTTATGGAGGATCTGTGGATGATACACTGTTATGGGGGATCTGTGGGTAACGCGCTGTTATGGAGGATCTGTGGATGACGTGCTGTTATGGGGGTTCTGTGGATGAAGCGCTGTTATGGAGGATCTGTGGATGATGCACTGTTATGGGGGATCTGTGGATGAAGCACTGTTATGGGTTATCTATGGATGACGCACTGTTATGGGGGATCTGTGGATGACGTGCTGTTATGGAGGATCTGTGGATGAAGCGCTGTTATGGAGGATCTGTGGGTGACGCGCTGTTATGGAGGATCGGGAGATGATGCGCTGTTATGGGGGATCTATGGATGACGCTCTGTTATGGGGGATCTGTGGATGACGCACTGTTATGGGGGATCTGTGGATGACGCACTGTTATGGGGGATCTATGGATGACGCACTGTTATGGGGGATCTGTGGATGACGCGCTGTTATGGGGATCTGTGGATGAAGCACTGTTATGGAGGATCTGTGGATGACGCACTGTTATGGGGGATCTGTGCATGACACACTGTTATGGGGGATCTGTGGATGACGCACTGTTATGGGGGATCTGTGGATGACGCACTGTTATGGGGGATCTATGGATGACGCACTGTTATGGGGGATCTGTGGATGACGCACTGTTATGGGGGATCTGTGGATGACGCACTGTTATGGGGGATCTGTGGATGAAGCACTGTTATGGAGGATCTGTGGATGACGCACTGTTATGGGGGATCTGTGGATGACGCACTGTTATGGGGGATCTGTGGATGACGCACTGTTATGGGGGATCTGTGGATGACGCACTGTTATGGGGGATCTATGGATGACGCACTGTTATGGGGGATCTATGGATGATGCACTGTTATGGGGGATCTGTGGATGACGCACTGTTATGGGGGATCTGTGGATGACGCGCTGTTTTGGGGGATCTGTGGATGAAGCACTGTTATGGAGGATCTGTGGATGACGCGCTGTTATGAGGGATCTGTGGATGAAGCGCTGTTATGGGGGATCTGTGGATGATGCACTGTTATGGGGGATCTGTGGATGAAGCGCTGTTATGGGGGATCTGTGGATGATGCACTGTTATGGGGGATCTGTGGATGACGCGCTGTTATGGGGGATCTGTGGATGACGCACTGTTATGGGGGATCTGTGGATGAAGCGCTGTTATGGGGGATCTGTGGATGATGCACTGTTATGGGGGATCTGTGGATGACGCGCTGTTATGGGGGATCTGTGGATGACGCACTGTTATGGGGGATCTGTGGATGACGGACTGTTATGGGGGATATGTGGATGAAGCACTGTTATGGGGGATCTATGGATGACGCACTGTTATGGGGGATCTGTGGATGACGCGCTGTTATGGGGGATCTGTGGATGAAGCGCTGTTATGGGGGATCTGTGCATGACGCGCTGTTATGGAGGATCTGTGGATGACGCACTGTTATGGGGGATCTGTGGATGACGCACTGTTATGGGGGATCAGTGGATGAAACGCTGTTATGGGAGATCTGTGGATGAAGCACTGTTATGGGGGATCTGTGGATGACGTGCTGTTATGGAGGATCTGTGGATGAAGCGCTGTTATGGAGGATCTGTGGGTGACGCGCTGTTATGGAGGATCTGTGGATGATGCGCTGTTATGGGGGATCTATGGATGACGCTCTGTTATGGGGGATCTGTGGATGACGCACTGTTATGGGGCATCTGTGGATGACGCACTGTTATGGGGGATCCATGGATGACGCACTGTTATGGGGGATCTGTGGATGACGCGCTGTTATGGGGATCTGTGGATGAAGCACTGTTATGGAGGATCTGTGGATGACGCACTGTTATGGGGGATCTGTGCATGACACACTGTTATGGGGGATCTGTGGATGACGCACTGTTATGGGGGATCTGTGGATGACGCACTGTTATGGGGGATCTGTGGGTGACGTGCTGTTATAGAGGATCTGTGGATGACGCGCTGTTATGGAGGATCTGTGGATGAACTGCTGTTATGGAGGATCTGTGGGTGACGCGCTGTTATGGGAGATCTGTGGATGACGCTCTGTTATGGGGGATCTGTGGATGACGCACTGTTATGGGGGATCTGTGGATGACGCACTGTTATGGGGGATCTGTGGATGAAGCGCTGTTATGGAGGATCTGTGGATGATGCGCTGTTATGGGGGATCTGTGGATGACGCACTGTTATGGGGGATCTGTGGATGACGTGCTGTTATGTAGGATCTATGGATGACGCACTGTTATGGGGGATCTGTGGATGACGCGCTGTTATGGGGGATCTGTGGATGAAGCACTGTTATGGGGGATCTGTGGATGACGCACTGTTATGGGGGATCAGTGGATGAAACGCTGTTATGGGAGATCTGTGGATGAAGCACTGTTATGGGGGATCTGTGGGTGACGTGCTGTTATGGAGGATCTGTGGATGAAGCGCTGTTATGGAGGATCTGTGGGTGACGCGCTGTTATGGAGGATCGGGAGATGATGCGCTGTTATGGGGGATCTATGGATGACGCTCTGTTATGGGGGATCTGTGGATGACGCACTGTTATGGGGGATCTGTGGATGACGCACTGTTATGGGGGATCTATGGATGACGCACTGTTATGGGGGATCTGTGGATGACGCACTGTTATGGGGGATCTGTGGATGAAGCACTGTTATGGAGGATCTGTGGATGACGCACTGTTATGGGGGATCTGTGGATGACGCACTGTTATGGGGGATCTGTGGATGACGCACTGTTATGGGGGATTTGTGGATGACGCACTGTTATGGGGGATCTATGGATGACGCACTGTTATGGGGGATCTATGGATGATGCACTGTTATGGGGGATCTGTGGATGACGCACTGTTATGGGGGATCTGTGGATGACGCGCTGTTATGGGGGATCTGTGGATGAAGCACTGTTATGGAGGATCTGTGGATGACGCACTGTTATGAGGGATCTGTGGATGAAGCGCTGTTATGGGGGATCTGTGGATGATGCACTGTTATGGGGGATCTGTGGATGACGCGCTGTTATGGGGGATCTGTGGATGACGCACTGTTATGGGGGATCTGTGGATGACGGACTGTTATGGGGGATCTGTGGATGAAGCACTGTTATGGGGGATCTATGGATGACGCACTGTTATGGGGGATCTGTGGATGACGCGCTGTTATGGGGGATCTGTGGATGAAGCGCTGTTATGGGGGAACTGTGCATGACGCGCTGTTATGGAGGATCTGTGGATGACGCACTGTTATGGGGGATCTGTGGATGACGCACTGTTATGGGGGATCAGTGGATGAAACGCTGTTATGGGAGATCTGTGGATGAAGCACTGTTATGGGGGATCTGTGGATGACGTGCTGTTATGGAGGATCTGTGGATGAAGCGCTGTTATGGAGGATCTGTGGGTGACGCGCTGTTATGGAGGATCTGTGGATGATGCGCTGTTATGGGGGATCTATGGATGACGCTCTGTTATGGGGGATCTGTGGATGACGCACTGTTATGGGGGATCTGTGGATGACGCACTGTTATGGGGGATCCATGGATGACGCACTGTTATGGGGGATCTGTGGATGACGCGCTGTTATGGGGATCTGTGGATGAAGCACTGTTATGGAGGATCTGTGGATGACGCACTGTTATGGGGGATCTGTGCATGACACACTGTTATGGGGGATCTGTGGATGACGCACTGTTATGGGGGATCTGTGGATGACGCACTGTTATGGGGGATCTGTGGGTGACGTGCTGTTATAGAGGATCTGTGGATGACGCGCTGTTATGGAGGATCTGTGGATGAAGTGCTGTTATGGAGGATCTGTGGGTGACGCGCTGTTATGGGAGATCTGTGGATGACGCTCTGTTATGGGGGATCTGTGGATGACGCACTGTTATGGGGGATCTGTGGATGACGCACTGTTATGGGGGATCTGTGGATGAAGCGCTGTTATGGAGGATCTGTGGATGATGCGCTGTTATGGGGGATCTGTGGATGACGCACTGTTATGGGGGATCTGTGGATGACGTGCTGTTATGTAGGATCTATGGATGACGCACTGTTATGGGGGATCTGTGGATGACGCGCTGTTATGGGGGATCTGTGGATGACGCACTGTTATGGAGGATCTGTGGATGACGCACTGTTATGGAGGATCTGTGGATGATACACTGTTATGGGGGATCTGTGGGTAACGCGCTGTTATGGAGGATCTGTGGATGACGTGCTGTTATGGGGGTTCTGTGGATGAAGCGCTGTTATGGAGGATCTGTGGATGATGCACTGTTATGGGGGATCTGTGGATGAAGCACTGTTATGGGTTATCTATGGATGACGCACTGTTATGGGGGATCTGTGGATGACGTGCTGTTATGGGGGATCTGTGGATGAAGCACTGTTATGGGGGATCTGTGGATGATACACTGTTATGGATGATCTGTGGATGATGCACTGTTATGGGGGATCTGTGGATGACGCACTGTTATGGGGATCTGTGGATGACGCACTGTTATGGGGGATCTGTGGATGACGCGCTGTTATGGAGGATCTGTGGATGACGTGCTGTTATGGGGGATCTGTGGATGACGCACTGTTATGGGGGATCTGTGGATGACGCGCTGTTATGGGGGATCTGTGGATGACGCACTGTTATGGGGGATCTGTGGATGACGCGCTGTTATGGAGGATCTGTGGATGACGTGCTGTTATGGGGGATCTGTGGATGACGCACTGTTATGGGGGATCTGTGGATGACGCGCTGTTATGGGGGATCTGTGGATGAAGCACTGTTATGGGGGATCTGTGGATGACGCACTGTTATGGGGGATCTGTGGATGACGTGCTGTTATGTAGGATCTGTGGATGACGTGCTGTTATGGAGGATCTGTGGATGACGTGCTGTTATGGAGGATCTGTGGATGACGTGCTGTTATGGAGGATCTGTGGATGACGTGCTGTTATGGAGGATCTGTGGATGACGTGCTGTTATGGAGGATCTGTGGATGACGTGCTGTTATGTAGGATCTATGGATGACGCACTGTTATGGGGGATCTGTGGATGACGCGCTGCTATGGGGGATCTGTGGATGAAGCACTGTTATGGAGGATCTGTGGATGACGCACTGTTATGGGGGATCTGTGGATGACGCACTGTTATGGGGGATCTGTGGATGACACACTGTTATGGGGGATCTGTGGATGACGCACTGTTATGGAGGATCTGTGGATGACGCGCTGTTATGGAGGATCTGTGGATGACGTGCTGTTATGGGGGATCTGTGGATGACGCACTGTTATGGGGGATCTGTGGATGACGCACTGTTATGGGGGATCTGTGGATGACACACTGTTATGGGGGATCTGTGGATGACGCACTGTTATGGAGGATCTGTGGATGACGCACTGTTATGGAGGATCTGTGGATGATACACTGTTATGGGGGATCTGTGGGTAACGCGCTGTTATGGAGGATCTGTGGATGACGCACTGTTATGGGGGATCTGTGGATGACGCACTGTTATGGGGGATCTATGGATGATGCACTGTTATGGGGGATCTGTGGATGACGCACTGTTATGGGGGATCTGTGGATGACGCGCTGTTTTGGGGGATCTGTGGATGAAGCACTGTTATGGAGGATCTGTGGATGACGCGCTGTTATGAGGGATCTGTGGATGAAGCGCTGTTATGGGGGATCTGTGGATGATGCACTGTTATGGGGGATCTGTGGATGAAGCGCTGTTATGGGGGATCTGTGGATGATGCACTGTTATGGGGGATCTGTGGATGACGCGCTGTTATGGGGGATCTGTGGATGACGCACTGTTATGGGGGATCTGTGGATGAAGCGCTGTTATGGGGGATCTGTGGATGATGCACTGTTATGGGGGATCTGTGGATGACGCGCTGTTATGGGGGATCTGTGGATGACGCACTGTTATGGGGGATCTGTGGATGACGGACTGTTATGGGGGATATGTGGATGAAGCACTGTTATGGGGGATCTATGGATGACGCACTGTTATGGGGGATCTGTGGATGACGCGCTGTTATGGGGGATCTGTGGATGAAGCGCTGTTATGGGGGATCTGTGCATGACGCGCTGTTATGGAGGATCTGTGGATGACGCACTGTTATGGGGGATCTGTGGATGACGCACTGTTATGGGGGATCAGTGGATGAAACGCTGTTATGGGAGATCTGTGGATGAAGCACTGTTATGGGGGATCTGTGGATGACGTGCTGTTATGGAGGATCTGTGGATGAAGCGCTGTTATGGAGGATCTGTGGGTGACGCGCTGTTATGGAGGATCTGTGGATGATGCGCTGTTATGGGGGATCTATGGATGACGCTCTGTTATGGGGGATCTGTGGATGACGCACTGTTATGGGGCATCTGTGGATGACGCACTGTTATGGGGGATCCATGGATGACGCACTGTTATGGGGGATCTGTGGATGACGCGCTGTTATGGGGATCTGTGGATGAAGCACTGTTATGGAGGATCTGTGGATGACGCACTGTTATGGGGGATCTGTGCATGACACACTGTTATGGGGGATCTGTGGATGACGCACTGTTATGGGGGATCTGTGGATGACGCACTGTTATCGGGGATCTGTGGGTGACGTGCTGTTATAGAGGATCTGTGGATGACGCGCTGTTATGGAGGATCTGTGGATGAAGTGCTGTTATGGAGGATCTGTGGGTGACGCGCTGTTATGGGAGATCTGTGGATGACGCTCTGTTATGGGGGATCTGTGGATGACGCACTGTTATGGGGGATCTGTGGATGACGCACTGTTATGGGGGATCTGTGGATGAAGCGCTGTTATGGAGGATCTGTGGATGATGCGCTGTTATGGGGGATCTGTGGATGACGCACTGTTATGGGGGATCTGTGGATGACGTGCTGTTATGTAGGATCTATGGATGACGCACTGTTATGGGGGATCTGTGGATGACGCGCTGTTATGGGGGATCTGTGGATGAAGCACTGTTATGGGGGATCTGTGGATGACGCACTGTTATGGGGGATCAGTGGATGAAACGCTGTTATGGGAGATCTGTGGATGAAGCACTGTTATGGGGGATCTGTGGGTGACGTGCTGTTATGGAGGATCTGTGGATGAAGCGCTGTTATGGAGGATCTGTGGGTGACGCGCTGTTATGGAGGATCTGTGGATGACGCACTGTTATGGGGGATCTGTGGATGACGCACTGTTATGGGGGATCTGTGGATGACGCACTGTTATGGGGGATCTGTGGATGACGCACTGTTATGGGGGATTTGTGGATGACGCACTGTTATGGGGGATCTATGGATGACGCACTGTTATGGGGGATCTATGGATGATGCACTGTTATGGGGGATCTGTGGATGACGCACTGTTATGGGGGATCTGTGGATGACGCGCTGTTATGGGGGATCTGTGGATGAAGCACTGTTATGGAGGATCTGTGGATGACGCACTGTTATGAGGGATCTGTGGATGAAGCGCTGTTATGGGGGATCTGTGGATGATGCACTGTTATGGGGGATCTGTGGATGACGCGCTGTTATGGGGGATCTGTGGATGACGCACTGTTATGGGGGATCTGTGGATGACGGACTGTTATGGGGGATCTGTGGATGAAGCACTGTTATGGGGGATCTATGGATGACGCACTGTTATGGGGGATCTGTGGATGACGCGCTGTTATGGGGGATCTGTGGATGAAGCGCTGTTATGGGGGAACTGTGCATGACGCGCTGTTATGGAGGATCTGTGGATGACGCACTGTTATGGGGGATCTGTGGATGACGCACTGTTATGGGGGATCAGTGGATGAAACGCTGTTATGGGAGATCTGTGGATGAAGCACTGTTATGGGGGATCTGTGGATGACGTGCTGTTATGGAGGATCTGTGGATGAAGCGCTGTTATGGAGGATCTGTGGGTGACGCGCTGTTATGGAGGATCTGCGGATGATGCGCTGTTATGGGGGATCTATGGATGACGCTCTGTTATGGGGGATCTGTGGATGACGCACTGTTATGGGGGATCTGTGGATGACGCACTGTTATGGGGGATCCATGGATGACGCACTGTTATGGGGGATCTGTGGATGACGCGCTGTTATGGGGATCTGTGGATGAAGCACTGTTATGGAGGATCTGTGGATGACGCACTGTTATGGGGGATCTGTGCATGACACACTGTTATGGGGGATCTGTGGATGACGCACTGTTATGGGGGATCTGTGGATGACGCACTGTTATGGGGGATCTGTGGGTGACGTGCTGTTATAGAGGATCTGTGGATGACGCGCTGTTATGGAGGATCTGTGGATGAAGTGCTGTTATGGAGGATCTGTGGGTGACGCGCTGTTATGGGAGATCTGTGGATGACGCTCTGTTATGGGGGATCTGTGGATGATGCACTGTTATGGGGGATCTGTGGATGACGCACTGTTATGGGGGATCTGTGGATGAAGCGCTGTTATGGAGGATCTGTGGATGATGCGCTGTTATGGGGGATCTGTGGATGACGCACTGTTATGGGGGATCTGTGGATGACGTGCTGTTATGTAGGATCTATGGATGACGCACTGTTATGGGGGATCTGTGGATGACGCGCTGTTATGGGGGATCTGTGGATGACGCACTGTTATGGAGGATCTGTGGATGACGCACTGTTATGGAGGATCTGTGGATGATACACTGTTATGGGGGATCTGTGGGTAACGCGCTGTTATGGAGGATCTGTGGATGACGTGCTGTTATGGGGGTTCTGTGGATGAAGCGCTGTTATGGAGGATCTGTGGATGATGCACTGTTATGGGGGATCTGTGGATGAAGCAGTGTTATGGGTTATCTATGGATGACGCACTGTTATGGGGGATCTGTGGATGACGTGCTGTTATGGGGGATCTGTGGATGAAGCACTGTTATGGGGGATCTGTGGATGATACACTGTTATGGATGATCTGTGGATGATGCACTGTTATGGGGGATCTGTGGATGACGCACTGTTATGGGGATCTGTGGATGACGCACTGTTATGGGGGATCTGTGGATGACGCGCTGTTATGGAGGATCTGTGGATGACGTGCTGTTATGGGGGATCTGTGGATGACGCACTGTTATGGGGGATCTGTGGATGACGCGCTGTTATGGGGGATCTGTGGATGACGCACTGTTATGGGGGATCTGTGGATGACGCGCTGTTATGGAGGATCTGTGGATGACGTGCTGTTATGGGGGATCTGTGGATGACGCACTGTTATGGGGGATCTGTGGATGACGCGCTGTTATGGGGGATCTGTGGATGAAGCACTGTTATGGGGGATCTGTGGATGACGCACTGTTATGGGGGATCTGTGGATGACGTGCTGTTATGTAGGATCTGTGGATGACGTGCTGTTATGTAGGATCTGTGGATGACGTGCTGTTATGGAGGATCTGTGGATGACGTGCTGTTATGGAGGATCTGTGGATGACGTGCTGTTATGGAGGATCTGTGGATGACGTGCTGTTATGGAGGATCTGTGGATGACGTGCTGTTATGGAGGATCTGTGGATGACGTGCTGTTATGTAGGATCTATGGATGACGCACTGTTATGGGGGATCTGTGGATGACGCGCTGCTATGGGGGATCTGTGGATGAAGCACTGTTATGGAGGATCTGTGGATGACGCACTGTTATGGGGGATCTGTGGATGACGCACTGTTATGGGGGATCTGTGGATGACACACTGTTATGGGGGATCTGTGGATGACGCACTGTTATGGAGGATCTGTGGATGACGCGCTGTTATGGAGGATCTGTGGATGACGTGCTGTTATGGGGGATCTGTGGATGACGCACTGTTATGGGGGATCTGTGGATGACGCACTGTTATGGGGGATCTGTGGATGACACACTGTTATGGGGGATCTGTGGATGACGCACTGTTATGGAGGATCTGTGGATGACGCACTGTTATGGAGGATCTGTGGATGATACACTGTTATGGGGGATCTGTGGGTAACGCGCTGTTATGGAGGATCTGTGGATGACGTGCTGTTATGGGGGTTCTGTGGATGAAGCGCTGTTATGGAGGATCTGTGGATGATGCACTGTTATGGGGGATCTGTGGATGAAGCACTGTTATGGGTTATCTATGGATGACGCACTGTTATGGGGGATCTGTGGATGACGTGCTGTTATGGGGGATCTGTGGATGAAGCACTGTTATGGGGGATCTGTGGATGATACACTGTTATGGATGATCTGTGGATGATGCACTGTTATGGGGGATCTGTGGATGACGCACTGTTATGGGGATCTGTGGATGACGCACTGTTATGGGGGATCTGTGGATGACGCGCTGTTATGGAGGATCTGTGGATGACGTGCTGTTATGGGGGATCTGTGGATGACGCACTGTTATGGGGGATCTGTGGATGACGCGCTGTTATGGGGGATCTGTGGATGACGCACTGTTATGGGGGATCTGTGGATGACGCGCTGTTATGGAGGATCTGTGGATGACGTGCTGTTATGGGGGATCTGTGGATGACGCACTGTTATGGGGGATCTGTGGATGACGCGCTGTTATGGGGGATCTGTGGATGAAGCACTGTTATGGGGGATCTGTGGATGACGCACTGTTATGGGGGATCTGTGGATGACGTGCTGTTATGTAGGATCTGTGGATGACGTGCTGTTATGGAGGATCTGTGGATGACGTGCTGTTATGGAGGATCTGTGGATGACGTGCTGTTATGGAGGATCTGTGGATGACGTGCTGTTATGGAGGATCTGTGGATGACGTGCTGTTATGGAGGATCTGTGGATGACGTGCTGTTATGTAGGATCTATGGATGACGCACTGTTATGGGGGATCTGTGGATGACGCGCTGCTATGGGGGATCTGTGGATGAAGCACTGTTATGGAGGATCTGTGGATGACGCACTGTTATGGGGGATCTGTGGATGACGCACTGTTATGGGGGATCTGTGGATGACACACTGTTATGGGGGATCTGTGGATGACGCACTGTTATGGAGGATCTGTGGATGACGCGCTGTTATGGAGGATCTGTGGATGACGTGCTGTTATGGGGGATCTGTGGATGAAGCGCTGTTATGGATGATCTGTGGATGACGTGCTGTTATGGAGGATCTGTGGATGACGTGCTGTTATGTAGGATCTGTGGATGACGTGCTGTTATGGAGGATCTGTGGATGACGTGCTGTTATGGAAGATCTGTGGATGACGTGCTGTTATGGAGGATCTGTGGATGACGTGCTGTTATGGAGGATCTGTGGATGACGTGCTGTTATGGAGGATCTGTGGATGACGTGCTGTTATGGAGGATCTGTGGATGACGTGCTGTTATGGAGGATCTGTGGATGACGTGCTGTTATGTAGGATCTATGGATGACGCACTGTTATGGGGGATCTGTGGATGACGCGCTGCTATGGGGGATCTGTGGATGAAGCACTGTTATGGAGGATCTGTGGATGACGCACTGTTATGGGGGATCTGTGGATGACGCACTGTTATGGGGGATCTGTGGATGACACACTGTTATGGGGGATCTGTGGATGACGCACTGTTATGGAGGATCTGTGGATGACGCAATGTTATGGAGGATCTGTGGATGACGCACTGTTATGGGGGATCTGTGGGTAACGCGCTGTTATGGAGGATCTGTGGATGACGTGCTGTTATGGGGGTTCTGTGGATGACGCACTGTTATGGGGGATCTGTGGGTGACGTGCTGTTATGGGGGATCTGTGGATGACGTGCTGTTATGGGGGATCTGTGGATGAAGCACTGTTATGGGGGATCTGTGGATGATACACTGTTATGGGGGATCTGTGGATGACGCGCTGTTATGGAGGATCTGTTTATGACGTGCTGTTATGGGGGATCTGTGGATGACGCACTGTTATGAGGGATCTGTGGATGACGCGCTGTTATGGGGGATCTGTGGATGACGCGCTGTTATGGAGGATCTGTGGATGACGCACTGTTATGGAGGATCTGTTTATGACGTGCTGTTATGGGGGATCTGTGGATGACGCACTGTTATGGGGGATCTGTGGATGACGCACTGTTATGGGGGATCTGTGGATGACGCACTGTTATGGGGGATCTGTGGATGACGCGCTGTTATGGAGGATCTGTGGATGACGTGCTGTTATGGGGGATCTGTGGATGACGCACTGTTATGGGGGATCTGTGGATGACGCGCTGTTATGGAGGATCTGTGGATGACGCACTGTTATGAGGGATCTGTGGATGACGTGCTGTTATGGGGGATCTGTGGATGAAGCGCTGTTATGAGGGATCTGTGGGTGAAGCGCTGTTATGGATGATCTGTGGATGATGCACTGTTATGGAGGATCTGTGGATGATGCACTGTTATGGGGGATCTGTGGGTGACGCCATATTATTTGACATGTAAGGCAGGCATGCTTTATTGTCGGTATCATTGTCAGTATGTATTTCCTCCTTGGTTACATAGTTGCACTCAGTGAATTAGCCCTGAGCATTATTTTAATAAATGATGACTTTTCCTGTAGATTTCATTACCTTTGGAATCTCTGGGCTTCCTGACATTTCCCTCCCCTGACAGTACAGAGACCTGCGCCAGGATCCATCTCTCTCCAGCCCAATATAAGTGAACGGTTTCTAATTTAATCCTTACAGCAAAGATAGAGGAATCCTCTGCACTTTTTTACCTGATTTGCTCCATTCTCAGATTCCTTTTCTATTCGATGATTCAGATCTCAACAAACCACAAATCTGAAAGCCGCCATTGAAAACAGTAAGTGCAGAATGATGGGGACATAAAGTATCACAAGGATTCCTGGAGAACGGTTTAATAGAAAACTTCTGTCAACATTAGTCTAAAGAAAATTTCTATTGACTCCAATCCTTTATATTACAGGAATCTATTGTGAGCTCCCCACCAGTATCCTATGGATCAGTATCCCATGTATTGTCTGGCTCCCCACCAGCACCCTATGGACCAGTATCCCATGTATTGTCCAACCCCCACCAGTATCCTATGGACCAGTATCCCATGTATTGTCCAACCCCCACCAGTATCATATGGACCAGTATCCCATGTATTGTCTGGCTCCCCACCAGCACCCTTTGGACCAGTATCTCATGTATTGTCCAACCCCCACCAGTATCCTATGGACCAGTATCCCATGTATTGTCCAACCCCCACCAGTATCCTATGGACCAGTATCCCATGTATTGTCTGGCTCCCCACCAGCACCCTATGGACCAGTATCTCATGTATTGTCCGCCCCCACCAGTATCCTATGGACCAGTATCTCATGTATTGTCTGCCCCCACCAGCACCCTATGGACCAGTATCCCATGTATTGTCCAACCCCCACCAGAATCCTATGGACCAGTATCCCATGTATTGTCCACCCCCACCAGTATCCTATGGACCAGTATCCCATGTATTGTCCGCCCCCACCAGTATCCAATGGACCAGTATTCCATGTATTGTCCGGCCCCCACCAGCACCCTATGGACCAGTATCCCATGTATTGTCCGCCCCCACCAGTATCCTATGGACCAGTATCCCATATATTGTCCGCCCCCCACCAGTATCTTATGGGTCAGTATCCCATGTATTGTCCGCCCCCCACCAGTATCCTATGGACCTGTATCTCATGTATTATCCGGCCCCCACCAGTATCCCATGGACCAGTATCCCATGTATTGTCCGCCACAACCAGTATCCTATGGACCAGTATCCCTTGTATTGTCCGCCCCCCACCAGTATCTTATGGGTCAGTATCCCATGTATTGTTCGCCCCCCACCAGTATCCTATGGACCAGTATCTCATGTATTATCTGGCCCCCACCAGTATCCTATGGACCAGTATCTCATGTATTATCCGGCCCCCACCAGTATCCTATGGACCAGTATCCCATGTATTGTCTCACCCCCACCAGTATCCTATGGACCAGTATCCCATGTATTGTCCGCCCCCCACCAGTATCTTATGGGTCAGTATCCCATCTATTGTCTGGCCCCCACCAGTATCCTATGGACCAGTATCCCATGTATTGTTTCGCCCCCACCAGTATCCTATGGACCAGTATCCTATGTATTGTCCGCCCCCCACCAGTATCTTATGGGTCAGTATCCCATCTATTGTCTGGCCCCCACCAGTATCCTATGGACCAGTATCTCATGTATTAACCAGCCCCCACCAGTATCCTATGGACCTGTATCCCATGTATTGTCCGCCCCCACCAGTATCCTATGGACCAGTATCCCATGTATTGTCCACCCCCACCAGTATCCTTTGGACCACTATCCCATGTATTGTCCTCCCCCCACCAGTATCTTATGGGTCAGTATCCCATGTATTGTCTGGCCCCCACCAGTATCCTATGGATCAGTATCTCATGTATTATCCAGCCCCCACCAGTATCCTATGGACCAGTATCCCATGTATTGTCTCGCCCCCACCAGTATCCTATGGACCAGTATCCCATGTATTATCTAGCCCCCACCAGTATCCTATGGACCAGTATCTCATGTATTATCCGGCCCCCACCAGTATCCTATGGACCTGTATCCCATGTATTGTCTCGCCCCCACCAGTATCCTATGGACCAGTATCCCATGTATTATCCGGCACCCACCAGTATCCTATGGACCAGTATCCCATGTATTGTCCGCCCCCCACCAGTATCCTATGGACCAGTATCCCATGTATTGTCTGGCTCCCACCAATATCCTATGGACCAGTAACCCATGCATTGTCCGTCCCCCACCAGTAACCTATGGACCAGTATACCATGTATTGTCCACCCACTACCAGTATCCTATGGACCAGCATCCCATGTATTGTCCAACCCCACCTGTATCCTATGGACCAGTATCCCATGTATTGGTCGCCCCCCACCAGTATCCTATGGACCAGTATCCCATGTATTGTCCAACCCCCACCAGTATCCTATGGACCAGTATCCCATGTATTATCCGGCCCCCACCAGTATCCTATGGACCAGTATCCCATGTATTGTCTGGCCCCCACCAGTATCCTATGGACCAGTATCCCATGTATTATCCGGCCCCCACCAGTATCCTATGGACCAGTAGCCCATGTATTGTCCAACACCCACCAGTATCTTATGGACCAGTATCCCATGTATTGTCCGACCCCCACCAGTATCCTATGGACCAGTATCCCATGTATTGTCTGCCCCCACCAGTAACCTATGGACCAGTATCCCATGTATTGTCTGGCCCCCACCAGTATCCTATGGACCAGTATCCCATGGATTGTCTGGCCCCCACCAGTATCCTATGGACCAGCATCCCATGTATAATCCGACCCCACCAGTATCCTATGGACCAGTATCCCATGTATTGTCCGACCCCCACCAGTATCCTATGGATCAGTATCCCATGTATTGTCCGGCCCCCACCAGTATCCTATGGACCAGTATCCCATGTATTGTCTCGCCCCCACCAGTATCCTATGGACCAGTATCCCATGTATTGTTCGGCCCCCACCAGTATCCTATGGACCATTATCCCATGGATTGTCCGCCCCCCACCAGTGTCCTATGGACCAGTATCCCATGTATTGTCCGACCCCCACCAGTATCCTATGGACCAGTATCCCATGTATTGTCCGGCCCCCACCAGTATCCTATGGACCAGTATCCCATGTATTGTCTGGCCCCCACCAGTATCCTATGGACCAGTATCCCATGTATTGTCCGACCCCCACCAGTATCCTATGGACCAGTATCCCATGTATTGTCGGCCCCACCAATATCCTATGGACCAGTATCCCATGTATTGTCCGCCCCCACCAGTATCCTATGGACCAGTATCCCATTTATTGTCCGCCCCCCACCAGTATCGTATGGACCAGTATCCCATGTATTGTCCGTCCCACCAGTATCCTATGGACCAGTATCCCATGTATTGTCCGTCCCACCAGTATCCTATGGACCAGTATCCCATGTATTGTCCGCACCCACCAGTATAATATGGACCAGTATCCCATGTATTTTCCGCCCCCACCAGTATCCTATGGACCAGTATCCCATGTATTGTCTGCCCCCACCAGTATCCTATGGACCAGTATCTCATGTATTATCCGCCCCACCAGTATCCTATGGACCAGTATCCCATGTATTGTCCGCCCCCCACCAGTATCCTATGGACCAGTATCCCATTTATTGTCTGGCCCCAACCAATATCCTATGGACCAGTATCCCATGCATTGTCTGCCCCTCACCAGTATCCTATGGACCAGTATCCCATGTATTGTTCGACCCCCACCAGTATCCTATGGACCAGTACCCCATGTATTGTCCGCCCCCACCAGTATCCTATGGACCTGTATCCCATGTATTGTCTGCCCCCACCAGTATCCTATGGACCAGTATCCCATGTATTGTCCGACCCCCACCTGTATCCTATGGACCAGTATCCCATGTATTGTCCGCCCCCACCAGTATCCTATGGACCAGTATCCCATGTATTGTCCGCCCCCCACCAGTATCGTATGGACCAGTATCCCATGCATTGTCCGTCCCACCAGTATCCTATGGACCAGTATCCCATGTATTGTCCGTCCCACCAGTATCCTATGGACCAGTATCCCATGTATTGTCCGCCCCCACCAGTATCCTATGGACCAGTATCCCATGTATTGTCCGCCCCCACCAGTATCCTATGGACCAGTATCCCATGTATTGTCTCGCCCCCACCAGTATCCTATGGACCAGTATCCCATGTATTATCTAGCCCCCACCAGTATCCTATGGACCAGTATCTCATGTATTATCCGGCCCCCACCAGTATCCTATGGACCTGTATCCCATGTATTGTCTCGCCCCCACCAGTATCCTATGGACCAGTATCCCATGTATTATCCGGCACCCACCAGTATCCTATGGACCAGTATCCCATGTATTGTCCGCCCTCCACCAGTATCCTATGGACCAGTATCCCATGTATTGTCTGGCTCCCACCAATATCCTATGGACCAGTAACCCATGCATTGTCCGTCCCCCACCAGTAACCTATGGACCAGTATACCATGTATTGTCCACCCACTACCAGTATCCTATGGACCAGCATCCCATGTATTGTCCAACCCCACCTGTATCCTATGGACCAGTATCCCATGTATTGGTCGCCCCCCACCAGTATCCTATGGACCAGTATCCCATGTATTGTCCAACCCCCACCAGTATCCTATGGACCAGTATCCCATGTATTATCCGGCCCCCACCAGTATCCTATGGACCAGTATCCCATGTATTGTCTGGCCCCCACCAGTATCCTATGGACCAGTATCCCATGTATTATCCGGCCCCCACCAGTATCCTATGGACCAGTAGCCCATGTATTGTCCAACACCCACCAGTATCTTATGGACCAGTATCCCATGTATTGTCCGACCCCCACCAGTATCCTATGGACCAGTATCCCATGTATTGTCTGCCCCCACCAGTAACCTATGGACCAGTATCCCATGTATTGTCTGGCCCCCACCAGTATCCTATGGACCAGTATCCCATGGATTGTCTGGCCCCCACCAGTATCCTATGGACCAGCATCCCATGTATAATCCGGACCCCACCAGTATCCTATGGACCAGTATCCCATGTATTGTCCGACCCCCACCAGTATCCTATGGATCAGTATCCCATGTATTGTCCGGCCCCCACCAGTATCCTATGGACCAGTATCCCATGTATTGTCTCGCCCCCACCAGTATCCTATGGACCAGTATCCCATGTATTGTTCGGCCCCCACCAGTATCCTATGGACCATTATCCCATGGATTGTCCGCCCCCCACCAGTGTCCTATGGACCAGTATCCCATGTATTGTCCGACCCCCACCAGTATCCTATGGACCAGTATCCCATGTATTGTCCGGCCCCCACCAGTATCCTATGGACCAGTATCCCATGTATTGTCTGGCCCCCACCAGTATCCTATGGACCAGTATCCCATGTATTGTCCGACCCCCACCAGTATCCTATGGACCAGTATCCCATGTATTGTCGGCCCCACCAATATCCTATGGACCAGTATCCCATGTATTGTCCGCCCCCACCAGTATCCTATGGACCAGTATCCCATTTATTGTCCGCCCCCCACCAGTATCGTATGGACCAGTATCCCATGTATTGTCCGTCCCACCAGTATCCTATGGACCAGTATCCCATGTATTGTCCGTCCCACCAGTATCCTATGGACCAGTATCCCATGTATTGTCCGCACCCACCAGTATAATATGGACCAGTATCCCATGTATTTTCCGCCCCCACCAGTATCCTATGGACCAGTATCCCATGTATTGTCTGCCCCCACCAGTATCCTATGGACCAGTATCTCATGTATTATCCGCCCCACCAGTATCCTATGGACCAGTATCCCATGTATTGTCCGCCCCCCACCAGTATCCTATGGACCAGTATCCCATTTATTGTCTGGCCCCAACCAATATCCTATGGACCAGTATCCCATGCATTGTCTGCCCCTCACCAGTATCCTATGGACCAGTATCCCATGTATTGTTCGACCCCCACCAGTATCCTATGGACCAGTACCCCATGTATTGTCCGCCCCCACCAGTATCCTATGGACCTGTATCCCATGTATTGTCTGCCCCCACCAGTATCCTATGGACCAGTATCCCATGTATTGTCCGACCCCCACCTGTATCCTATGGACCAGTATCCCATGTATTGTCCGCCCCCACCAGTATCCTATGGACCAGTATCCCATGTATTGTCCGCCCCCCACCAGTATCGTATGGACCAGTATCCCATGCATTGTCCGTCCCACCAGTATCCTATGGACCAGTATCCCATGTATTGTCCGTCCCACCAGTATCCTATGGACCAGTATCCCATGTATTGTCCGCCCCCACCAGTATCCTATGGACCAGTATCCCATGTATTGTCCGCCCCCACCAGTATCCTATGGACCAGTATCCCATGTATTGTCTCGCCCCCACCAGTATCCTATGGACCAGTATCCCATGTATTATCTAGCCCCCACCAGTATCCTATGGACCAGTATCTCATGTATTATCCGGCCCCCACCAGTATCCTATGGACCTGTATCCCATGTATTGTCTCGCCCCCACCAGTATCCTATGGACCAGTATCCCATGTATTATCCGGCACCCACCAGTATCCTATGGACCAGTATCCCATGTATTGTCCGCCCTCCACCAGTATCCTATGGACCAGTATCCCATGTATTGTCTGGCTCCCACCAATATCCTATGGACCAGTAACCCATGCATTGTCCGTCCCCCACCAGTAACCTATGGACCAGTATACCATGTATTGTCCACCCACTACCAGTATCCTATGGACCAGCATCCCATGTATTGTCCAACCCCACCTGTATCCTATGGACCAGTATCCCATGTATTGGTCGCCCCCCACCAGTATCCTATGGACCAGTATCCCATGTATTGTCCAACCCCCACCAGTATCCTATGGACCAGTATCCCATGTATTATCCGGCCCCCACCAGTATCCTATGGACCAGTATCCCATGTATTGTCTGGCCCCCACCAGTATCCTATGGACCAGTATCCCATGTATTATCCGGCCCCCACCAGTATCCTATGGACCAGTAGCCCATGTATTGTCCAACACCCACCAGTATCTTATGGACCAGTATCCCATGTATTGTCCGACCCCCACCAGTATCCTATGGACCAGTATCCCATGTATTGTCTGCCCCCACCAGTAACCTATGGACCAGTATCCCATGTATTGTCTGGCCCCCACCAGTATCCTATGGACCAGTATCCCATGGATTGTCTGGCCCCCACCAGTATCCTATGGACCAGCATCCCATGTATAATCCGGACCCCACCAGTATCCTATGGACCAGTATCCCATGTATTGTCCGACCCCCACCAGTATCCTATGGATCAGTATCCCATGTATTGTCCGGCCCCCACCAGTATCCTATGGACCAGTATCCCATGTATTGTCTCGCCCCCACCAGTATCCTATGGACCAGTATCCCATGTATTGTTCGGCCCCCACCAGTATCCTATGGACCATTATCCCATGGATTGTCCGCCCCCCACCAGTGTCCTATGGACCAGTATCCCATGTATTGTCCGACCCCCACCAGTATCCTATGGACCAGTATCCCATGTATTGTCCGGCCCCCACCAGTATCCTATGGACCAGTATCCCATGTATTGTCTGGCCCCCACCAGTATCCTATGGACCAGTATCCCATGTATTGTCCGACCCCCACCAGTATCCTATGGACCAGTATCCCATGTATTGTCGGCCCCACCAATATCCTATGGACCAGTATCCCATGTATTGTCCGCCCCCACCAGTATCCTATGGACCAGTATCCCATTTATTGTCCGCCCCCCACCAGTATCGTATGGACCAGTATCCCATGTATTGTCCGTCCCACCAGTATCCTATGGACCAGTATCCCATGTATTGTCCGTCCCACCAGTATCCTATGGACCAGTATCCCATGTATTGTCCGCACCCACCAGTATAATATGGACCAGTATCCCATGTATTTTCCGCCCCCACCAGTATCCTATGGACCAGTATCCCATGTATTGTCTGCCCCCACCAGTATCCTATGGACCAGTATCCCATGTATTATCCGCCCCACCAGTATCCTATGGACCAGTATCCCATGTATTGTCCGCCCCCCACCAGTATCCTATGGACCAGTATCCCATTTATTGTCTGGCCCCAACCAATATCCTATGGACCAGTATCCCATGCATTGTCTGCCCCTCACCAGTATCCTATGGACCAGTATCCCATGTATTGTTCGACCCCCACCAGTATCCTATGGACCAGTACCCCATGTATTGTCCGCCCCCACCAGTATCCTATGGACCTGTATCCCATGTATTGTCTGCCCCCACCAGTATCCTATGGACCAGTATCCCATGTATTGTCCGACCCCCACCTGTATCCTATGGACCAGTATCCCATGTATTGTCCGCCCCCACCAGTATCCTATGGACCAGTATCCCATGTATTGTCCGCCCCCCACCAGTATCGTATGGACCAGTATCCCATGCATTGTCCGTCCCACCAGTATCCTATGGACCAGTATCCCATGTATTGTCCGTCCCACCAGTATCCTATGGACCAGTATCCCATGTATTGTCCGCCCCCACCAGTATCCTATGGACCAGTATCCCATGTATTGTCCGCCCCCACCAGTATCCTATGGACCAGTATCCCATGTATTGTCTGCCCCCACCAGTATCCTATGGACCAGTATCCCATGTATTGTCCGCCCCCACCAGTATCCTATGGACCAGTATCCCATGTATTATACGCCCCCACCAGTATCCTATGGACCAGTATCCCATGTATTGTCCGCCCCCCACCAGTATCCTATGGACCAGTATCCCATTTATTGTCTGGCCCCAACCAATATCCTGTGGACCAGTATCCCATGCATTGTCTGCCCCTCACCAGTATCCTATGGACCAGTATCTCATGTATTGTTCGACCCCCACCAGTATACTATGGACCAGTACACCATGTATTGTCCGCCCCCACCAGTATCCTATGGATCTGTATCCCATGTATTGTCTGCCCCCACCAGTATCCTATGGACCAGTATCCCATGTATTGTCCGACCCCTACCAGTATCCTATGGACCAGTATCCCATGTATTGTCTGCCCCCACCAGTATCCTATGGACCAGTATCCCATGTACTGTCCGACTCCCACCAGTATCCTATGGACCAGTATCCCATGCAATGTCGGACCCCCACCAGTATCGTATGGACCAGTATCCCATGTGTTGTCCACCCCCACCAGTATCCTATGGACCAGTATCCCATGTATTGTCCGCCCCCCACCAGTATCCTATGGACCTGTATCCCATGTATTGTCTGGCCCCCACCAGTATCCTATGGACCAGTATCCCATGTATTGTCCGCCCCCACCAGTATCCTATGGACCTGTATCCCATGTATTGTCTGGCCCCCACCAGTATCCTATGGACCAGTATCCCATGTATTGTCGGACCCCCACCAGTATCGTATGGACCAGTATCCCATGTATTGTCCGATCCCACCAGTATCCTTTGGACCAGTATCCCTTGTATTGTCTGACCCCCACCAGTATCCTATGGACCTGTATCCCATGTATTGTCTGACCCCCACCAGTATCCTATGGACCAGTATCCCATGTATTATCCGGCCCCCACCAGAATCCTATGGACCAGTATCCCATGTATTGTCCAACACCCACCAGTATCTTATGGACCAGTATCCCATGTATTGTCCGACCCCCACCAGTATCCTATGGACCAGTATCCCATGTATTGTCTGCCCCCACCAGTAACCTATGGACCAGTATCCCATGTATTGTCTGGCCCCCACCAGTATCCTATGGACCAGTATCCCATGGATTGTCTGGCCCCCACCAGTATCCTATGGACCAGCATCCCATGTATAATCCGGACCCCACCAGTATCCTATGGACCAGTATCCCATGTATTGTCCGAACCCCACCAGTATCCTATGGATCAGTATCCCATGTATTGTCCGGCCCCCACCAGTATCCTATGGACCAGTATCCCATGTATTGTCTCGCCCCCACCAGTATCCTATGGACCAGTATCCCATGTATTGTTCGGCCCCCACCAGTATCCTATGGAACATTATCCCATGGATTGTCCGCCCCCCACCAGTATCCTATGGACCAGTATCCCATGTATTGTCCGACCCCCACCAGTATCCTATGGACCAGTATCCCATGTATTGTCTGCCCCCACCAGTATCCTATGGACCAGTATCCCATGTATTATCCGCCCCACCAGTATCCTATGGACCAGTATCCCATGTATTGTCCGCCCCCCACCAGTATCCTATGGACGAGTATCCCATTTATTGTCTGGCCCCAACCAATATCCTATGGACCAGTATCCCATGCATTGTCTGCCCCTCACCAGTATCCTATGGACCAGTATCCCATGTATTGTTCGACCCCCACCAGTATCCTATGGACCAGTACCCCATGTATTGTCCGCCCCCACCAGTATCCTATGGACCTGTATCCCATGTATTGTCTGCCCCCACCAGTATCCTATGGACCAGTATCCCATGTATTGTCCGACCCCCACCTGTATCCTATGGACCAGTATCCCATGTATTGTCCGCCCCCACCAGTATCCTATGGACCAGTATCCCATGTATTGTCCGCCCCCCACCAGTATCGTATGGACCAGTATCCCATGCATTGTCCGTCCCACCAGTATCCTATGGACCAGTATCCCATGTATTGTCCGTCCCACCAGTATCCTATGGACCAGTATCCCATGTATTGTCCGCCCCCACCAGTATCCTATGGACCAGTATCCCATGTATTGTCCGCCCCCACCAGTATCCTATGGACCAGTATCCCATGTATTGTCTGCCCCCACCAGTATCCTATGGACCAGTATCCCATGTATTGTCCGCCCCCACCAGTATCCTATGGACCAGTATCCCATGTATTATCCGCCCCCACCAGTATCCTATGGACCAGTATCCCATGTATTGTCCGCCCCCCACCAGTATCCTATGGACCAGTATCCCATTTATTTTCTGGCCCCAACCAATATCCTGTGGACCAGTATCCCATGCATTGTCTGCCCCTCACCAGTATCCTATGGACCAGTATCCCATGTATTGTTCGACCCCCACCAGTATCCTATGGACCAGTACACCATGTATTGTCCGCCCCCACCAGTATCCTATGGATCTGTATCCCATGTATTGTCTGCCCCCACCAGTATCCTATGGACCAGTACCCCATGTATTGTCCGACCCTTACCAGTATCCTATGGACCAGTATCCCATGTATTGTCTGCCCCCATCAGTATCCTATGGACCAGTATCCCATGTACTGTCCGACTCCCACCAGTATCCTATGGACCAGTATCCCATGCAATGTCGGACCCCCACCAGTATCGTATGGACCAGTATCCCATGTGTTGTCCACCCCCACCAGTATCCTATGGACCAGTATCCCATGTATTGTCCGCCCCCCACCAGTATCCTATGGACCTGTATCCCATGTATTGTCTGGCCCCCACCAGTATCCTATGGACCAGTATCCCATGTATTGTCCGCCCCCACCAGTATCCTATGGACCTGTATCCCATGTATTGTCTGTCCCCCACCAGTATCCTATGGACCAGTATCCCATGTATTGTCGGACCCCCACCAGTATCGTATGGACCAGTATCCCATGTATTGTCCGTTCCCACCAGTATCCTATGGACCAGTATCCCTTGTATTGTCTGACCCCCACCAGTATCCTATGGACCTGTATCCCATGTATTGTCTGCCCCCACCAGTATCCTATGGACCAGTATCCCATGTATTGTCTGCCCCCACCAGTATCCAATGGACCTGTATCCCATGTATTGTCTGCCCCCACCAGTATCCTATGGACCAGTATCCCATGTATTGTCCGACCCCCACCAGTATCCTATGGACCAGTACCCCATGTATTGTCTGCCCCCACCAGTATCCTATGGACCTGTATCCCATGTATTGTCTGCCCCCACCAGTATCCTATGGTCCAGTATTCCATGTATTGTCCGCCCCCACCAGTATCCTATGGACCAGTATCCCATGTATTGTCCGTCCCACCAGTATCCTATGGACCAGTATCCCATGTATTGTCCGTCCCACCAGTATACTATGGACCAGTACCCCATGTATTGTCCGCCCCCACCAGTATCCTATGGACCAGTATCCCATGTATTGTCTGCCCCCACCAGTATCCTATGGACCAGTATCCCATGTATTGTCTGCCCCCACCAGTATCCTATGGACCAGTATCCCATGTATTGTCCGCCCCCACTAGTATCCTATGGACCAGTATCCCATGTATTATCCGCCCCCACCAGTATCCTATGAACCAGTATCCCATGTATTGTCCGCCCCCCACCAGTATCCTATGGACCAGTATCCCATTTATTTTCTGGCCCCAACCAATATCCTATGGACCAGTATCCCATGCATTGTCTGCCCCTCACCAGTGTCCTATGGACCAGTATCCCATGTATTGTTCGACCCCCACCAGTATCCTATGGACCAGTACCCCATGTATTGCCCGCCCCCACCAGTATCCTATGGACCTGTATCCCATGTATTGTCTGCCCCCACCAGTATCCTAGGGACCAGTATCCCATGTATTGTCCGACCCCCACCAGTATCCTATGGACCAGTATCCCATGTATTGTCTGCCCCCACCAGTATCCTATGGACCAGTATCCCATGTACTGTCCGACTCCCACCAGTATCCTATGGACCAGTATCCCATGCAATGTCGGACCCCCTGCAGTATCGTATGGACCAGTATCCCATGTATTGTCCGCCCCCACCAGTATCCTATGGACCAGTATCCCATGTATTGTCCGCCCCCCACCAGTATCCTATGGACCTGTATCCCATGTATTGTCTGGCCCCCACCAGTATCCTATGGACCTGTATCCCATGTATTGTCTGGCCCCCACCAGTATCCTATGGACCAGTATCCCATGTATTGTCCGCCCCCACCAGTATAATATGGACTTGTATCCCATGTATTGTCTGGCCCCCACCAGTATCCTATGGACCAGTATCCCATGTATTGTCGGACCCCCACCAGTATCGTATGGACCAGTATCCCATGTATTGTCCGATCCAACCAGTATCCTATGGACCAGTATCCCTTGTATTGTCCGACTCCCACCAGTATCCTATGGACCTGTATCCCATGTATTGTCTGCCCGCACTAGTATCTTATGGACCAGTATCCCATGTATTGTCTGCCCCCACCAGTATCCTATGGACCTGTATCCGATGTATTGTCTGCCCCCACCAGTATCCTATGGACCAGTATCCCATGTATTGTCCGACACCCACCAGTATCCTATGGACCAGTACCCCATGTATTGTCTGCCCCCACCAGTATCCTAGGGACCAGTATCCCATGTATTGTCCGACCCCCACCAGTATCCTATGGACCAGTATCCCATGTATTGTCTGCCCCCACCAGTATCCTATGGACCAGTATCCCATGTACTGTCCGACTCCCACCAGTATCCTATGGACCAGTATCCCATGCATTGTCGGACCCCCTGCAGTATCGTATGGACCAGTATCCCATGTATTGTCCGCCCCCACCAGTATCCTATGGACCAGTATCCCATGTATTGTCCGCCCCCCACCAGTATCCTATGGACCTGTATCCCATGTATTGTCTGGCCCCCACCAGTATCCTATGGACCTGTATCCCATGTATTGTCTGGCCCCCACCAGTATCCTATGGACCAGTATACCATGTATTGTCCGCCCCCACCAGTATCCTATGGACTTGTATCCCATGTATTGTCTGGCCCCCACCAGTATCCTATGGACCAGTATCCCATGTATTGTCGGACCCCTACCAGTATTGTATGGACCAGTATCCCATGTATTGTCCGATCCCACCAGTATCCTATGGACCAGTATCCCTTGTATTGTCCGACCCCCACCAGTATCCTATGGACCTGTATCCCATGTATTGTCTGCCCGCACCAGTATCTTATGGACCAGTATCCCATGTATTGTCTGCCCCCACCAGTATCCTATGGACCTGTATCCCATGTATTGTCTGCCCCCACCAGTATCCTATGGACCAGTATCCCATGTATTGTCCGACACCCACCAGTATCCTATGGACCAGTACCCCATGTATTGTCTGCCCCCACCAGTATACTATGGACCTGTATCCGATGTATTGTCTGCCCCACCAGTATCCTATGGTCCAGTATTCCATGTATTGTCCGCCCCCACCAGTACCCTATGGACCAGTATTCCATGTATTGTCCGTCCACCAGTATCCTATGGACCAGTATCCCATGTATTGTCCGTCCCACCAGTATCCTATGGACCAGTATCCCATGTATTGTCCGTCCCCACCAGTATCCTATGGACCAGTATCCCATGTATTGTCCGCCCCCACCAGTATCCTATGGACCAGTATCCCATGTATTGTCTGCCCCCACCAGTATCCTATGGTCCAGTATCCCATGTATTGTCCGCCCCCACCAGTATCCTATGGACCAGTATCCCATGTATTATCCGCCCCCACCAGTATCCTATGGACCAGTATCCCATGTATTGTCCGCCCCCCACCAGTATCCTATGGACCAGAATCCCATTTATTGTCTGGCCCCAACCAATATCCTATGTACCAATATCCCATGCATTGTCTGCCCCTCACCAGTATCCTATGGACCAGTATCCCATGTATTGTTCGACCCCCACCAGTATCCTATGGACCAGTACCCCATGTATTGCCCGCCCCCACCAGTATCCTATGGACCTGTATCCCATGTATTGTCTGCCCCCACCAGTATCCTATGGACCAGTATCCCATGTATTGTCCGACCCCCACTAGTATCCTATGGACCAGTATCCCATGTATTGTCTGCCCCCACCAGTATCCTATGGACCAGTATGCCATGTACAGTCCGACTCCCACCAGTATCCTATGGACCAGTATCCCATGCAATGTCGGACCCCCACCAGTATCGTATGGACCAGTATCCCATGTATTGTCCGCCCCCACCAGTATCCTATGGACCAGTATCCCATGTATTGTCCGCCCCCCACCAGTATCCTATGGACCTGTATCCCATGTATTGTCTGGCCCCCACCAGTATCCTATGGACCAGTATCCCATGTATTGTCCGCCCCCACCAGTATCCTATGGACCTGTATTCCATGTATTGTCTGGCCCCCACCAGTATCCTATGGACCAGTATCCCATGTATTGTCGGACCCCCACCAGTATCGTATGGACCAGTATCCCATGTATTGTCCGACCCCACCAGTATCCTATGGACCAGTATCCCATGTATTGTCTGCCCTTACCAGTATCCTATGGACCAGTATCCCATGCATTGTCTGCCCTCACCAGTATCCTATGGACCAGTATCCCATGCATTGTCTGCCCCCACCAGTATCCTATGGACCAGTACCCCATGTATTGTCCGCCCCCACCAGTATCCTATAGACCTGTATCCCATGTATTGTCTGCCCCCACCAGTATCCTATGGACCAGTATCCCATGTATTGTCCGACCCCCACCAGTATCCTATGGACCAGAACCCCATGTATTGTCTGCCCCCACCAGTATCCTATGGACCTGTATCCCATGTATTGTCTGCCCCCACCAGTATCCTATGGTCCAGTATTCCATGTATTGTCTGGCCCCAACCAATATCCTATGGACCAGTATCCCATGTATTATCCGGCCCCCACCAGTATCCTATGGACCAGTATCCCATGTATTGTCCGACCCCCACCAGTATCCTATGGACCAGTATCCCATGTATTGTCCGCCCCCACCAGTATCCTATGGACCTGTATCCCATGTATTGTCTGGCCCTCACCAGTATCCTATGGACCAGTATCCCATGTATTGTCCGCCCCCACCAGTATCCTATGGACCAGTATCCCATGTATTGTCCGACCCCCACCAGTATCCTATGGACCAGTATCCCATGTATTATCCGGCCCCCACCAGTATCCTATGGACCAGTATCCCATGTATTGTCCGCCCCCACCAGTATCCTATGGACCAGTATCCCATGTATTGTCCGACCCCCACCAGTATCCTATGGACCAGTATCCCATGTATTATCCGGCCCCCACCAGTATCCTATGGACCAGTATCCCATGTATTGTCCGACCCCCACCAGTATCCTATGGACCAGTATCCCATGTATTGTCCGCCCCCACCAGTATCCTATGGACCTGTATCCCATGTATTGTCTGGCCCTCACCAGTATCCTATGGACCTGTATCCCATGTATTGTCCGCCCCCACCAGTATCCTATGGACCAGTATCCCATGTATTGTCTGGCCCCAACCAATATCCTATGGACCAGTATCCCATGTATTATCCGGCCCCCACCAGTATCCTATGGACCAGTATCCCATGTATTGTCCGACCCCCACCAGTATCCTATGGACCAGTATCCCATGTATTGTCCGCCCCCACCAGTATCCTATGGACCTGTATCCCATGTATTGTCTGGCCCTCACCAGTATCCTATGGACCAGTATCCCATGTACTGTCCGACCCCCACCAGTATCCTATGGACCAGTATCCCATGTATTGTCTGGCCCACACCAGTATCCTATGGACCAGTATCCCATGCAATGTCGGACCCCCACCAGTATCGTATGGACCAGTATCCCATGTATTGTCCGCCCCCACCATTATTCTATGGACCAGTATCCCATGTATTGTCCGACCCCACCAGTATCCTATGGACCAGTATCCCTTGTATTGTCCGACCCCCACCAGTATCCTATGGACCTGTATCCCATGTATTGTCTGCCCCCACCAGTATCCTATGGTCCAGTATTCCATGTATTGTCTGGCCCCAACCAATATCCTATGGACCAGTATCCCATGTATTATCCGGCCCCCACCAGTATCCTATGGACCAGTATCCCATGTATTGTCCGACCCCCACCAGTATCCTATGGACCAGTATCCCATGTATTGTCCGCCCCCACCAGTATCCTATGGACCTGTATCCCATGTATTGTCTGGCCCTCACCAGTATCCTATGGACCAGTATCCCATGTATTGTCCGCCCCCACCAGTATCCTATGGACCAGTATCCCATGTATTGTCCGACCCCCACCAGTATCCTATGGACCAGTATCCCATGTATTATCCGGCCCCCACCAGTATCCTATGGACCAGTATCCCATGTATTGTCCGCCCCCACCAGTATCCTATGGACCAGTATCCCATGTATTGTCCGACCCCCACCAGTATCCTATGGACCAGTATCCCATGTATTATCCGGCCCCCACCAGTATCCTATGGACCAGTATCCCATGTATTGTCCGACCCCCACCAGTATCCTATGGACCAGTATCCCATGTATTGTCCGCCCCCACCAGTATCCTATGGACCTGTATCCCATGTATTGTCTGGCCCTCACCAGTATCCTATGGACCTGTATCCCATGTATTGTCCGCCCCCACCAGTATCCTATGGACCAGTATCCCATGTATTGTCTGGCCCCAACCAATATCCTATGGACCAGTATCCCATGTATTATCCGGCCCCCACCAGTATCCTATGGACCAGTATCCCATGTATTGTCCGACCCCCACCAGTATCCTATGGACCAGTATCCCATGTATTGTCCGCCCCCACCAGTATCCTATGGACCTGTATCCCATGTATTGTCTGGCCCTCACCAGTATCCTATGGACCAGTATCCCATGTACTGTCCGACCCCCACCAGTATCCTATGGACCAGTATCCCATGTATTGTCTGGCCCCCACCAGTATCCTATGGACCAGTATCCCATGCAATGTCGGACCCCCACCAGTATCGTATGGACCAGTATCCCATGTATTGTCTGCCCCCACCAGTATCCTATGGACCAGTATCCCATGTATTGTCCGACACCCACCAGTATCCTATGGACCAGTACCCCATGTATTGTCTGCCCCCACCAGTATACTATGGACCTGTATCCGATGTATTGTCTGCCCCACCAGTATCCTATGGTCCAGTATTCCATGTATTGTCCGCCCCCACCAGTATCCTATGGACCAGTATTCCATGTATTGTCCGTCCCACCAGTATCCTATGGACCAGTATCCCATGTATTGTCCGTCCCACCAGTATCCTATGGACCAGTATCCCATGTATTGTCCGTCCCCACCAGTATCCTATGGACCAGTATCCCATGTATTGTCCGCCCCCACCAGTATCCTATGGACCAGTATCCCATGTATTGTCTGCCCCCACCAGTATCCTATGGTCCAGTATCCCATGTATTGTCCGCCCCCACCAGTATCCTATGGACCAGTATCCCATGTATTATCCGCCCCCACCAGTATCCTATGGACCAGTATCCCATGTATTCTCCGCCCCCCACCAGTATCCTATGGACCAGAATCCCATTTATTGTCTGGCCCCAACCAATATCCTATGTACCAATATCCCATGTATTGCCCGCCCCCACCAGTATCCTATGGACCTGTATCCCATGTATTGTCTGCCCCCACCAGTATCCTATGGACCAGTATCCCATGTATTGTCCGACCCCCACTAGTATCCTATGGACCAGTATCCCATGTATTGTCTGCCCCCACCAGTATCCTATGGACCAGTATCCCATGTACAGTCCGACTCCCACCAGTATCCTATGGACCAGTATCCCATGCAATGTCGGACCCCCACCAGTATCGTATGGACCAGTATCCCATGTATTGTCCGCCCCCACCATTATTCTATGGACCAGTATCCCATGTATTGTCCGACCCCACCAGTATCCTATGGACCAGTATCCCTTGTATTGTCCGACCCCCACCAGTATCCTATGGACCAGTATCCCATGTATTGTCCGACCCCCACCAGTATCCTATGGACCAGTATCCCATGTATTGTCCGCCCCCACCAGTATCCTATGGACCTGTATCCCATGTATTGTCTGGCCCTCACCAGTATCCTATGGACCAGTATCCCATGTATTGTCCGCCCCCACCAGTATCCTATGGACCAGTATCCCATGTATTGTCCGCCCCCACCAGTATCCTATGGACCTGTATCCCATGTATTGTCTGGCCCTCACCAGTATCCTATGGACCAGTATCCCATGTATTGTCCGCCCCCACCAGTATCCTATGGACCAGTATCCCATGTATTGTCCGACCCCCACCAGTATCCTATGGACCAGTATCCCATGTATTATCCGGCCCCCACCAGTATCCTATGGACCAGTATCCCATGTATTGTCCGCCCCCACCAGTATCCTATGGACCAGTATCCCATGTATTGTCCGACCCCCACCAGTATCCTATGGACCAGTATCCCATGTATTATCCGGCCCCCACCAGTATCCTATGGACCAGTATCCCATGTATTGTCCGACCCCCACCAGTATCCTATGGACCAGTATCCCATGTATTGTCCGCCCCCACCAGTATCCTATGGACCTGTATCCCATGTATTGTCTGGCCCTCACCAGTATCCTATGGACCTGTATCCCATGTATTGTCCGCCCCCACCAGTATCCTATGGACCAGTATCCCATGTATTGTCTGGCCCCAACCAATATCCTATGGACCAGTATCCCATGTATTATCCGGCCCCCACCAGTATCCTATGGACCAGTATCCCATGTATTGTCCGACCCCCACCAGTATCCTATGGACCAGTATCCCATGTATTGTCCGCCCCCACCAGTATCCTATGGACCTGTATCCCATGTATTGTCTGGCCCTCACCAGTATCCTATGGACCAGTATCCCATGTACTGTCCGACCCCCACCAGTATCCTATGGACCAGTATCCCATGTATTGTCTGGCCCACACCAGTATCCTATGGACCAGTATCCCATGCAATGTCGGACCCCCACCAGTATCGTATGGACCAGTATCCCATGTATTGTCCGCCCCCACCATTATTCTATGGACCAGTATCCCATGTATTGTCCGACCCCACCAGTATCCTATGGACCAGTATCCCTTGTATTGTCCGACCCCCACCAGTATCCTATGGACCTGTATCCCATGTATTGTCTGCCCCCACCAGTATCCTATGGTCCAGTATTCCATGTATTGTCTGGCCCCAACCAATATCCTATGGACCAGTATCCCATGTATTATCCGGCCCCCACCAGTATCCTATGGACCAGTATCCCATGTATTGTCCGACCCCCACCAGTATCCTATGGACCAGTATCCCATGTATTGTCCGCCCCCACCAGTATCCTATGGACCTGTATCCCATGTATTGTCTGGCCCTCACCAGTATCCTATGGACCAGTATCCCATGTATTGTCCGCCCCCACCAGTATCCTATGGACCAGTATCCCATGTATTGTCCGACCCCCACCAGTATCCTATGGACCAGTATCCCATGTATTATCCGGCCCCCACCAGTATCCTATGGACCAGTATCCCATGTATTGTCCGCCCCCACCAGTATCCTATGGACCAGTATCCCATGTATTGTCCGACCCCCACCAGTATCCTATGGACCAGTATCCCATGTATTATCCGGCCCCCACCAGTATCCTATGGACCAGTATCCCATGTATTGTCCGACCCCCACCAGTATCCTATGGACCAGTATCCCATGTATTGTCCGCCCCCACCAGTATCCTATGGACCTGTATCCCATGTATTGTCTGGCCCTCACCAGTATCCTATGGACCTGTATCCCATGTATTGTCCGCCCCCACCAGTATCCTATGGACCAGTATCCCATGTATTGTCTGGCCCCAACCAATATCCTATGGACCAGTATCCCATGTATTATCCGGCCCCCACCAGTATCCTATGGACCAGTATCCCATGTATTGTCCGACCCCCACCAGTATCCTATGGACCAGTATCCCATGTATTGTCCGCCCCCACCAGTATCCTATGGACCTGTATCCCATGTATTGTCTGGCCCTCACCAGTATCCTATGGACCAGTATCCCATGTACTGTCCGACCCCCACCAGTATCCTATGGACCAGTATCCCATGTATTGTCTGGCCCCCACCAGTATCCTATGGACCAGTATCCCATGCAATGTCGGACCCCCACCAGTATCGTATGGACCAGTATCCCATGTATTGTCTGCCCCCACCAGTATCCTATGGACCAGTATCCCATGTATTGTCCGACACCCACCAGTATCCTATGGACCAGTACCCCATGTATTGTCTGCCCCCACCAGTATACTATGGACCTGTATCCGATGTATTGTCTGCCCCACCAGTATCCTATGGTCCAGTATTCCATGTATTGTCCGCCCCCACCAGTATCCTATGGACCAGTATTCCATGTATTGTCCGTCCCACCAGTATCCTATGGACCAGTATCCCATGTATTGTCCGTCCCACCAGTATCCTATGGACCAGTATCCCATGTATTGTCCGTCCCCACCAGTATCCTATGGACCAGTATCCCATGTATTGTCCGCCCCCACCAGTATCCTATGGACCAGTATCCCATGTATTGTCTGCCCCCACCAGTATCCTATGGTCCAGTATCCCATGTATTGTCCGCCCCCACCAGTATCCTATGGACCAGTATCCCATGTATTATCCGCCCCCACCAGTATCCTATGGACCAGTATCCCATGTATTCTCCGCCCCCCACCAGTATCCTATGGACCAGAATCCCATTTATTGTCTGGCCCCAACCAATATCCTATGTACCAATATCCCATGTATTGCCCGCCCCCACCAGTATCCTATGGACCTGTATCCCATGTATTGTCTGCCCCCACCAGTATCCTATGGACCAGTATCCCATGTATTGTCCGACCCCCACTAGTATCCTATGGACCAGTATCCCATGTATTGTCTGCCCCCACCAGTATCCTATGGACCAGTATCCCATGTACAGTCCGACTCCCACCAGTATCCTATGGACCAGTATCCCATGCAATGTCGGACCCCCACCAGTATCGTATGGACCAGTATCCCATGTATTGTCCGCCCCCACCATTATTCTATGGACCAGTATCCCATGTATTGTCCGACCCCACCAGTATCCTATGGACCAGTATCCCTTGTATTGTCCGACCCCCACCAGTATCCTATGGACCTGTATCCCATGTATTGTCTGCCCCCACCAGTATCCTATGGTCCAGTATTCCATGTATTGTCTGGCCCCAACCAATATCCTATGGACCAGTATCCCATGTATTATCCGGCCCCCACCAGTATCCTATGGACCAGTATCCCATGTATTGTCCGACCCCCACCAGTATCCTATGGACCAGTATCCCATGTATTGTCCGCCCCCACCAGTATCCTATGGACCTGTATCCCATGTATTGTCTGGCCCTCACCAGTATCCTATGGACCAGTATCCCATGTATTGTCCGCCCCCACCAGTATCCTATGGACCAGTATCCCATGTATTGTCCGACCCCCACCAGTTTCCTATGGACCAGTATCCCATGTATTATCCGGCCCCCACCAGTATCCTATGGACCAGTATCCCATGTATTGTCCGCCCCCACCAGTATCCTATGGACCAGTATCCCATGTATTGTCCGACCCCCACCAGTATCCTATGGACCAGTATCCCATGTATTATCCGGCCCCCACCAGTATCCTATGGACCAGTATCCCATGTATTGTCCGACCCCCACCAGTATCCTATGGACCAGTATCCCATGTATTGTCCGCCCCCACCAGTATCCTATGGACCTGTATCCCATGTATTGTCTGGCCCTCACCAGTATCCTATGGACCTGTATCCCATGTATTGTCCGCCCCCACCAGTATCCTATGGACCAGTATCCCATGTATTGTCTGGCCCCAACCAATATCCTATGGACCAGTATCCCATGTATTATCCGGCCCCCACCAGTATCCTATGGACCAGTATCCCATGTATTGTCCGACCCCCACCAGTATCCTATGGACCATTATCCCATGTATTGTCCGCCCCCACCAGTATCCTATGGACCTGTATCCCATGTATTGTCTGGCCCTCACCAGTATCCTATGGACCAGTATCCCATGTACTGTCCGACCCCCACCAGTATCCTATGGACCAGTATCCCATGTATTGTCTGGCCCCCACCAGTATCCTATGGACCAGTATCCCATGCAATGTCGGACCCCCACCAGTATCTTATGGACCAGTATCCCATGTATTGTCCGCCCCCACCATTATTCTATGGACCAGTATCCCATGTATTGTCCGACCCCACCAGTATCCTATGGACCAGTATCCCTTGTATTGTCCGACCCCCACCAGTATCCTATGGACCTGTATCCCATGTATTGTCTGCCCCCACCAGTATCCTATGGACCAGTATCCCATGTATTGTCTGCCCCCACCAGTATCCTATGGACCAGTATCCCATGTATTGTCCGCCCCCCACCAGTATCCTATGGACCAGTATCCCATGTATTGTCCGGCCCCCACCAGTATCCTATGGACCTGTATCCCATGTATTGTCCGCCACCCACCAGTATCCTATGGACCAGTATCCCATGTATTATCCGGCCCCCACCAGTATCCTATGGACCAGTATCCCATGTACTGTCCGACCCCCACCAGTATCCTATGGACCAGTATCCCTTGTATTGTCCGACCCCCACCAGTATCCTATGGACCTGTATCCCATGTATTGTCTGCCCCCACCAGTATCCTATGGACCAGTATCCCATGTATTGTCTGCCCCCACCTGTTATGTTCTGCTACCAAAGCTAAGGAAAGAGAGGAGATCTGTCCCTACTATAGGACTCAGCTGAATCCCTACGATGTAACAGGGAACCTGATCCTGCGATCAGACCTGCTAAAGTCCTAATCTAGTCTGTACGGAGACCTATAGATGTGGGGAGGGAATCCCTACAAGTACTAAGGACTGGGAGGAATATGGGACACCTCCTAACAGAAATAGTAGCAGACAGACGAACAAACAAAATAGATAGAACATAGAGGTCCGTAGACCAAGCAAACTAACAGAGTTAGATACAGAGCACAGGCTAGCTAGAAAGTAGATATACAATGAAGTCCAGCAAAGCCAGAAGGGCGGAGCAGGACTAAATAGGCCAACAAGGTCATGTGACCAGCAAAGGAAAAAAAACCTAACAGCAAGGTTCTAACAGTACCCCCCCTTCTAAGAGGATCCTCCGGATCCCCTAGGACCAGGCTTATCAGGAAATCTCCTGTGGAACGCTCTGATAAGTCTGGACGCGGAAACATCATCTGACCTCACCCAAGAGTTATCCTCGGGTCCGAAACCTTTCCAGGCCACAAGATACTGCAAACTACCTCTATACCGTCTAGAGTCAAGGATGCGAGAAATTTCATATTCCCCGTCCTCCACCACCGGAGGAACAGAGGCAGAGGCGTCACCATCCGACACAACAGCTTTATTTAACAGAGAGACATGAAAGACCGGATTAATTCTCCAGGAGGTAGGAACCTCCAACCTAACAGCAGATTGGTTGACAACCTGAAGCACCTTAAAGGGCCCTACAAACTTGGGACCCAATTTCTTAGAAGGAATCCTCAACCGCAGATTCCTAGAGGACAACCAAACCATGTCACCAACAGCGAACAAAACCTCCTGTCGTTTCCTATCAAAGTAGTCTTTAGATTTTCTGTTGGCCTCCTGAAGATTACCACGCACATCCGTCCAAACTCTTTCCAAATCACCGGAAAAATTCTCCTCCTCAGGCACGGCAGATCCCAACTTGGAGAACGACCCAAACGACGGATGTCTCCCAGAACAACAAAAAAAAGGCGAACAACCAGCAGAAGAAGATGTATGATTGTTCAGAGCAAATTCGGCAAGTGGCAGAAACTCAGACCACCCCTCTTGATTGTCTGCCACAAAACAACGCAAGAACTGCTCAACATCCTGGTTTTTCCTTTCTGTCTGGCCATTAGATTCAGGATGATATCCGGACGAAAACGACAAATGAATTCCCAACCTGTCACAAAAGGCACGCCAAAAACGAGCCACGAACTGAGGACCCCTATCAGAAACAATGTCAGTAGGAACGCCATGAAGTCTGACAATTTCCTTGACAAAGGCCTTAGCGAGAGTTTTAGCGCAGGGCAGTTTGACGAAGGGAATCAAGTGACACATCTTGCTAAAACGGTCCACGACCACCCAGATGACAGTAAAACCCTCAGAGGGGGGAAGGTCAGTTATAAAGTCCATAGCCAAATGTGTCCAAGGAGCACTGGGGACCTCCAAAGGACAAAGCAACCCCGCAGCAGGAGTATGTGAGGACTTAGATCTAGCACATATAGTACATTGGCGCACCCACTTAATGACTTCCTTCTGCCATCCAGGCCACCAAAAACTGCGACCCACCAGTCTCTTGGTCTCAGAGATTCCGGGATGACCTGCCAACCGAGATTCGTGACACTCAACAAACAAATCTCTCCTAAAGGTCCCAGGCACAAACAACCTCCCATGAGGAGTGTTAGATGGGGCATTCTCCTGAGCTTTAAGAATCTCATCTTCCAAAACGGAGTCTAAAGCAGCTATCACAACACCTTCTTGTAAAATGTTTTCCTCTTTCTCAGCACCGACTATGGGAGAAAAACTGCGAGACAAGGCATCCGCCTTAACATTCTTAGTACCAGGGATGTAAGTAACGGAGAAATTAAACCGCGAGAAAAACAGTGCCCACCTAGCCTGACGGGCATTCAGGCGCTTGGCAGCATCAAGATATATCAGATTTTTATGATCCGTAAGAACCTGAACGGGAAATTCCGCACCTTCCAAGAAGTGGCGCCAGTGTTCAAATGCGAGTTTAATAGCCAATAATTCCCGATTACCAATATCGTAATTCAATTCAGTCTCCGAAAATTTTTTTGAAAAAAAGGCACAGGGATGTAATCCATCCCCGTTATCCTGAGACAATACTGCGCCAACCCCCACAGAGGAAGCATCAACCTCAACCAAAAACGGCCTAGTAACATCAGGCTGCATAAGGATGGGAGCAGAGGTGAACCTCTCCTTGAGATACACAAAAGCTTCAATGGCCTCAGAAGACCACTGAACCGCATCAGCACCTTTCCTGGTGAGATCAGTCAGAGGTTTGACAATACTAGAAAAATTTTTTATGAACTTTCTATAGTAATTGGCGAAACCCAAAAACCTCTGTATCGATTTCAAACCAATAGGCCTAGGCCATTCCTGTACAGCTTGAACTTTAACCGGGTCCATCTCAAAACCTTCGCTGGAGATAATGTAGCCCAAAAAACTAATTCTCTGTACAGCGAACTCACATTTCTCCAGCTTAGCAAAAAGCGAATTGTCCATTAATAACTGTAATACCTCACGCACGCTCCGCCAATGAGACTCCAGATCTGGCGAATAAATCAAAATGTCATCCAAATACACAACCACATTTTTACCGATCAAAGGTCTAAGGATGTCATTAATCAGATTCTGAAAAAATGCAGGAGCATTAGTAAGACCAAAAGGCATAACCAGATTCTCAAAATGACCCACAGGAGTGTTAAAAGCAGTCTTCCATTCATCACCCTCCTTCATGCGCAACAGATTGTATGCCCCCTTAAGGTCAATTTTAGAGAACCACTTGGCCCCCAATAACTGGTTAAACAGATCAGGAATCAATGGCAGTGGGTAAGGATTGCGTACCGTAATTTTGTTAATCTCACGAAAATCCAGACAAGGACGTAAACCGCCGTCCTTTTTTTTTACAAAAAAAAAATCCAACCGCCACAGGAGACTTAGAGGGCCTAATGTGACCGGCGGCCAAGCTTGTCTGTATGTATTCCTCCAAAGCCTTCCTCTCAGGAATAGTAAGGTTAAATAAACGACTCTTAGGAAGAGTCGCTCCAGGGACAAATTCAATAGAACAATCATAGTCTCTATGGGGAGGCAAAACCTGCGATTCTTTCTCAGAAAAAACTCTCCAAAAATCCTGAATAGGAACAGGCAATTCTCCCCTATCCAAAGCTGCAATACGCCCGTTACAACACTTGTCATAACATTTATGGCTCCAGGATTTAATTTCACTGGTAGACCAATCCAGTACAGGATTGTGAAATTTTAACCAGGGCAAACCCAATATTACTGGAGAAGGCAAGTTATTCAACACTACCAAATCCAATTTCTCATGGTGAACACCATTAATAGTGAGAGGAAATTCACTGACCTTGAGAGTAATATTCTTCAAAGGGGAGCCATCCACAGAAACCACAGCAATGGGGGATGATAAAGGTTCAGGTTTTAAATTGAGTTTTTCCACGAATCCCCCATCAATTACATTCAGTGTAGACCCGCAATCAACAAACACCCGAAATTCCATCAATTTTTTCTGAGCAATCGTGGAAGCAGCTAAAAATACACCCTTGGAATTTAAACAGGCAATACGGGCGTGACTGACCATTTTTTTTTCTTTCTTCATACGAAGCTCACAGCCTTTAATCAAATGACCAGATTTTCCGCAATAGAAACACAAGCCTTCCGAAAAACGACGGTCTTTTTCTTGAGAGCGAGGTGCCACCGATCCAATCTCCATCGGTTCACCACTGTTAATACACACATTATCATAACCAGAAACTGACATAGCAGAGGATTTGCTCTCATTAACCCTAGCACGCAGTCTTCTATCCACCCGTATAGCTAATTGCATAGCCTGTTGCAAATCCTCAGGTGTAGGATAAGCAATTAGCAGGTCTTTAACCCTTTCACTGAGCCCAGCAAGAAATAGACTTTTCAGAGCAGAATCGTTCCACCCTGTTTGAGTGGACCAATGACGAAAATGTGTACAATATTTTTCCACATTACCCGATCCTTGTTTTAAACGTCTCAACTCAGTCTCAGCTGATGCGACACGGTCAGGATCATCATATAATAGTCCCAAAGCAGAAAAAAAACTATCCACTGATCTGAAGCATGAATCACTAGGTTGCAAAGAAAAGGCCCACTCCTGAGGCTCTTTGCGCAAAAGTGACATTAT
Source organism: Phyllobates terribilis (assembly GCF_046119375.1). Classification (NCBI taxonomy): domain Eukaryota; kingdom Metazoa; phylum Chordata; class Amphibia; order Anura; family Dendrobatidae; genus Phyllobates; species Phyllobates terribilis. The sequence continues at coordinate 85,995,450 of NW_027362773.1, read as the reverse complement.
GAACCCTACGCGCTGGGATTCATCCCCAGAGGACTTAGGTCTCAAACGAAAATACAATAAGCAAGCATTTTTAAATGAAAAAAATTCTCGGTGTTCACCAAAAAATAAATCCGGCAAACATACCTTAGGCTCCAAGAAATGTGCTCCAGGACAGTTACTCACGTGCTGACGGAGCTCGGCCACCTCCAGAGAGAGTCCCTGCAGGCGATGAGCCAAATCCTGAACCGACACCATGATGGAACAGAAAAATCTTTCCTTAGAGAATTTGCTGGCTGGACTTACTGTTATGTTCTGCTACCAAAGCTAAGGAAAGAGAGGAGATCTGTCCCTACTATAGGACTCAGCTGAATCCCTATGATGTAACAGGGAACCTGATCCTGCGATCAGACCTGCTAAAGTCCTAATCTAGTCTGTACGGAGACCTATAGATGTGGGGAGGGAATCCCTACAAGTACTAAGGACTGGGAGGAATATGGGACACCTCGTAACAGAAATAGTAGCAGACAGACGAACAAACAAAATAGATAGAACATAGAGGTCCGTAGACCAAGCAAACTAACAGAGTTAGATACAGAGCACAGGCTAGCTAGAAAGTAGATATACAATGAAGTCCAGCAAAGCCAGAAGGGCGGAGCAGGACTAAATAGGCCAACAAGGTCATGTGACCAGCAAAGGAAAAAAAAACCTAACAGCAAGGTTCTAACACCACTAGTATCCTATGGACCAGTATCCCATGTATTGTCCGCCCCCCACCAGTATCCTATGGACCAGTATCCCATGTATTGTCCGGCCCCCACCAGTATCCTATGGACCTGTATCCCATGTATTGTCTGCCCCCCACCAGTATCCTATGGACCAGTATCTCATGTATTATCCGGCCCCCACCAGTATCCTATGGACCAGTATCCCATGTATTGTCCGGCCCGCACCAGTATCCTATGGACCAGTATCCCATGTATTGTCTGGCCCCCACCAGTATCCTATGGACCAGTATCCCATGTATTGTCCGCCCCCCACCAGTGTCCTATGGACCAGTATCCCATGTATTGTCTGGCCCAGACCAGTATCCTATAGACCAGTATCCCATGTATTGTCTGGCCCCCACCAGTATCCTATGGACCAGTATCCCATGTATTGTCCGCCCCCCACCAGTATCCTATGGACCAGTATCCCATGTATTGTCCGCCCCCCACCAGTATCCTATGGACCAGTATCCCATGTATTGTCCGCCCCCCACCAGTATCCTATGGACCAGTATCTCATGTATTATCTGGCCCCCACCAGTATCCTATGGACCAGTATCCCATGTATTGTCCGGCCCGCACCAGTATCCTATGGACCAGTATCCCATGTATTGTCTGGCCCCCACCAGTATCCTATGGACCAGTATCCCATGTATTGTCCGCCCCCCACCAGTGTCCTATGGACCAGTATCCCATGTATTGTCTGGCCCAGACCAGTATCCTATAGACCAGTATCCCATGTATTGTCCGGCCCCCACCAGTATCCTATGGACCAGTATCCCATGTATTGTCTCGCCCCCACCAGTATCCTATGGACCAGTATCCCATGTATTGTCCGCCCCCCACCAGTATCCTATGGACCAGTATCCCATGTATTGTCCGCCCCCACCAGTATCCTATGGACCAGTATCCCATGTATTGTCCGCCCCCACCAGTATCCTATGGACCAGTATCCCATGTATTGTCCGCCCCCACCAGTATCCTATGGACCAGTATCCCATGTATTGTCCGCCCCCACCAGTATCCTATGGACCAGTATCCTAGAGACGTGAAGCACTTGGATGGGGAGCCACGTAATCGTAACTAATTCTATATCTTCATTTCTTTCTGTCTTATCTCTTATGATTCATCTCTTCTTCGCTCCATCTTTCCGCCCTTATCAGTCACATGAAGCGCTCAGCTGATGCCTGTGCAGGGTTTGCCCAGACACAGTGTGGCCCTGAGCAACATTAAAAGTAACGTCCAAATACTAACATGTCGCACAGGAACATTTAGGGTTACTCTGCTGAGTTAAGATGAGCGACCATGTGCAAGTTGTTTGGCGCTTGTCTTCTGCCTGTAGACCCCACACGGTGTCATGTTGTCAGCAGAACATCCTCTGTTGACATGGGACGATTTGCTAATGATAACGGTGATTTTTATGCCGTCATAAACGATCCAATAACCCAACACACGAACACTTTACTACATCAGATGATTGCTGGCTTGTAAACACCAGAGGAAAACTGGGAACGAGCACAAGTCTGCACGTCGGCATTTATAAATGTGGATACCGAACTCCCCCCAGCCGTCTAATGAAAACACAAAAGTCATTATCTCAGTAAATTAGAATACTTTATAGCAACGGCTTGAAAAATGATTTTAAAATCCAAAATGTTGTCTTACTGAAATGTATGATCAGTAAATGCATTCAATACTTGGTCGGGCTCCTTTTGCATCAATTCCTGCATCAATGCGGCAATGTGGCATGGAGGCGATCAGCCTGTGGCCCTGCTGAGGTGTTATGGAAGCCCAGGTGGCTTTTATAGCAGCCTTCAGCTCGTCTGCATTGTTGGGTCTGGTGTCTCATCTTCCTCTTGACAATACTTTTGTGGCTTACCCTCCTGGTGGAGTGTGTCAATGACTGCCTTCTGGACATCTGTCAAGTCAGCAGTCTTCCCCATGAATGTGGAGCCTACTGAAACAGACTAAGGGACCTTTTTAAACGCGTAGGAAACCTTTGCAGGTGCTTTTTGTTGATTATTCTAATTTACTGAGATAATGACTTTTGTGTTTTCATTGGCTGTAAGCCATAATCATCAACATTAACAAAAATAAACACTTGAAATAGATCACTCTGTGTGTAATGACTCTATATAATATATGAGTTTTGCTTTTTGTATTGAAAAACTGAAATAAATAAAGTTTTTGATGATATTTTAATTTTGTGAGAAGCACCTGTATATACAGACCATGCTATATAAAGTCTATGCTATATACAATCTATGCTGTATCCAGTCTATGCTATATACAATCTATGCTGTATCCAGTCTATGCTATATATATGGTCCACTCCTGTCTAATCCGCTATCTCTCAGATAACTCTCTCCTCGACCCTCTACAATCTGGTTTCCGCTCCTTACACTCCACTGAAACTGCCCTCACTAAAGTCTCTAATGATCTACTAACATCTAAATCCAAAGGTCACTGCTCCCCATCTGATTCTCCTGGATCTCTCTGCCGCATTTGACACTGTGGATCACCAGCTCCTCCTCTCTATGCTCCGCACTATTGGCCTCAAGGACTCCGTTCTCTCCTGGTTCTCCTCCTACCTCTCTGACCGCTCCTTCACTGTATCTTTTTCCGGCTCCTCTTCCTCTCCTCATCCTCTTACTATTGGGGTCCCGGAGGGCTCAGTCCTAGGCCCCCTCCTCTTCTCTCTATACACTGCCTCTATTGGACAAACAATCAGCAGATTTGGGTTCCAGTATCATCTCTATGCTGACGACACCCAATTATACACTTCTTCCCCTGACATCACCCCTACCCTAATACAAAATACCAAGGATTGTCTGTCTGCTGTCTCTAACATCATGTCATCCCTCTATCTTAAACTGAATCTCTCCAAAACTGAACTTCTTGTGTTTCCCCCCTCTACAAACCTAACTCCACTTAACATCGAAATTACCTTGGAGGATTCAACCATAACTCCCAAGCAGCATGCCCGCTGCCATGGGGTCATATTCGACACTAAACTTTCCTTTACTCCCTATATCCGATCACTCACTCACTCTTGCCACCTGCATCTTAAAAACATCTCCAGAATCCGACCTTTTATCACCTTTTGAAACTGCTAAAACTCTTACTGTCGCTCTTATTCACTCTCGTCTGGACTACTGCAACTCTCTTCTGATCGGTCTCCCTCTTACCAAAATTTCCCATCTCCAATCCATTCTGAATGCGGCAGCCAGGGTCGTATTTCTGTCCAGCCGCTTCACCGATGCCTCCACCTTGTGCCAGTCATTACACTGGTTACCCATCCGCCTCAGGGTCCAATATAAACTCATCACTCTCACCCACAAAGCTCTCCACAGTCTGTACCGCCTTATATCTCCTCTCTCATCTCCGTCTATCGCCCTACACATGCCCTCCGTTCCACAAACGACCTAAGACTAACATCCTCCATAATCCGAACCTCGCACCTCCGTCTCCAAGACTTCTCCCGTGCTGCGCCAGTTCTCTGGAATGCTCTACCCCAGACGATCCGATTGATGCCTAGCCCCCATGTCTTCAAGCGCGCTTTAAAAACCCATCTCTTTAAACAAGCCTACCACCTCAAATACCAAGTAAACTAACTTTCCCCCGTTCCCGCCTAAATACTATTCAGAATTTGCTCCCTACTGTTTATCTATCTCCACACCCTCGATGCACACAATAACTGCACTCGATACTTTATTATTGCACTTAAACATATGGGTTGATGACCGATCATGCAGCTATATATGAAAATCCCTATTTACTTTAATTGCCAGACCTGAAATAACAAGCACTTTCCACCTATTGTGTCCCCCATTTCCTTGTAGAATGTAAGCTTGTGAGCAGGGACCTCACTCCTAATGTAACTGTTTAAACTGTCTTAAATTGTATTGAATTTATTGTCTGTACATGTCCCCGCTTAATTGTAAAGTGCTACGGAATATGTTGGCGCTATATAAATAAAAATTATTATTATTATTATACAATCTATGCTGCATCCAGTCTATGCTATATACAATTTGTGCTATATACAATCTGTTTTTACACAATAAACAATCTATGCTACATACAATATATGCTATATACAGTGTGAGGCAGTGAGAGGGATCATATGCGAGGGACGGTATGTCTCCTAGGACAGGGTTCCCCAACTCCGGTCCTCAAGGCCCACCAACAGGTCATATTTTCAGGATTTCCTTAGTGTTGCTCAGGTGATGGAATTATTGCCTGTGCAGGTGATGTAATTATCACCTGTGCAATACGAAGGAAATCCTGAAAACATGCCCTGTTGGTGGGCCTTGAGGACTGGAGTTGGGGAACCCCGTCCTATGATGTGCATAGAGGCATAATGAACCCGCTGGAGTGCATTGCAATCACAGACACAGCTGTGGTTGCAGTGCAGAATAAGGCTATGTGCACACTGTGCATTTTTTATGCGTTTTAGCAGCGTTTTTTCCACCCAGAAATGCACCAAAAACTCTAGGTAATCCGTCTGCCAGCTAATGCAATGACAATCCTGATGTGCTGTGCACATGATGAGGAATTTTCCGCTCAGGATTGTCATTGCGTTAAAATCCGCAGCATGTCCATTCTTTGTAGCGTTTCTGCAACACAAAAACGCACAAAGAATGGTACCCAGACCAGGGAAGTAGACTTCTTCTCCCATCATCCGACCGCCGCTCCCACTGATAACAGTGAGAGCGACGCGGCTGAGGGGAGAAGTAGTCTCCTCAGCCGAGCCGGCGTGGGCGCAGTGTAAAAAAAAAAGTTAAAATCTATTTAAAATAAAAAAAACACCATTCTCACCTGTCCAGTGTCCTCCTGGTGTCACACAGTGACCCGATTACCCGGCGGCCAGCGGTACACTGACGGGAGTGCACTCGCTCCAGGCAGTGTACATCGCTGCACTGCCGGCTGGGTCCACCAGAGTTCGTCAGCTGAAGATCAGCTGACGAGCTCCGGGACCTCACTTTGTGGCACCAGTGCTGTGTGGGAATATTCTCACGAATGTTCCCATGTATCACTGATACAGTATGAGGTCACCAGAGCTGATCAGCTGATCTTCCTGTCAGTGGGTCTTACTCTCTCCTGCCCTGCGCTTCCCACTGTGAATCCTGTTCGGGTGCTGCGAGGTCCCCCCTGTCCGTCGGAGTTGCACAGACCTGCTTGACCTTACTTGGATTGGAGTGGGGGATTTGGCTTCTGGCTGTAGAAGTCAGAAGCCTCCGGTTTTTCCAGCCGAGGCCTGAAGCTGCACGACTGGGCCAGGGGCTGGTCCCCTTCTTGCGGACTAGATCCTCCTGACACTTGGCAGGTTCGGGGGGTACGGGTGCCGCCTGCACTCGCCGTACCCCCCTAGGATCCCTTCTGCAGAACGGAGCTTACTCCCTGCTCCCCTGCTGGGACTCAGTCCTGGGCCCTTGTAGTGGAGCAGAGCTCCTACAGAGACTCTGCTCCCAGACTGTTCCTCTGAACTGTCCCTGCTCCAACTCCTCAACTGTTAAGATGTCTACCTTTTATATATCTACTGTATGAGTGCTCCCATAAACTACTTCCTCCACCCACACCCACTACTGGTTCCCCCTACCTTTGGGTTCCCCCCATCCGAGCCAGGGACAGGGCTCAACAGAAAACTACATTGCGTCTTGCCGCTCCTGCTTGCCTGGGGTAGTGTAGTGTTGGATGTTGGTGTTGGGGTTCCGGGCAGCACTCCCTCCTTACCTGAGAGAAGGAGACACCACACCTCTGGGTGAGGTGCAGTACCTCTGTGGCGACTGAACCCTCAGGGAGGGGGGAGGGAAAGAGCATATATACATGGAATGGGAGGGGGGAGGGAAAGAGCATATATACATGGAATGGGAGGGGGGAGGGAAAGAGCATATATACATGGAATGGGAGGGAAAGAGCATATATATATGGAATGGGAGGGGGGAGGGAAACAGCATATATACATGGAATGGGAGGGGGGTGGGAAAGAGCATATATACATTGAATGGGAGGGGGGAGGGAAAGAGCATATGACTCGCCCCCTGGGCCGTGGGGCACTCGTATCCGGGCAATAGGGAACGATGGGAGTAGTAGTGGCAACCCGGTTCCGTGGCTCAGGGTGGTCAGGCCAGTGGTAGTCCGTTATGTGCTGATGTTTATGTCCGACTACGCCACCCGTGGATTTGCGGTTATTAGGAACCGCCGCTGCATGCAGACCGCTGGGGCTGATGAGGTGTGCAGCTAGGGTAGTGTGACTCCCCACGGGAAGAGTGCGGCCCCAGGGCAGTATAGTGGATGGTGGGAGTGATGGTAGTGAGAGTCCCAGTGCTGGTAGTGCTGGAGGAGCAAGGAGCACACAGACAACAGGTTGCAGTCCAGGGTCTTTACTAGAACAGGTAAATTGACCCATAAACAGTCCCAGCTAGGAGGGGGACCTGGATGTCTGAGAGCAATGGGGAAATTGGCCCTGGTCAGGGTGAGGGTGTAGGCCTACCGTGCTTTCTGCGCTCCTTCTGGCTATCTCCTCGTTATAGGGTAACAGCCCACGTTTCCGAGCTTTCCGTGTATTCTCGCCTGTATGGCCTGCGACGTGGGTTCCTTTATGCTCCCAGCCTTGTACGGCTTTACTGGTCCCTTCGGTTGTGGCAGGGCCTCCAGGCTTCTTAGGCCAAGGAATATACAGTCCCTTGCGGACTGGTTCTCTGCTGGGGGATGTGGAATCCTTCCAGCCTCAGACACCAAAGTCTGGTAAATTAAGTCCTCTTTCTGCCAAGACAGGCTCTCTTCGCCTCTTGTCTCTGGCTTGTGGCTCTCCTCCTGCCACACTTCCTCTTAGGTGCAGTGCAACTGTCTGTCCCTGTTCTGCTCTGGGACAAGTCTCAATGCTGAGACAGGCCATCCAGTTCTCTCTAACCCTGCCCCCAGTACCAGCTTTTATAGGGGCAGCCAGCTCCCCCTACTGGCCTGAGACAGGAGGCATTGCATGCTAATGTTCCCCTGACTAGAGAACCTCCCCCTTGCTCTCAGACACAGCTTTATTACATTTTGTGGCATCCAGGCCAGGGTGACACATTCCCCCCTAGTAAAATTTAGTACTCCGGGACTAAACAGTAAACAAAGACAATATGCATAACAATAAAACATTAATAGACAGACGACGCACAAATTGAGTTCTTAAGGTCACAGTGTGGCCTGTGACCGGGTGTCCATATCACCAACCCAACGGGGAGCCTTAACCAGGTGGGGGTCTGTCCTACCCCAAGTCCTTTACAGTCTTAGTTCATTCCTGGGTTAGGCTCCGAACGCAGTCCATACAAGGTCCCGGTTACCAAAAGTCCATAACCTTTGAGTCCTTACGGTAGCTGCAAGAAACTGAAACACAGAATTACCAAACAAGCATGTAACTTGGCAAACAATTCAACATTTGGCAACAGGGTCATTTACAATCTTAGTACACTCTATATTCTCCAGCGAGCGGGTATCTGCCCCTTTGTGCTCCTGGTTGACCTACGTAGCCCACTGTCTGATGGTGGACCAACCTGGCTTTCCCGACTAGAGTTAGGGGTACAGCTACCAGCTGGGTGTACAGGTAGGGCAGGCAGCTGTCTGCGGGTCCTTTGGCTTACCGCAGGCATGGCAGGCTCACAGTCAGCAGAGGGTTGACTCTCCTGGGCTGCTGGTACAGGCTCTTCTGCCTCTGGAACCGCTTGCTCCTCTTCACCTTCCGGCTCTGGTGTTGGTTGTTGCTGTGCCGGTTGCAGGAAATGCAGGACGGGTACCACTATGGCATCATTTATGCGAGTCCAGGACTGAGGGAACTCTCCGAGAACGGTGCTGATAATTTCTTCCTTGTCCTCTGCGGGTTCAAGGTCACTTTGATCCTCTTCTGCACTACGGAGTTGCTCGGGGCATCTTTTGAGGTGGTCTCTGGAGACGACACTAGTGGTTTCTCCTCCGTCCTTGGTGATTACGCACACCTTTGGGTTGTCGTGGTCAGACTGCAGTATGGTGTAGGGTTCCCTTTCCCACTGGTCGTCCAACTTATGTAGCCTTCTTTTTCGCTTTAGGACTTGCTCACCAGGTTCTAGGGGACCAGCAGGGGCGTGTTGATTGAAGAGTTTTTCTTGCCTCTCTCTCACCTGGGCCAGGCTCTTCTCCACACTCTCCTGTACCTTCTTGTACTGCAGTTGCCTTTCCGTATCCCAGTCCGCATCCGGGGAGGTGTCCTCAGGTATTAGGACTCCCATCTCCAGGTCTACGGGCAGCTTACCTGGTCTAGCTCGCATCAGGTAAGCCGGGGTGCAGTTTGTAGCATTCACCGGGATATTGTTGTATAGGTCTATCAGGTCCGGCAGTTTTTCTGGCCAAAGGCTGCGTTCCTCCAGGGGCAACGTCTTCAGGAGATCAATGACTATATTGTTCATCTTCTCACACATCCCGTTGGTTTGGGGGTGGTAAGGCGTTGTACGAATCTTCTTACAGCCATAGAGGTTGCAGAATTCCTGGAAGATTTCAGCCTCAAACGCTGGACCCTGGTCTGTCAGGACCTGTTCCGGATACCCGTGTGGACGACAGAAGTATTGTTGGAAGGCTCTGGCCGCTGTTTGGGCTGTCAAGTCCTTTACCGGGACCACCACTAGAAAACGGGAATAGTGGTCCACGATCGTCAGGGCATAGATGTATCCAGACCGGCTTGGAGCCAATTTGACTTGGTCCAGAGCTACCAGCTCAAGAGGCTGCGTGGTGACGATGGGCCTCAAGGGTGTCTTCTGGCTGGTGCGGTCCTTCCTCCTCAGGTGACAAGGGCCACAGTCTCTGCACCACTTTTCTACAGCTCCTCTCATGCCGACCCAAAAGAACCTTCCTCTTAGCAGGAACTCCAATTTCTTCCAACCGAAGTGTCCCGCTCTGTCATGGTAAGCCCCCAGGACCATAGCTGCATCCCGCCTTGGAACCACGACTTGCCAGGTCAGCTCATGCGTCCGGTGGTTGACAATCCTTCTGCACAACTTGCCTTCGTAGAGGAACAGCTTGCTCTTCTCTTTCCATAGCTGCTTGGCTTCCTCTGGGGCATCCGGATCCATGCGGGCGTCTTCCTGGGTCAGCAGATCTTTCACCAGGCGAACTGCAGGGTCACTATCTTGGGTCTCGGCCCAGCTGTGGTGAGGTAGGGGGTTGATCATCACAGTTGTTAGATCCTCCTCCTTCACGCGGTGAGAGTATTGAGCGGCTCCATACCGGTGAAACGCGGGGAGTTCTACCTCCTCCAGCTCTTCTGGGTCTTCGTCACCTTCAGGTAAGTGAGGCATCCTTGATAGGGCGTCCGCGTTGGCATTGCTTTTGCCTGCCCGGTACTTGATCACGAAGTCATAGTTGGAGAGATGGGCCATCCACCGCTGTTCTAGGGCACCCAGTCTTGCATTGTCCAGGTGTGTCAACGGGTTGTTGTCCGTGTACACGGTGAACTTTGCGGAGGCCAGGTAATGCTTGAAGCGTTCCGTCACGGCCCACACCACCGCCAAGAATTCTAGCTTGAAGGAGCTGTAATTCTCCGGGTTCCTCTCGGTGGGCCTCAGCTTCCGGCTGGCGTACGCGATCACCCTTTCTCTGCCCTGTTGGTTTTGGGACAGTACGGCTCCCAGTCCCACATTACTGGCATCTGTGTGGAGAATGAAAGGCTGGCCATAATCAGGGTAGGCCAAGATCTCGTCCCCTGTGAGGGCATCTTTAGCTGGCGGAAGGACTCCTCTTCCGGTTTATCCCACTTGAAGGGCGGCTTTTGGCTCCTGGACTTAGACTGTCCGATCAGGAGGTCCTGCATAGGAGCTGCCATCTTAGTGAACCCGGGGATGAACCTTCGGTTGTAGCCTACCAACCCGAGAAACTGTCTCACCTCTTTGATGTTCGAGGGGCTTGGCCAGCTCTTGATTGCCGTGACCTTGTCAGGGTCGGGGGCCACTCCTTCCGCGCTTACCACGTGCCCTAGGTACTGGACCTTTGGTTTCAGCAGGTGACACTTCGATGGTTTCACCTTCAGGCCATAGCCTGCCAGGGCTTCGAACACCTCAGCCAGGTGTTTGAGATGGTCCTCGTAGGTCTTCGAATAGACGATCACGTCGTCCAGGTAAAGGAGGACCGTCTCGAAGTTTCGGTGCCCTAGACAGCATTCCATCAGCCGCTGGAAGGTCCCTGGTGCGTTGCAGAGCCCGAAAGGCATACAGTTGAACTCGCTCAGTCCCATCGGGGTGGTGAAGGCGGTCTTCTCCTTGTCAGCCTCTGCCACAGGAACCTGCCAGTACCCGCTAGTAAGGTCCAAAGTAGAAAAGAAGTTAGCTGATTTCAGTGCGGCTAAAGACTCCTCTATTCTAGGCAGCGGATATGCGTCTTTGTGGGTGATACGGTTGATTTGTCTATAGTCGATGCACATTCTCATGGTGCCGTCTTTCTTTTTCACCAGAACCAAGGGGGCTGCCCAGGGGCTACAGCTGTCTCTAATGACCCCAGCTTCTTTCATTTCTCTTAGCATGCCCTTGGCGTTCTGATAATGTGCAGGGGGTACAGGCCTGTGTCTCTCTTTTATTGGTGGGTGGCTCCCTGTGGGGATGTGGTGTTCTATCCCCTTTACTCTACCGAAGTCTAGCGGGTGCTTACTAAAGACTCTCTCGTACTCCTGTACCACCCGGTAGACTCCATGTTTTTGGTGCAGGGGAGTGAAGTCAGCACCCACATGGAGTTCCTGGCACCAGTCCTCCTTTTGTTTCTGGGAGCCATTACCCTCCGCCTGAGGAGATGGAGGCAAGGGTTCCACGGCCCTGATAGCTTTGTGTTCGACCACAAACAGCCTGGCGAGTGTAGCGTACCTGGGTAAGTGTACTTCCCTCTCCCCAATGTTGAGGATGCGGACGGGCACCCTCACATGACGGACATCAACCACCCCCCGGGCTGTCAAAATGGTGGGCCTGCTGTCTGAGTACACGGGTTCTACCATGGCTTGGTAGTCTCTACCTCTTAACCCGATTGCAGTCCGACACCAGATCATCATTTCACTTTTGGGAGGCATGGAAATGGGGAATGGGTCACTCAGTCTTACGCTACCGATCTCACCACCAGACAGTTCTACCTGCTGCCGTCTCAGCAGGGCTTTTATCTCCTTGTTGAGGACTCTCTGTTGGCTGGAGCTAGCATTCACCGCCACCTGTTGTAGAATTACAATTACCTCTGAAAGACAATTTTCAATTATGTTAGTACCCACAGTTATTTTAGGGTGACTTTCACGACGGTCAATGTCCACAATAATCACCCCCTGTGCCGGCAGTTCAACTTTACCAATTTTAATGGTCATCTCCTTGAACCCCATCTGCGGCACGGGTAAGCCATTACTGGCGATGATGCTCAAGTTGCTGTCTGGATACCGTGTGATATGAGCATCAGTCCAATACTGCTTAAAAAGTACATAAGGGATAGTGGTTACTTGTGACCCAGTATCCAGCAAGGCGCTCATGGGGATACCGTCCAGCACCACGGGTAAAACCGGGCGCCCCCCAACGTACTTATTACGCCAATTGTAAGGGCCTGGTGATCTTATGCCTGGGGGTTGGCCCTCTGCCCCAGGTTGGACCCGTTTAAATTACAGTACCTGGAAATGTGTCCGGGCTGGTTGCATCGACGGCAAATGGGCTGTCCATCCTCTGCGTAGCGGTCTGTGGGCCTCCCTCGGAACGACGGGATCCTCCTCTGTCGACGCCACGGGACATCCTTCGGACTTGAAGCCAGCTCGATGGGTCTTGACGGGTCCACTTGCAACGCCTGGACGGTCCTGGTCAACGCCGCGATGCTCTTGGTCAGCTCCTGGACTTGGTGGTGCAGGTCTTTCGACGGGGCTTGGTTCAGGGCCTGTGCATCAGCCCCCACAGGGTCCATAGAGGAGGGCGCCGCCTCCTGGTGGTAGGTGAGAGCAGGGCGCCGGGGGTTTATAGCGCCACTGGTTGCAGATTCACGGAGCACCCTTATGGCCCTGTCCTTAAATTGGGCAAAGGTCAGGTCGGGGTTCTGAAAGAACATGAGGCGCAGCTGGGCCCTGTGGGCGCTGGACAGCAGACCTTCTATGAATTGTTATGTTAGCAGCTTATCCGTTTCCTGCACACTGCCAGGGTCAGTTTGTTGGATAGCCCTCAAGGCTTCCTGCAGATTTAGGGCATAGTCTCTGATGCTGTCCTGTGCCCGCTGCTTACATCCATAGAACCTCATTTTAATCTCAGCGGAGGTACGTGTGTCAAAGGTACCCCGCAGCCGGGCCAGAATACCCTTCACAGCCCTTTTCTCCTCAGTGGGCCATGATTTTACCTCCCTTTGGGCTGCGCCAGTTAACTGCCCTGTCAATATGCTGACCTTCTGTTCCTCTGTCAGGGGGTAAACGTGGAACAAACTGTATAGCCTTTCCTTGAAGTCAGTTAGGGCATGGGGCTCCCCTGAGTATTTGGGCAGCCAGGCCGCTCCAGGGATGTAGGGCAGGGAAAAGGGCATCACCGCTGCTGCAGCTGCGTTGGTGGTAGTGGGGGCCTCTGTGTCTGACATCTTCCTCCCCCATAGTCAAGCGTGGCCTACCTTCCGACGATCCTCTTCTGTAGGCCGCGGCTCCACTGCTGCTGCTATGGATGAGGACCTGGCGTCGCGTCCTGATGACGTCAGCGTCGCTCTCTCTCCCTTCCAGGACCTTGCGCAGCGTCGGTGCGTGTGGCGGAGCTTCGGATCTCGGTTTTGACGTCCACGCCCCTCTTCTTCCCGCGCGGCGTCCTGAAGATGGCGTCCGATGGCGGGAAACAGCTGCGGATGGCGGGAAGACGGCAGAAGACGGCGGGAAACGGTCCAAGATGGAGTCTGATGGCGGGAATCGGCTCCGGATGGCGGGAAACGACTCCGGACGGCGGGAAACTTCGCCACAGGTAAGTTACAAAAGTCTTTTTCAGGCACGCAGTACCCGGTGGTTGCGGGCACGAAATCCTGCCGACTACGCCAAAGCTGACTCGCCCCCTGGGCCGTGGGGCACTTGGATCCGGGCAATAGGGAACGATGGGAGTAGTAGTGGCAACCCGGTTCCGTGGCTCAGGGTGGTCAGGCCAGTGGTAGTCCGTTATGTGCTGATGTTTATGTCCGACTACGCCATCCGTGGATTTGAGGAACCGCCGCTGCATGCAGACCGCTGGGGCTGATGAGGTGTGCAGCTAGGGTAGTGTGACTCCCCACGGGAAGAGTGCGGCCCCAGGGCAGTATAGTGGATGGTGGGAGTGATGGTAGTGAGAGTCCCAGTGCTGGTAGTGCTGGAGGAGCAAGGAGCACACAGACAACAGGTTGCAGTTCAGGGTCTTTACTAGAACAGGTAAATTGACCCATAAACAGTCCCAGCTAGGAGGGGGACCTGGATGTCTGAGAGCAAAGGGGAAATTGGCCCTGGTCAGGGTGAGGGTGTAGGCCTACCGTGCTTTCTGCGCTCCTTCTGGCTATCTCCTCGTTATAGGGTAACAGCCCACGTTTCCGAGCTTTCCGTGTATTCTCGCCTGTATGGCCTGCGACGTGGGTTCCTTTCTGCTCCCAGCCTTGTACGGCTTTACTGGTCCCTTCGGTTGTGGCAGGGCCTCCAGGCTTCTTAGGCCAAGGAATATACAGTCCCTTGCGGACTGGTTCTCTGCTGGGGGATGTGGAATCCTTCCAGCCTCAGACACCAAAGTCTGGTAAATTAAGTCCTCTTTCTGCCAAGACAGGCTCTCTTCGCCTCTTGTCTCTGGCTTGTGGCTCTCCTCCTGCCACACTTCCTCTTAGGTGCAGTGCAACTGTCTGTCCCTGTTCTGCTCTGGGACAAGTCTCAATGCTGAGACAGGCCATCCAGTTCTCTCTAACCCTGCCCCCAGTACCAGCTTTTATAGGGGCAGCCAGCTCCCCCTACTGGCCTGAGACAGGAGGCATTGCATGCTAATGTTCCCCTGACTAGAGAACCTCCCCCTTGCTCTCAGACACAGCTTTATTACATTTTGTGGCATCCAGGCCAGGGTGACACACATATATATATGGAATGGGAGCGGGGAGGGAAACAGCATATATACATGGAATGGGAGGGGGGTGGGAAAGAGCATATATACATTGAATGGGAGGGGGGAGGGAAAGAGCATATATATATGGAATGGGAGGGGGGAGGGAAACAGCATATATACATGGAATGGGAGGGGGGAGGGAAAGAGCATATATACATGGAATGGGAGGGAAAGAGCATATATACATGGAATGGGAAGGGGGGAGGGAAAGAGCATATATACATGGAATGGGAGGGAAAGAGCATATATACATGGAATGGGAGGGGGGAGGGAAAGAGCATATATACATGGAATGGGAGGGAAAGAGCATATATACATGGAATGGGAGGGAAAGAGCATATATACATGGAATGGGAGGGGGGAGGGAAAGAGCATATATGTGACGCCCTGCGGCTGCAGGCTATCACAGAACTCCTGGGTGTTGCACAGACGGATTCTCCCCAGTGGCCTCAATACATGCAGACACCTCCACCCAAGTCCACTAGATGGAGCCCTGTTAGGTATATATATACTGGGGGGTGGAGTTCAGGAAGTCAGTCAGTGGGAAGCAGTGAGTGTGACACGATGCTGCAGCTCCAGACAAGCTGAAGTCTGTGTGGCTGAAAGCCAGGCTAGGCCCAAGCTGCGGGCTAGTCTGGTCAGTGAGAGCCTAGAGTGGGCTAGAAGGCAAGGAGAAGAGAAGAGCCATGAGGGACAGAGGAACCACGGAGGGTTCGTCCCCTGATGCAAGCCGGGCACCGGGCCCGAGCCTATTGGGATCTCTATGCCCAGTAGGGAATCCGGCATACTGAGGAGGATTTCATATCCCTCAGTCCACCAGTGAATACCGCACATTCAGAGGAATAGGTACCACGAAGGCTCCAGCGTCCAGGGATCGTGGTAACCAGTGGGAAAGTCCTCGCCACCAAGCAAGACGGGTGAGAGAAACATCAAGGAAGCTAGACCCTGTTCCAGGCAGGTCAGAAGTTCCAGGGAGAGAGACAGGAAGATACAGAAAGGAGGCCTTACACCCGCTCACTGAGGAGCAAGTCCAGAAGTGCACACCACCTACAAGTACCCCGGACCATACCTGACTACCATCATCAGTAAAGGTACTGAAGCGAACCCCTGAGTGCATGTCTGTTCTTCCTCTGACCCGGCTGGGTCCCCTCTCTCCTGCATCCCTTCACACCATCCCTGCCCCGGGGACCCGCTCCACCTGTGGGGAGCAGAAACACCTCAGCTGCCATCCCAACACCCCCGGAGGTCTGAAGCAGCACTGGTAATCATTACCAGGTACCACAGGTGGCGTCACAAACTGTTTATTTATTTTTATCCAAGTTTCAATCCCCTTTTTCAAGAGTGACGCCAGAGTACGGGCCCGGGAGCCGACCACCGCAACATCCCCAAACCAGGTAAAGGCCCGGGTACCGAGTCGTCCCCATCCCCTGGGCGCATCATACTCTTCCTGGCGTCACGAACAGGGTTGCGTGCCCTTTGCCACTGGGTACTGTGCGCCTTAAAGAACTGTGTCGCATACCGTGAAGTTTTTCCACCAATTGGCGCTGTTTCCCGCCATTGTCCACCATTTTCAAGTCGCCGCACGGGAAGAAGAGGGGCATAACCGCGGGAATCAGAGAGGCATGACTGCTAGAAGTGCGCGAAGCTCAAGCCCCGCCTCACGCACTGACGCAGCATCAGGTCCTGGAAGGAGACCGCCGTGCCAGGAAGCGCACACCCTGACGTCAGATGCAAGGGGACGCCAGGTCCTGCACCGGGAACTGCTAGTCGAGCAGTTCTCCTCTTCCCGTCCGGGGGACCGCAGCCGGCTCTACAAGCAGGAAGGTAGGCCGCAGTTAACTAGGGGGGCGCAGCGATGGCGGATAATCAGCAGAACGCCGCGGCCCTCAACAACGCCCCCGCAGGAGTATCTTCATCCGGTGCTGCTCGGGCAGGAGCAGTCGCCGCACCAGCAAAAGCTGTGGCACGGATTATGCCCATGGCTCTGCCGTATGCCCTAGATGTTCAGAGGGTGACGGAACTTCTGCAGGAGGACACCCTGACTGAACGGGAGGATGACCAGGATGGGTCACCTACCTCGCATCCCCAGGCGCAGCCCAGGAGGGAGCGCCCTTGGGCTACTAGTTCCCCGGTAGCTCTTATGTTAAGTATAAGTTAACCTGAACTTGGAGTCCGTGAACTATGAGCGGTCCCACCATTGTACATAGTTTGCACCTCCTGAGGTGCCCCCTGGTGGTTTTCACAAGACCACCACCACTAAAACCTGCTTGGCGTGGCCGAACCAGTGGTCCTACACCAGTCCTGCAGCCTGCCCAGGACCTTCGTTGGGGGTTTGGAGCAGGTCCCCCACAAGCCAGCTTACCCGGATGAGAGGGACACACCCAAGGAGGGATCTCATCAAAACTGGTCGTTGCAGAAAGTAAAGTTGTGTTGTAACTTGTAACCTGCTATTGCAACGTTCAAGCTATGTGCCTCCCATAAAGGGAAGAAAAGTTGTTGCAATGTTTCAAAATATGCTATCATTGTAACCTGTTATACAAAAATTTGTTTCTGTCCGGGAGTAGTGACTTTTACTATGGGGGAATGTGACGCCCTGCGGCTGCAGGCTGTCACAGAACTCCTGGGTGTTGCACAGACGGATTCTCCCCAGTGGCCTCAATACATGCAGACACCTCCACCCAAGTCCACTAGATGGAGCCCTGTTAGGTATATATATATACTGGGGGGTGGAGTTCAGGAAGTCAGTCAGTGGGAAGCAGTGAGTGTGACACGATGCTGCAGCACCAGACAAGCTGAAGTCTGTGTGGCTGAAAGCCAGGCTAGGCCCAAGCTGCGGGCTAGTCTGGCCAGTGAGAGCCTAGAGTGGGATAGAAGGCAAGGAGAAGAGAAGAGCCATGAGGGACAGAGGAACCACAGAGGGTTCGTCCCCTGATGCAAGCTGAGCACCGGGCCCGAGCCTATTGGGATCTCTATGCCCAGTAGGGAATCCGGCATACTGAGGAGGATTTCATATCCCTCAGTCCACCAGTGAATACCGCATATTCAGAGGACTAGGTACCACGAAGGCCCCAGCGTCCAGGGATCGTGGTAACCAGTGGGAAAGCCTTCGCCACCAAGCAAGACGGGTGAGAGAAACATCAAGGAAGCTAGACCCTGTTCCAGGCAGGTCAGAAGCTCCAGGGAGAGAGACAGGAAGATACAGAAAGGAGGCCTTACACCCGCTCACTGGGGAGCAAGTCCAGAAGTGCACACCACCTGCAAGTACCCCGGACCGTACCTGTCTACCATCATCAGTAAAGGTACTGAAGCGAACCCCTGTGTGCGTGTCTGTTCTTCCTCTGATCCAGCTGGGTCCCCTCTCTCCTGCATCCCTTTACACCATCCCTGCCCCGGGGACCAGCTCCACCTGTGGGGAGCAGAAACACAGCTGCCATCCCAACACCCCCAGAGGTCTGAAGCAGCGCTGGTAATCATTACCAGGTACCACAGGTGGCGTCACAAACTGTTTATTTACTTTTATCCAAGTTTCAATCCCCTTTTTCAAGAGTGATCCCAGAGTACGGGCCCAGGAGCCGACCACCGCGACATCCCCAAACCAGGTAAAGGCCCGGGTACCGAGTCGTCCCCATCCCCTGGGCGCGTCATATATACATGGAATGGGAGGGAAAGAGCATATATACATGGAATGGGAGGGGGGAAGGAAACAGCATATATACATGGAATGGGGGGGGGACAACATATATACATGGAATGGGGGGCAGCATATATACATGGAATGGGGGAGGGAACAGCATATATACATGGAATGGGGGGCAGCATATATACATGGAATGGGGGGGACAGCATATATACATTAAATGGGGGGCAGCATATATATGGAATGGGGGGAAAGAGCATATATACATGGAATGGGGGGAAAGAGCATATATACATGGAATGGGGGGGGGTAACAGCATATAAACATGGAATGGGGGGGGAGCATATATACATGGAATGGGGGGGTAACAGCATATGTGGCACCCTGCTGTTCACAGGTACCACAGGACCCAAAAACCCAAAAGGGTGCATGGACGGACTTCTCCACAAGAGGCCCTCATTACATACAAACACCTCTACCCTTCCACCTCATACCACCAGAGGGAGCCCTTTAGGGATATATATATATGGAGGGTGGAGCCAGGCAGTTGAGTTCAGAGTGTGCTGCCACTGAAAACAGTGAAGATGCAGCACGTCTGCTGCTGTGTTCTGAGGGCCCCGAGTGTGGCTGAAGGAAAAGAGGAGAGGAGAGAGGAGTTGAGAGGGCAGAGGAGCATCATAGGCTCACCCCCGAGTATATAAACCGGACACCGGGTCCGCGCCTACAGGGTCCCTTTATACCCAGTAGGGATCACCGGTATACCAGGAGGACTACAAGTCCCTGGCCGACCTGAAGCTAAACCCATTACAGGACCAGGAACCACGACGGCCCCGGCGCCCAGGGATAGTGGTTGCCAGCGGAAGGTCCTACTACCAAGCGACAGGTGAAGAGAGCAACACGACACAGAAGCTAGGCCCAGTTGCAGGCTGGCTAGGAGCTTAGAGAGAGGGAGACACGGACCAGGAGGCTGGGGAGAAGTCCTGAAATGCACCCTTCCTACCAAGTACCCTGGACACTACCTGACTTCCGCACCAGTAAAGGTATTGAAGCGAATCCCCTGTCTCTGTTACTCCTGCTGCGCCATCCCGACTGCACTATAAGCCCCAGCATCACCACCCACCGTCAAACTCTACACTGCCCTGAGGCCCGCTCCACCTGTGGGGAGCTGTTCCATCCTAGCTGCCTATCAACTGCCTCAGAGGTCTGCAGCAGCGCTGGTACAAATTACCAGAAACCACAGGTGGCGTCACGATCAAACTACAAATCCCATATAACATAGTAACATAGTTTTTAAGGTTGAGTGAAGACTAAGTCCATCTAGTTCAACCCATAGCCTAACTTGTTGATCCAGAGGAAGGCAAAAAAAACCATGTGGCAACACTAAGCTCCACATTGGGGAAAAAAATTCCTTCCCGACTCCATACGACAATCAGACTAGTTCTCTGGATCAACGCCCTATCAAGGAATCTAGTATTTATAACCTGTAATATTATACTTTTCAAGAAAGGAATCCATGCCCTTCTTAAATTTTAATAGTGAATCACTCATTACATCATCATGCGGCAGAGAGTTCCATAGTCTCACTGCTCTTACAGTAAAGAATCCGCGTCTGTGATTATGATTAAACCTTCTTTCCTCCAGACGTAGAAGATGCCCCCTTGTCCCCGTCTCAGGCCTCAGAGTAAAAAGATCAGTAGAAAGGTCTTTGTACTGTCCCCTCATATACTTGTACATAGTAATAAGATCACCCCTAAGCCTTCTTTTTTCCACAGTAAATAACCCCAAGTGTAATAACCTGTTTTGGTATTGCAGACCCCCCAGTCCTCTAATAACCTTGGTCGCTCTTCTCTGCACCCGCTCTAGTTCAGCTATGTCTTTCTTATACACCGGAGACCAGAACTGTACACAGTATTCTAAGTGTGGTCGCACTAATGACTTGTATAGAGGTAAAATTATGTTCTCCTCATGAGCATCTATGCCTCTTTTAATGCATCCCATTATTTTGTTTGCCTTTGCAGCAGCTGCCTGACACTGGCCACTAAACATGAGCTTGTCGTCCACCAATACACCCAGGTCTTTTTCAGTTACAGTTTTGCCCAGTGTTTTACAATTAAGCATATAATTATACATTTTATTTCCTCTGCCCAAGTGCATTACCTTACATTTATCCCCATTAAAGCTCATTTGCCATTTATCAGCCCAAGCTTCTAGTTTACATAGATCCTCCTGTAATATAAAATTGTCCTCCTCTGTATTGATTACCCTGCAGAGTTTAGTGTCATCTGCAAATATTGAAATATTACTCTGTATGCCCCCTACAAGGTCATTAATAAATAGGTTAAAAAGAAGGGGGCCCAATACTGACCCCTGTGGTACCCCACTGTTAACTGAGAGCCAGTCTGAGTGTTTTCCATTAATAACCACCCTTTGTTTCCTATCACTAAGCCAATTCTTAACCCACATACATATATTTTCCCCTATCCCCATTGTTCTCATTTTATGCATCAACCTTTTGTGTGGAACCGTATCAAAAGCTTTTGAAAAGTCCATATACACAACATCCACTGCATTTCCTTGGTCCAGTCCAGAACTAACGTCCTCATAAAAACTGATCAGATTAGTTTGACAGGAACGGTCCCTCGTAAACCCATGTTGATATTGGGTCATGAGGTTATTCTTCTTCAGATACTCTATTATAGCATCTCTTAGGAAACCCTCCAGGATTTTAGCCACAGTAGAGGTTAAGCTTACCGGCCTATAATTTCCAAGTTCAGTTTTTGTCCCCTTTTTGAATATTGGCACCACATTTGCTATACGCCAGTCCTGTGGTACAGACCCTTTATTATGGAATCTTTAAAGATTAAAAATAATGGTCTATCTATGATGTTACTTAATTCCTGCAGTACTCGCGGGTGTATCCCATCCGGGCCCGGGGATTTGTCAACTTTAGTGATTTTTAGACGCCGCCGTACTTCCTGCTGGATTAAGCAAGTGATATTTACTGGAGAATTTTTGTTATCGCTAATCATGTTTTATGTCATGCGATTTTCTTGTGTAAATACGGTTGAAAAAAAATCATTTAGCATATTGGCTTTTTCCTCATCCTCATCCACCATTTCACCCAGACTATTTTTAAGGGGGCCAACACTATCATTTTTTAGTTTTTTACTATTTATGTAGTTAAAGAATATTTTGGGGTTATTTTTACTTTCTCTGGCAATGATTCTCTCTGCCTCAATCTTTGCTGCCTTGATTTGTTTTTTACATAATTTATTTAATTTTCTATATTTATTTAATGCCTCATCACTACCTACTTGCTTTAGTTCTCTAAATGCTTTCTTTTTGTCATTTATTGCGCCCCTTACAGCTCTATTTAGCCATAGTGGTTTCCTCCTATTTCTAGCATGTTTATTCCCAAGGAGTATATGTTGTGCACAGGTACTATTCAGGATGTTAAGAAATGTCTCCCATTTGCTTTGTGTAGCTTTATGTCTCAGGATATCGTCCCAGTTTATTGCACTAAGATCATCTCTCAACCGTTGGAAATTTGCTTTCCTGAAGTTTAGTGTCCTTGTAACCCCTCTACTACACATCTTATTAAAGATTACATGAAAACGTATTATTTTGTGATCACTATTACCCAAGTGACCCCCAACTCGTATATTTGATATGCGGTCTGGACTATTGGTTAATATTAGGTCTAGCAGTGCCCTCCTTCTTGTTGGGTCCTGAACCAGTTGTGAAAGGTAATTGTCTCTCATCGTAGTCAAAAACCTATTTCCTTTGCTTGAACTACATGTTTCTGTCCCCCAATGTATTTCAGGGTAGTTGAAGTCTCCCATAATAATGACTTCTCATTGAGTTGCTGCTTCATCTATTTGCTTTACGAGGATATTCTCTGCTACTTCCATTATTTTTGGAGACTTATAACAAACCCCTATCAGTAATTTATTATTTTTTCCCCCTCCCCTTATCTCCACCCACAGGGACTCTACATATTCATTAGATTCACATATATCCTCCCGCAAGACAGGTTTTAAGGATGATTTTACATATAAACACACACACCCCCCTCGCTTGTTTGTACGGTCATTTCTGAACAAACTAAAGCCCTGTAAATTAACTGCCCAGTCATGGCTATCGTCCAGCCACGTCTCAGATATCCCTACCATATCATAATTATTTTCCAACAAAATTAATTCTTAAATTAAAGTCTAATTATTGACTGTTCTAATCCCACCCCCCAATTTCTTTATTTGTGCCCAGGTCACTATCTGCACTATCTTCCCCACCTATAAAATGAATACCCTCCCCCCCAATCCCTAGTTTAAACACTCCTCCAACCTTCTAGCCATTTTCTCCCCCAGCACAGCTGCACCCTCCCCATTAAGGTGCAGCCGGTCCCTAGCGTAGAGTCTGTAGCCAACTGAGAAGTCGGCCCAGTTCTCCAGGAACCCAAATCCCTCCTTCCTACACCAGTTCTTGAGCCACTTATTTATCTCCCTAATCTCCCGTTGCCTCTCTGGCTGGCACGTGGTACCGGAAGTATTTCAGAGAATACCACCTTGGAGGTCCTTGCTTTCAGCTTGCAGCCTAATTCCCTGAAATCATCTTTAAGGACCTTCCACCTACTTCTAACTTTGTCATTTGTGCCAATGTGCACCATGACTGCTGGGTCCTCACCAGCCCCTCCCAGTAATCTGTCAACCGCTATCAGCGATGTGCCGGACGCGAGCGCCAGGTAGGCAGCACACTGTTCGACGATCCCTGTCTTTGTGACAGATTGCCCTATCTGTTCCCCTAATAATTGAGTCCCCCACTACCAGCACCTGCCTGGCCTGCCCTACTCTCCTATTTCCCTCTTTACTGGAGCTGACACTCCTCCGGCTTTCAGAGGACATGCCTTGCTGCAGTAGTACTACCCCTGTACCGTCACTCCCCTCAAACTATCCCCTTTTTGTTGACCGCCCTGGGCCACGGACCGGGCCAGCCACTGTGACATATTCCCCCCCAGCATCCATAGGCCCGGACACCGAGTACCCCACTGCCCTGGGGGCACGTCATCTCTGGCGTCACAAACAGGATTTCGTGCCCGTTGCCACCGGGTACTGTGTGCCGTATTTGAACTGTGTTTAAACTGTGGTGAACATTGCCACCATTACTGAGTTGCCGCGCGGGAAGAAGAGGTGCGTAACCGCGGGAATCGGAGAGGCGTGACTGCTAGAAGCGCACGAAGCTCAAGCCCCGCCTCGCGCTCTGGAAGCGTCAGGTCCTGCAAGGAGACCATCATCTGCGGAGCTGCGGCCTACCCGATTAAAGAAATAGGAGGAAGGCTACGGTTCACTATGGGGGCGCAACCATGGCCGACGACCAGCGAGACGCCGGAGCACCGGATAACGCTCCTGATGCTCAACTTGCGCCCGGCGCTACTCAGGTCGGAGCGGCCGCCCCACCAGCAGGGGTCGTGACTCCGTTAATACCCATGGCCCTGCCGTATATCCCTGGAGCAAAATGGCTTCCCCAGTTTGATGGCAAACCAGACACCCTGTCTGGATTCAAGAGAAAGATATGCGGTGTATTGGACATGTATTCAATGACTGGTAAGCAGAGAGCCGCTGTTGTGCTGGGACAATTGACTGGTGCCGCAGAGCGGGAAGTTGAAATCTGGCCAGCCGCAGACCAGGAATCAGTATCCATTATCTTTAAGAGACTGCAAACTGTCTTTGAAAACCGCACTGAGACAGATCTCCGGATGAGGTTCTATCACTGTACCCAGAAACCTGAGGACAGTATCCAGGACTATGCCTGGCGCTTACAGGAAGCCCTGCGGGCCCTGAAACAGGTTAGTCCAGCCAGCATACAAGATGAGAATAAAATGCTGACAGAACAATTCATCCGGGGTTTGAGGTTCCAGGAGGAGAGCAGAAAAGTACGGTGGTGGGCCTTAGATCATCCAAATGCCACCTTTGACATCCTGAAGGACATGGCTATTAAGGGCCTTCAACCCCTGGAAACATCAGGGACTGCTATCCAGCGTTACCAGGGTGGGGCCACCCCAGTGCCCGCAGCACCCACTGCTCCTTCATTAATGGCTGAAACAAAGATGCAAACAGTGCTCCCTAGCGAGCTGGACAGCCTGCGCTCTGAAGTGCGTCAGCTAAGTAAAACCCTGGCCACTGTCCTGAGCACCCTGCAGCTACAGACGGAGCCTGAGCCGGAAGGAAGGATCCTACTCGCCGACAGTCCTGAGGATGTCCCCTGGATGAGGAGAAGAAGGAGGACAACTCCACCCCGTAGGAGGACAACGCCACCCCGTGGGAGGACCAACGACCAATGTCGCCCTCCAGGAGAATTCATCTGCTACCGTTGCCACAAGGCAGGCCACACCGCGTGGAACTGTCCTTTAAACGGGCAAACCCTGGGGCCGAGGGCCGACACCCAGGAGTAACTCAACCAGGCCCATCAAGCTGGTACAACCGGTTCGTAGGGGGAAGGCCTTTCCTGTCCATCGTGCTGGACGGCATAGCAACACCTGGGTTACTGGACACCGGCTCATAGGTAACCATCATACCTGATGTCGTCTACAAAAGGTACTGGTCCATAGATGAACTCCAGCCGCCAGCCCCGAACCTCTCTGTGTATGCCTCTAACGGCCTTCCTCTTAACCTAGTAGGGGTTAAGGACGTGACAGTGAAGGTGGGGAGAGTGGAACTAAAGGACCAAGGACTAATTGTCATAGAATCTAACCCTGGTGATACCAATCCGTATATGATACTTGGTACAAATATTGTTGGTAACTGTTTGGGAGAAGTGTTGTTTTTACTCCAACAGATTGCTGACACTGCCAAACCGGGGCAGAGGAAGGTGCTCCAGAGAGATTCGAGCCCTCCTGTAAAGCTAACAGGTGGTGAGATTGGTAATGTACGGGTGACAGACCCGATACCCATTGTGATTCCCCCAATGAGTGAGATGCTGATTTGGTGTAGGGCAGCAATAGGTCTCAAGGGACAGAACTACCAGGCGGTAGTGGAGCCCATTAGCTCAGAGCACAGACCTACACTCTTAACTGCTAGAGGGGTAGTTGCTGTACGCAATGGGAGGGTACCCATACATCTCCTAAATTGTGGGGAGGAGGAAGTTAAATTGCCAAGATACGCCACTGTTGCCAGATTGTATACTGCGGATAATGATGCCAACTGTAACGGGTCTGGGAGGCGGAACCTCTGAGCAACTCTACAAGGGGGCGGTCCTTGTGAGGAAGCGGGTGGCTCTCAGGGAAGACGGGCAGGTAGTCACGGCAAGTGACAGGGACAGTCTCTGGGTAGAAGGGCAGGTAGTCACGGCAAGTGACAGGGACAGTCTCTGGGTAGAAGGGCAGGTAGTCACAGCAAGTGACAGGGACAGTCTCTGGGTAGACTAGCAGACAGGTAGCAGGTGGACGCTCCCAGGTGAGCGGGCAAGAGTCTCTGGACGGGCAGGTGGTCACAGCAAGTGACGGCAGAGTCTCCAGGAAGGCTAGCAGGCAGGTAGCAGGTGAGCGCTCCCAGGTGAGCGGGCAAGAGTCTCTGGACAGGCAGGTGGTCACGGCAAGTGACGGCAGAGCCTCCAGGTAGGCTAGCAGGCAGGTAGCAGGTGAGCGCTCCCAGGTGAGCGGGCAAGAGTCTCTGGACAGGCAGGTGGTCACGGCAAGTGACGGCAGAGTCTCCAGGTAGGCTAGCAGGCAGGTAGCAGGTGAGCGCTCCCAGGTGAGCGGGCAAGAGTCTCTGGACAGGCAGGTGGTCACGGCAAGTGACGGCAGAGCCTCCAGGTAGGCTAGCAGGCAGGTAGCAGGTGAGCGCTCCCAGGTGAGCGGGCAAGAGTCTCTGGACAGGCAGGTGGTCACAGCAAGTGACGGCAGAGCCTCCAGGTAGGCTAGCAGGCAGGTAGCAGGTGAGCGCTCCCAGGTGAGCAGGCAAGAATCTCTGGACAGGCAGGTGGTCACGGCAAGTGACGGCAGAGCCTCCAGGTAGGCTAGCAGGCAGGTAGCAGGTGAGCGCTCCCAGGTGAGCGGGCAGGCTGGTCCATAGACAGACTGACAGGTGTCGGAAGGGGGAACAGCGTCCCTGCCTAGCAGGAGGCAGGGACGCCGACGCTACACCATACACACAGTGGAATCCTTGACCTCACCAGATACAGTGGAGGACAATGACTCCGAAGCTCAGCTGGAGGATTGGTGTCAACAGCTCCATGTTGGAACTGACGCCACTCCTGTCCATCAAAAACACGGTGTCTACAGAGTGGTTCAGGAATATGAACAAGTGTTTAGTAAACACCCACTTGATTTTGGAAGGGTTAAAGGGGTACAGCATCACATACCCACCGGTAACCATCCACCCATTGAAGAGCGTTACAGACCCGTACCACCAGCACATTACCAAAAAGCCAAGGAAATGTTGCATGACATGAAAAAGGCAGGGGTAATAAGGGATAGCTGTAGACCCTGGGCAGCTCCCCTGGTCCTGGTCAGGAAAAAGGACGGCAGCATGAGGATGTGTGTAGATTATAGACAAATTAATTGAATAACACATAAAGATGTGACGCGCCCCCAGGGCCGTGGGGTACTCGGCAACCGGGCCTCTTATGGATGCCGATGGGGGGTTTCATGGTGGCTGGCCCAGTCCATGGCCCAGGGCGGTCACCCAAAAGGGGGAATATTTGCTATAGGGGATTTAAGTGTTCGTGACGCCACCCGTGGATTGCGGCTAGAGGGAGCCGCCACTGGGGAGCAGTCCTCTGGAGCTGGTGTTACGGCAGCAGGGATGGCGTGGCACTCCACGGGTAGAGCTAGCTCCAGGGCAGTGTAAGGTGGTGTGGTGGTTGCGCTGGGCATTGTAGTGCAGGGAGGGAATGATGGCGCAGACAAAATAATGGACAGAGGCAGTGCGGTGCAGTCATCCGAGTTTTTACTCACAGTTCTTTAGTTCCACATGGTGCGCTGTCAGCTTACAGCCTCCCACGTCGCGCTGCATTCACCAGACAGGGGTCCAGCTCTTCCTCAGGGGATTTAGGAATGCCTAACAGAACCCCACTTTCTCGTGTTCCTCTCTAGACTGACTTCACACTGGGTCTTTCTCCCTCCTGCCCTGCGCTGCCCACTCTCAATCCCGCTTGGGTGCTCTGAAGTCCTTCCTGTACATCGGATCCCGGACCTGCTTGACCCTCCTGGGGATTAGAATGCGGCTTACGATCCCTCTGTCTTCTGGCAGATGCGGGGCGTACGGGTGCCTTCCTGCACTCTTGTTGTACTGTGCTTCCTGCTTATCTCTCACCCTATTTAGACTGTCTTCGACACAGGCCTGTGCTCTTCTGTACTGCTCCTGACGAGTCGTATCCCAGTCTTCAGTGGACATATCTGCTTCTGGCTCTACCACTCCAAGCTCCAGGTCCATGGGCAACTTTCCGGGTCTTGCTCTCATGAGGTACGCTGGAGTACAATTGGTGGAACTCACAGGTATGTGATTGTACAGATCTACCAGGTCAGGTAGTTTGTCTGGCCACTGGTTTCTTTCTTCTATAGGTAAGGTCTTCAACAGGTCGATGACTATGTTATTCATCTTTTCACGTAACCCATTGGTTTGGGGGTGGTACGGTGTAGTCCGGATCATCTTACACCCATACAGATGGCAAAACTCTTTGAACAGCTCGGCTTCAAAGGCAGGGCCTTGATCCGTCAGCACCTTATCCAGGTATCCATGGGGCCTGCAGAAGTAGGCTTGAAACGTCCTTGCTGCAGTTTCTGCCATCAGATCCTTGACGGGGGCTACTACCAGGAACCGGGAGTAGTGATCCACCATGGTCAGGGCATACGAGTAGCCGGACCTGCTGGGTGACAGCTTGACGTGATCCAGGGCGACAATCTCCAGGGGCTGGGTTGTCTTGATGGACTGCAGGGGTTGATGGTGGATGCTGGGGAGAGACGGCAGGACGGTCCCGGAGGAAAGACGGACACTCACGCGGGGGTAAGCTTCAGTACCTTTACTGGTGATGATGCAGGCACGGTCCAGAGTACTCCGGGCGAAGGGTGCACTTTTGGACTCTCCCCAGTGAGCGGGTATAGGGCCTCCTGATCCGTGGCTTTACTTGCTAAGCTTCTATCCTTCCTGGAACTAGGCCTAGCTTGGTTACTGTCTCTCTCCTTGCAACTGCTGACCTGGTAGTAGGGCCTTCTCTTGGAGATCACTCTTCCTGGACGCTGGGGCCTCCATGACTCCTAACCCTGGTACTGTAGTCAGCGTTTGGTAAACCTAGGACCTGTAGTCCTCCAGGGGTTCCGGTGGTCCCTACTGGGTATAAATGTGCCTGTAGGCACGGACCCGGTGTCTGGTATATATCTTGGGGTGAGCCTGGTATGCCCCCTCACTACTTCTTCCTTCTCCTCTCGCCTTCGGCCACACTCAAAGCCCTCACACGTGCTGAAGGCCTTGGCTCGCCTAAGCATAGCAGCCAGCGCGCTGCTCTCTGAGCGTCAGCATGCTCTCAGACTCTCTCTCAGTTTGACTTCTGCCTAAAGACTGAGCTGCCTGGCTCCACCCTCCCTATATATATCCATAACGGGCTCCCTCTGCTGGTCTGAGGTGGTAGGGTGGAGGTGTGTGAATGTGTGAGGGCCTCTTGTGGAGAAGTCCATCCATGCACCCTTCTGGGTTCTGTGGCACCAATGCGCAGCAGGGCGCCACAGATGCATACCCTTTGCCCCGTATAGAGGAATCCCTGGCTGCACTAAAATCTGCCAATTACTTCTCTACATTGGCTCTCACTAGTGGGTACTGGCAAGTCTCTGTTGCTGAGGAAGACCGGGAGAAGACAGCCTTCACCACCCCGATGGGACTGTCCGAATTCAACAGCATGCCGTTTGGACTCTGCAATGCACCCGGAACATTCCAGAGGTTGATGGAGTGTTGCTTGGGACACCGGAACTTTGAGACAGTGCTGCTGTACCTGGATGACGTTATCGTGTACTCGAGGACGTATGAAGACCATCTGAAGCACCTGGCGGAGGAATTTGAAGCATTGTCCCGGAATGGGATGAAACTAAAACCTTCTAAGTGCCACCTGCTCAAGCAGAAGGTTCAGTACCTGGGACACGTAGTCAGCTCAGAGGGAGTAGTGCCAGACCCGGAGAAGGTCACTGCCATCCAGAAGTGGCCTGAACCGAGAAGCATCAAAGAGGTACGGCAATTCCTGGGACTGGTCGGGTACTACAGGAGGTTCATAAAGGACTATACCAAAAAGGTAGCACCTCCGCAAGACCTCCTGGTAGGACAGTCCAAAAGAGGAAAGAGTCCCCCATTCCAGTGGGGCAAAGAGCAGACTGAGTACTTTGCATCAATGAAGGAAGTCCTAACCGGTAAAGAAATCCTGGCTTACCCTGACTACAGCCAGCCTTTTCTGCTGTACACCGACTCCAGCAACGAGGGACTGGGAGCTGTGTTGTCCCAGAAGCAAAATGGCAGAGAAAAGGTAATTGCGTATGCCAGTAGGAAGCTTCGCCCTACTGAGAGGAACCCGGAGAATTACAGTTCCTTCAAGCTGGAGTTCCTGGCCTTGGTCTGGGCTATCACTGAAAGGTTCAAGCATTACCTAGCCTCAACGAAATTCACAGCCTTTACTGACAATAATCCCTTGACACACCTGGAGACAGCCAGGTTGGGAGCCATGGAACAGCGTTGGGTGGCCAGACTGTCGAATTATCAGTTCACCATCAAGTATCGGGCAGGTCACAAGAACACCAATGCCGATGTCCTGTCAAGGATGCCCCACCAGTCAGACACCGAGGATGAAGTAGATAATTTAGAGGAAGTTGAATTACCTGCTTTCCACCGAAGCGGAGTGGTCCACGAGCAACAAGCCACCAGAAGACGTCATGGAAGGACGCTGAACCCTCTACCTCATCACAGCTGGAAGCAGACCCAGGACAGTGACCCGGTTGTCAGCCTCATCAAAAGACTGATAACCCAAGAAGGTTCTCACCTGGAGAAGGATGCTCCTCCACAAGCCAAACACCTGTGGAATGAGAGAAGCCAGCTGTTCATCTACAGAGAGAAGCTGTGCAGAAGGTATGTCAACCCCAAGACTCATGAAATAGTGTGGCAGATTGTTGTACCCAGGACAGATATCCAGATGGTGTTAGAGGCCTACCACGATCAAGCAGGTCACTTTGGTTGGAAGAAGCTGGAAACCCTGCTGAAGGACCGGTTCTATTGGGTTGGAATGCGGAGTTCCATAGAGAGGTGGTGCCGGAATTGTGGGCCCTGTAGCCTCAGAAGGAAAGGCTACGGCAGCAGGAAAGCACCCTTGCAGTCCATCAAAACAATCCAGCCCCTGGGGATTGTCGCTCTGGATCACGTCAAGCTGTCACCCAGCAGGTCAGGCTATTCCTATGCACTGACCATGGTGGATCATTATTCCTGGTTCCTGGTGGTAGCCCCTGTCAAGGATCTGACAGCAGAAACTGCAGCAAGAACGTTCCAAGCATACTTCTGCAGGCCCCATGGATACCCGGACAAAGTGCTGACGAATTAAGGCCCTGCCTTTGAAGCCGAGCTGTTTAAAGAATTCTGTCATCTGTATGAGTGCAAGAAGATCCGGACTACGCCATATCACCCTCAGACCAATGGTTTGTGTGAGAAAATGAACAACATCGTCATAGACCTGCTGAAAACCTTACCCTTGGAAGAAAGGAACCAGTGGCCAGACAAACTACCTGACCTGGTAGATCTGTACAGTCACATACCTGTGAGTTCTTCTAATTGTACCCCAGCGTACCTCATGAGAGCAAGACCCGGAAAGTTGCCCATGGACCTGGAACTCGGAGTGGTAGAACCTGCAGCAGATATGTCCACTGAAGACTGGGATACAAATCTGCAAGAGCAGTACAGGAGAGTACAGGCCTGTGTCGAAGACAGTCTGAACAGAGTAAGGGAAAGGCAAGAAGAGCCGTTCAATAAACATGCACCGGGAGAACCCTTGGCACCTGGAAAGATAGTGCTAAAGCGGAAAAGAAGAGGTCAGAAGCTCGATGACCAGTGGGAAAGAGAGCCCTACACTGTGCTAAACTCCAGATCTGACAACAGTAAAACCTGCCTGATCAGTAATGATGGAGGTAAAACGACTGCAACAGTCTCAAGAGACAATTTGAAAGTGTGCCCAGGTCTACTGAAGACAACGGAGGAAGAAGTACCTCCTATAGCACCGGAAGAACCCAAGGAAGAAGTGCTTCACACAGTTCTAGGAGATTTCCCTGCGGACTGGCCTCAACTTGATGGAGCAGTTATAGTACCGTTGATACACTTCTATCAACAACCAGAAGAACCTGTAAGCGCCCTGGAAGAGCCTGCTCAGGAACAGGAAGAGTCCCCAGTCAGAGGAGGATCACCCGTTGAAGCAGAGCCTGAAGGCCCAGTGGACAGTGCACTTGCCAGTCCCATAGAGAGATTAAGGCAGTTTTATAATCTACCAGCACGTACACCTGCTAGATTAACAGAAAGTGCATGCACAGACACTAGTAACACCCCAGTGCTACGAAGGTCCACACGCAGCACACAAGGACAAATTCCTGCCAGGTTTAGGGAATAGCACGAAGTGCCTACATTATAAATAGTTACCCAGTTGGGTATTGCCTATTGTTTATTGTGTAAACTGAAATAATATGTGCATTTAGTTACCCGTAAGGGTATAGAGACTTGTAGGCTGAGGACTGTGAGCAGCCAAAAACTGTCCTTGTAAATAGTTGCACTCATCAAAAGTGCCCCCTTATAAGACCACAGAACAAAAACCCGTTTGGCGTGGCCAAAGACGTGGTCCAGCACCTGGATCACTTATGCCCTGTAGCCACGCCCAGGGCCTACGTTGAGGGTTTTCAGGCCGGTCCCTCATGTTACCCTGGTTACACTTTCTTTGGTGAAATGGACACCGGGTTACGGGACTTACAGTAACTTTATTATTATTATTATAATAATTGTTGTTATTGTTGTAACCTGTTATAAAATGCTTCAGTCCAGGAGTTCTGAATTGTACTAGGGGGGAATATGGCACCCTGCTGTTCACAGGTACCACAGGACCCAAAAGGGTGCATGGACGGACTTCTCCACAAGAGGACCTCATTACATACAAACACCTCTACCCTTCCACCTCATACCACCAGAGGGAGCCCGTTAGGGATATATATATATATGGAGGGTGGAGCCAGGCAGTTGAGTTTAGAGTGTGCTGCCACTGAGAGCAGTGAAGACGCAGCACGTCTGCTGCTGTGTTCTGAGGGCCACGAGTGTGGCCGAAGGAAAAGAGGAGAGATGAGTTGAGGGGGCAGAGGAGCATCATAGGCTCACCCCCGAGTATACAAACCGGACACCGGGTCCGCACCTACAGGGTCCCTTTATACAAAGTAGGGATCACCGGCATACCAGGAGGACTACAAGTCCCTGACCGACCTGAAGCTAAACCCATTACAGGACCAGGAACCACGAAGGCCCTGGCGCCCAGGGATAGTGGTTGCCAGTGGAAGGTCCTACTACCAAGCGACAGATGAAGAGAGGAACACGACACAGAAGCTAGGCCCAGTTGCAGGCTGGCCAGGAGCTTAGAGAGAGGGAGACACGGACCAGGAGGCCCTATACCCGCTCACTGGGGAGAAGTCCTGAAGTGCACCCTTCCTACCGAGTACCCTGGACACTACCTGACATCTGCACCAGTAAAGGTATTGAAGCGAATCCCCTGTCTCTGTCAGTTACTCCTGCTGCGCCATCGCGACTGCACTACAAGCCCCAGCATCACCACCTACCGTCAAACTCTACACTGCCCTGAAGCCCGCTCCGCCTGTGGGGAGCTGTTCCATCCTAGCTGCCCTATCAACTGCCTCAGAGGTCTGCAGCAGCACTGGTACAAATTACCAGAAACCACAGGTGGCGTCACGATCAAACTACAAATCCCATATAAACTATCCCCTTTTTGTTGACCGGCCTGGGCCACGGACAGGGCCAGCCACTGTGACATATTCCCCCCCAGCATCCATAGGCCCGGACACCGAGTACTCCACGGCCCTGGGGGCGCGTCACATATATACATGGAATGGGGGGGAAACAGCATATATACATGGATTGGGGAGGGCAGCCATATATACATGGATTGGGGGAGGGTGGCATATATACATGGATGGGGGCATATAACAAGATTGGGGTGAGCACATTCGTTATTTCTGCGGTCTCATACCCCTGCTCCTTTCCGTGGCTGCTCTATGCTGCCCTCGTCTGCTCTCTGTATGAGTTGTTTTTTCTAAGCTAAAACCTCAGTATTCAGGTTAATTTGCCGTGTTGGCACTTGCGTTAAATAAGTGGGTTTTGGATACTCGGTCCGTAAAAGGTTCACCATCACTGGTCTATGCTGTATATGGGCAGCACGGTGGCTCAGTGGTTAGCACTGTTGCTTTGCAGTGCTGGGGTCCTGGGTTTTAATCCCCTAAGGATATACTGGATAGGAGTTTGTATGTTCTCCCCGTGTTTGTGTGAGTTTCCTCCGGGTTCTCTGGTTTCCACCCACAGTCCAAAAGACATACTGATAGGGAATGTAGATTGTGAGCCCCAATGGGGATAGTGATGATGATGTCTGTGGAATATGATAGCGCTATTAAAGTGAGTAAAATAATTATATAAATATAGAGTCTATGCTGTATAGAACATATTTGCCCTATACACAGTCTGTGCTATAATATAGTCAATCTTTGCTATACACAATCTTTCATTTTACAGTCTATGCTACATATAATGTATTCAATAATATACAGTCTCCTGTATATACAAAGTCAATAATGTTTGCAAGTTATGCTACATGCACAATCGGTGCTGTAATATACACAGTCTATTCTATACACAGTCTATGACACAGTATATGCTATACAAAGTCGTGTCTATATCCCCACCTGTGCTATAAGGAATCATAAGAAATTGTCCCTTTCCTTGTAGTCATTTCTGTGCAGGTGTGCTGTATACTTGTTCACTTCTCCCAGACTGGCTGGAGATGATGGAGCTGAGGTTACAGGTAGGATATGGGGGGCTTACCATGACCTTTGACCATGTGTCGTGCTGTCACTACAGGTCCTTCTAACCTCGAAAGCTGCACTGTTAACGCAGGGCCGGCATTATCAGTGCACTTTCTGGTTTATGAAGGCAGGTGCTTGCAAGCTTTCTCCTAGTAAGCTTGTAAGCACTGTTTTGCAGCTGCCAGGTTGGCTGGAACGCCCTGTTACCTCCTAGCCAGCTTCAATGCAATGCTTACAAGCTACACAGAAGTGGGGGTCGGTTTCCTAGGCAATGAGCTGTAAACAAAAGTATTAGGCTATGTGCCCACGATGCAGAAATGCTCCGGATTTTTTCCTGAGCGTTTCTGCATCTCCCTGGCAGAAAAATCACATGCGGATTGTACGTGCGGATTGTACGTGCGGATTGTACATGCGGATTGTACATGCGGATTGTACGTGCGGATTGTACGTGCGGATTGTACGTGCGGATTGTACGTGCGGATTGTACATGCGGATTGTACGTGCGGATTGTACATGCAGATTGTACGTGCGGATTGTACGTGCGGATTGTACATGCGGATTGTACATGCGGATTGTACATGCGGATTGTACGTGCGGATTGTACATGCGTTTTCCTGCCAGGGATTAGCATCACTTGGAAAGTGCTTGTGACAACTAGGTCACACTATATAAATCCATGCAACCGGCATGGATTTATATAGTGTGACCCGAGAGAGTGGTAAAAATAAAAAAATAAATGTATACTTACCCTCCGATGGCCCCCTATGTCCTGCTCACTCCGTTCTCCCTTGCCGGCAGCGATGGATTGTATGACCTGCCGACGTCAGCGTCATGTGACCCGTCACATGACTTGACGTCAGCGCAGGTCTTTCATTCCATCGCGAAGTGCCGGGAAGCAAGGAGGAGCGCAGCGCGGGCCGCCGGAAGGTAAATATACATTTATTTTTTATTTTATTCTTTTTTTTACAGCTTTTAATGGTACCTAGGTGTGGATGAGACTCTCCTCTACACCCGGGTACCATCCACACATTAGAACGCGCCAATAACGCAAGTACAGATATAGTCTTGCGGAATTGGCGCGTTCTAATGCAAGTCAATGGCGGCGAAAACGCAGCGCTTCCGCAAAATAATTGGTAGTGCTGCGTTTTTTTCCGCAATGATAATCCGCAGCGGAAAATTCCGCAGCATGTGCACAGCACATCCGGATTATCATTGGGGAACATGGCAGACCTTCTACCATGCGTTTTTAATGCGTTTCCACAGCTGCAAAAACGCTGCAGAAACGCATTAAAAACGCATCGTGGGCACACAGCCTTAATATCTCAAGAATGGCGGCAAATTTTAATGAACAGTGCAAAAAGTCCTTTTTTTCAGAACATCTATCTGACAACATCCATCTATGTAGATAGGAAAATGCTTTAGGGTATGTGCCCACGATGCAGAAATGAAGCAGAAAATTTCTGCAGCATTTCTGCATCTCCCTGGCAGAAAAAACGCATGCAGATTGACAAGCGCTTTCAAAGCGATTTTAGCATCACTTGGAAAGTACTTGACAACTAGGTCACACTATATAAATCCATGCAAACAGCATGGATTTATATAGTGTGACCTTTAGAATGGTTAAAAATAAAAAAATAAACCTTGATACTTACCTTCTGATGGCCCGGGGTGTGCTGCTGCGCTTGTTCCTGGCTGCCGGGATATCGTGATGCCCTGTACTGAAGGACCTACCGTCACATGACTGTGACGTCACCGCAGGTCCTACAGTCCAACGCAATGTGCCGGCAAAGGAGAAGGAGCGCAGCGCGGGCTGCCAGAAGGTAAATATAATCTTTATTTTTAATTTTATTCTTTTTTTTACAGTTTCTATGGTACCCGGGTCCGGAGGAGAGTCTTCTCTTCTCCACACTCGGGTACCATTCGCACATTAGAACGCGCCAATTACGCAAGTACAGATGCAGTCTTGCGGAATTGGCACGTTCTAATGCAAGTCAATGGCGGCCATTCCGCTGCGCTTCCGCAAAATTAATGGACATGCTGCGGAAAAATCCGCAGCATGGGCATTGAAAGTGCGGAATTGCATTGGAGACCATGGCAGAAGGCTTACCATGCGTTTATCATGCGTTTACGCTGCGGAAATTTCCGCACCAAAAACGCATGAAATAGGCATCGTGGGCACACAGCCTAAAGGCATATTTCCCATCCATGCCCGTCCCAACCCACTGGACCTATGGCAATTGTGTAGAGTCTGAGTGGGGGTAACATTAGGGATGAAGACCTACGGAATTGCCCATTTTGCCTCCCCCTAACGCTGGCCCTGTATGTCTGACACGTCCTGGTGTGGGGGAATAAATGATCACCAGTGTGTGGTAACAATGTAGAAAAAACCCGAATAGACCAGTGAGCGACCCCTCTCTTTTTTTCTATTAATCATTTTTGGGATCCCGCTCCTGGAGCACTGCAGCAGGTACGTGTTCACACTATTAGAAGTTTGACAGCCTTTTTTCTGACCATGTGTCCCTCCCATTCAGTCACAGGTGGTTTTAACTAGCTCTACCAGCCCATACATTGTAGGTTAAAAGCCCAAGCATAGACATATTGTCCATACAGGCTTACAGCCCAAGAGTGGCATATCCAGTGGTAGTGTAGCGTAGTTTCCCATCATACGAAGGTGACCTTGTCGTGGTTGATGGGCACACATAAATTGGCCAAATTATGCGCAAAAAACCTTCATTTTTCAAAGTGACATTAGTCCAGATACAATATTTCTTATATTTTCATGTATGGAGTGCCGAAGTTCTTTTTGCAATTGAGATTACTTTTTTCTTCAGAGCACCCGAATAGACCAGTGAGCGACCCCTCTCTTTTTTCTATTAATCATTTTTGGGATCCCGCTCCTGGAGCATTGCAGCAGGTACGTGTTCACACTATTAGAAGTTTGACAGCCTTTTTTCTGACCATGTGTCCCTCCCATTCAGTCACAGGTGGTTTTAACTAGCTCTACCAGCCCATACATTGTAGGTTAAAAGCCCAAGCATAGACATATTGTCCATACAGGCTTACAGCCCAAGAGTGGCATATCCAGTGGTAGCGTAGCGTAGTTTCCCATCATACGAAGGTGACCTTGTCGTGGTTGATGGGCACACATAAATTGGCCAAATTATGCGCAAAAAACCTTCATTTTTCAAGGTGACATTAGTCTAGATACAATATTTCTTATATTTTCATGTATGGAGTGCCGAAGTTCTTTTTGCAATTGAGATTACTCTTTTCTTCAGAGCACCCGAATAGACCAGTGAGCGACCCCTCTCTTTTTTTCTATTAATCATTTTTGGGATCCCGCTCCTGGAGCATTGCAGCAGGTACGTATTCACACTATTAGAAGTTTGACAGCCTTTTTTCTGACCATGTGTCCCTCCCATTCAGTCACAGGTGGTTTTAACTAGCTCTACCAGCCCATACATTGTAGGTTAAAAGCCCAAGCAGAGACATATTGTCCATACAGGCTTACAGCCCAAGAGTGGCATATCCAGTGGTAGCGTAGCGTAGTTTCCCATCATACGAAGGTGACCTTGTCGTGGTTGATGGGCACACATAAATTGGCCAAATTATGCGCAAAAAACCTTCATTTTTCAAAGTGACATTAGTCTAGATACAATATTTCTTATATTTTCATGTATGGAGTGCCGAAGTTCTTTTTGCAATTGAGATTACTCTTTTCTTCAGAGCCCCCGAATAGACCAGTGAGCGACCCCTCTCTTTTTTTCTAATGTAGAAAACACTGTCACAGTAACTGCAGGGAGCGGACATATATCAGGACAGCAGTAACTGGTGCTATTATTGTATCCATTACTTTGAAACATATGAATGACTTTCTGATGATCTGTGAGCCCTGGGACATTTCTCTCTGCTGCTTAGATGGCGGCAGGGCCGGCGTCAGCACCCGGCGGACCCGGGCAAATGCCGGGGCCCTGAGCAGGCAGAGGGGCCCACTGGCGGTCACGCACCCCGCTGGGCTATGGGCGGAGGAGAGCGGTGTCAGCGCCCGCCCTTCTCCCCGCTTGCTCAGGGCCCCGGCAGCCGGATACTTACCTCTCCCCGTGCCTCCGCAGATCCGCTGTCTTCCTGCTCTGCGCTCCCTGTGACGTCTCAGGTCAGAGGGCACGGTGACGCCTTTACACCGCGCCCTCCCCTGAGCCGTCACAGGGAGCGCTGAGCGGGAAGACGCCGACAACGCTGGAGTTCGGAGCCGAGCAGCGGGCAGCAGGCAGCAGGCAGCAGGTGAGGAGAAGGGAGGTGAGTATTTGATTTTTTTTTTTAAATGTATGGAGGCATGGGGCAGTATAAAGAGAAGGGGGGGCATCCTGCATGGGGCATTATAAAGAGAGGGGGGGACATCCTGCATGGGGCATTATAAGGTGGGGAACAGCCTGCATGGAGCATTATAAGGTGGGGAACAGCCTGCATCATTATAAAGAGGGGGGGGGGCATCCTGCATGGGGCATTATAAGGTGGTGAACAGCCTGTATGGGGCATTATAAAGAGGGGGGGGCATCCTGCATGGGGCATTATAAAGAGGGGGGGGGGCATCCTGCATGGGGCATTATAAGGTGGTGAACAGCCTGTATGGGGCATTATAAAGAGGGGGGGGGACATCCTGCATGGGGCATTATAAGGTGGGGAACAGCCTGCATGGAGCATTATAAGGTGGGGAACAGCCTGCATGAGGCATTATAAAGAGGGGGGGGGGACATCCTGCATGGGGCATTATAAGGTGGTGAACAGCCTGTATGGGGCATTATAAAGAGGGGGGGGGGACATCCTGCATGGGGCATTATAAGGTGGTGAACAGCCTGTATGGGGCATTATAAAGAGGGGGGGGGGACATCCTGCATGGGGCATTATAAGGTGGGGAACAGCCTGTATGGGGCATCATGGTGGGGGGGGGGGAACAGCCTGCA
This sequence comes from Phyllobates terribilis, assembly GCF_046119375.1. Taxonomy (NCBI): domain Eukaryota; kingdom Metazoa; phylum Chordata; class Amphibia; order Anura; family Dendrobatidae; genus Phyllobates; species Phyllobates terribilis. Next base: position 85,955,950 of record NW_027362773.1, on the reverse strand, counting down.
TGGAGCATTATAAGGGGGGGGGGAGCCTGTATGGGGCATTATGTGGGGGGGAACAGCCTGCATGGAGCATTATAAGGGGGGGGCAGCCTGTATGGGGCATTATGTGGGGGGTAACAGCCTGCATGGAGCATTAAAAGGGGGGGGCCTGTATGGGGCATTATGTGGGGGGTAACAGCCTGCATGGGGCATTATAAGGTGGGGAACAGCCTGCATGGGGCATTATAAAGAGGGGGGGGACATCCTGCATGGGGCATTATAAGGTGGGGAACAGCCTGTATGGGGCATTATGGGGGGGGGGGAACAGCCTGCATGGAGCATTATAAGGGGGGGGGGAGCCTGTATGGGGCATTATGTGGGGGGGAACAGCCTGCATGGAGCATTATAAGGGGGGGGCAGCCTGTATGGGGCATTATGTGGGGGGTAACAGCCTGCATGGAGCATTAAAAGGGGGGGGGCTGTATGGGGCATTATGTGGGGGGTAACAGCCTGCATGGGGCATTATAAGGTGGGGAACAGCCTGCATGGGGCATTATAAAGAGGGGGGGGGACATCCTGCATGGGGCATTATAAGGTGGGGAACAGCCTGTATGGGGCATTATGGGGGGGGGGGAACAGTCTGCATGGAGCATTATAAGGGGGGGGGGAGCCTGTATGGGGCATTATGTGGGGGGGAACAGCCTGCATGGAGCATTATAAGGGGGGGGGCAGCCTGTATGGGGCATTATGTGGGGGGTAACAGCCTGCATGGAGCATTAAAAGGGGGGGGGGAGCCTGTATGGGGCATTATGTGGGGGGTAACAGCCTGCATGGGGCATTATAAGGTGGGGAACAGCCTGCATGGGGCATTATAAAGAGGGGGGGGACATCCTGCATGGGGCATTATAAGGTGGGGAACAGCCTGTATGGGGCATTATGGGGGGGGGGGGAACAGCCTGCATGGAGCATTAAAAGGGGGGGGGCTGTATGGGGCATTATGTGGGGGGTAACAGCCTGCATGGAGCATTATAAGGGGGGGACAGCCTGTATGGGGCATTATGTGAGGGGTAACAGCCTGCATGCAGCATTATATGGGGGCCAGTATCCTGTATGGAGCGTTATAAGGGGACCGGTATCCTGTATGGAGCGTTATATGGGGGCCAGTATCCTGTATGGAGTTTTATAAGGGGACCAGTATCCTGTATGGAGCATTATATGGGGGCCAGTATCCTGTATGGAGCTTTATAAGGGGACCAGTATCCTGTATGGAGCGTTATATGGAGGCCAGTATTCTGTATGGAGCCTTATATGGGGGCCAGTATTCCGTATGGAGCCTTATATGGGGGCCAGTATTCCATATGGAGCCTTATATGGGGGCCAGTATTCCGTATGGGGCCTTATATGGGGGCCAGTATTCCGTATGGAGCCTTATATGGGGGCCAGTATTCCGTATGGGGCCTTTTATGGGGGCCAGTATTCCGTATGGGGCCTTATATGGGGGCCAGTATTCCGCATGGGGCCTTATATGGGGGCCAGTATTCCGCATGGGGCCTTATATGGGGGCCAGTATTCCGTATGGGGCCTTATATGGGGGCCAGTATTCCGTATGGGGCCTTATATGGGGGCCAGTATTCTGTGTGGAGCGATTCGCCGGTTTCTGAGCTATTGTGGAATTTACAATAGATATCACTCATGTAATGTAAGAAGTGAAATCTTTGCATTGTACTATATATATATATATATATTTCTCTGCAGTATCTGTGTATCATGAATCGTGGTGTGTATTAAAGGGGCCCACTGAGACTCTTTCGCCCGGGGCCCAGAAAAACCTGGAGCCGGCCCTGGATGGCGGGAAGAGTTTTTTTTTCAGTTGCCAAATCACCATGTTCAATGAAAGTCTTTCAATAGGAATCCTATAATAAATAAAGGCTCGGATTCACTGCCATCAAAGCAATGTGAGATCTCAGTTCATTATTCTGGCACCATATAATAAGGTGACGTTATCCACGTTACTTCAGAGTCCTGCAAAAGTCGCTTTTCTCTGCCAACCGTCATACAAAGGAGAAGGAGACTACCTGGGAGTTTTCTGTGTGCGTCTAGTATTACACGACATCTCCATGGACTATAATTTCCCAGCTGAACGGTTCATCCTTTATGTGATGCAGAAACCCACAGTCACACAACCAGGATTCTCACAGCTTTAACCATGTTGGTGCACAGATTTTTGCAGAGTTGAGTTTTTCAGCGTAATAAGGTATCACCATGTGCTGGTACAATGGTCTTTAGGGGAAACTACAACAGTATTTTAAGAGTTAAAGGGGTTGCCCGACCCAGTGTAAAGTTTCGGCAAGTGCTGAATCCTTAGACACTGTTAGGATTCAGATTTGCTTGCCAGTTCAAATAGTGGACGCATGGCTGCCAGTGTGCGATTTACATACTGTCATATACTTTCTAGCTTCTCATCCATTTCTGTCAATGTTTTATTGCTTGCATGTTCAAGCAGTTGTCACCTGATGACCACTCAAACCAACAAGCAGAGCTAAATGATAGCAGTGCTTGCCAAAAATTTGCACTTGGCTGGACAAGCCAAAATACCAAAAATCATAAACTCACAACAGTAAATCTCATATTTGTATTGCAGAAGGCATTCATTTGGGATTCTCCTTCTTACAGTGGTCTTATGAGAAGCAACAGACATGTTAGTTACAGTGGTCTCACAAGAGGCAACAGACATGTTAGTTACAGTGGTCTCACAAGAGGCAACAGACATGTTGGTCACAGTGGGCTCACAAGAGGCAACTGACATGTTGGTTACAGTGGTCTCACAAGAGGCAACAGACATGATGGTTACAGTGGTCTCACAAGAGGCAACAGACATGTTGGTTACAGTGGTCTCACAAGAGGCAACAGACATGTTGGTTATCGTGGTCTCACAAGAGGAAACTGACATGTTGGTTACAGTGGTCTCACAAGAGGCAACAGACATGTTGGTTACAGTGGTCTCACAAGAGGCAACTGACATGTTGGTTACAGTGGTCTCTCATGAGGCAACAGACATGTTGGTTACAGTGGTCTGTCAAGAGGCATCAGACATGTTAGTTATAGTGGTCTTTTTATGAGAGGCAACAGACATGTTAGTTATAGTGGTCTTTTTATGAGAGGCAACAGACATGTTGGTTACAGTGGTCTCACAAGAGGCAACAGACATGTTGGTTACAATGTTCTTGGCTGGTATAAAAATGTTGCACAGAGCGTAAAAACGTTAACACTGAGGTAGCAGATAGTCTCAACACTTGCACTCTCTCGTGAAAGGCTTGCCATGTTATGGTACTGACGCGCCCCCTGGGCCAGTGTTGTTTGGGGATTACCCGGAGCCGGATCAGATGGGGGTTGTAGTCTCCGAGTGGCGGTGACCCGGTCCGTGCCCAGGGTGTCAAGCTCAGTGTGTGGCAGTCCTTATAGATGTTACTAGATGTTCTTTTATGTCGACTACGCCACCCGTTGATTTGCGGTCAATACGGCCGCCGCTGCAGCAGGGTCCGCTGAGGCTGGTGATGTGTGTGCAGCTCAGATAGTATAACCCCCAACGGGAGGGGTATAGCCTCAGGGGGTCAGGTGTAGAGGATGGTGGTTGTGGAGGTGCAGGGAGGATGGTAATGAGACTCAGAGTCGGGCTGTGCAGTTCAGGGTCTTTACTTACTGCTGTTGTTCTGGTCACTCCGGCCTTGAGTGACCGCCCGAGCCGTGCTGCGTCCACCAGGTCCTGGACTCGGCCAACTCCCAAGTAATTCTGGAGCGTGATCCTGAGCTCCCTTTCTGACGTTCCTTCTCTCTGGCCTTCCCCACCAGGGATCCACCTAAGTCCGGCTCCCTCGGGCCTCTTGTTGGTAAACCCTTGTCTCTGGGTTCCCTGACCCTATTCCTCGTCTGCCTTCCGGGTGGATTTAGTGGGTGGTCGTGGCAGATCCTGCCCACGACCTCCGGTCTCTGGCTGAGGATTAGTGCCCTCCACCAGCTTGGGATCCGGTACCCTTGTGCCAACTCTTCACCCTCTGATCTAATCTTGGGTTCTTGGAGTTCTCTCTTCTCCCCCTCTGGGTCCTTCTTTCTCCTCTCTCTCTCTCTCTTGGCCTTGGAGCTGCTCTTCTCCTCTGCTCTCTTCCTCTGACTCTGCACAAAGACTTCTCTACAAAAGACTGACAGACTGACCCTGATCTAAGATGGTTCCCACCTTATATACTCCCTCTATGTGTGAGCTCAGGTGACCAGCACCCAATGAGCTCCTAGCTTTACCCAGACTGCTCCCCCTATCTGCCCCTACACTACTGGGATGTTCCACCCCCCTCCCACTCCAGCCAAGGACAGACACTGTCGTACCTGCACATTTCTCTAGTGGGAGTACCATTGATCTGTCCCCCGGAAATGGGATGTGTGTAGTGCATGCAGCCTACTGAGCTCAGTTCCACACTCCATCCTTACCCGGGAGTGGAATACCACACCTCTGGCTTGAGGTGTAATACCCCTGTAGCAGCCGAATCCTCAGGGTGCTACATTCCCCCCTGGTAAACCACAGCACGTCCTCGGGCTGTAAGATATAAAAACATCCAAGACATACAAATTATTTTTCATAAACATAAACATATAAACATATAAAACATCATATATATCATCAGCATAAACTTTTCCATATAAAACTTTCCATAAATAACAGTCTTGTAAACACTCTTGCTCCTCCGGCCACGGTGCAACTTGTGACCGGGAAAAGCGCGACAGTCTCTTAAAGAAAATGGTTTCCTATAAAACCGGTAGGGGGCGCTTTAGGAAGCGCAATTATATACAAAGGGGATATGGCCTCTCTCAGTCCTCGGCCAGGTACTAGGAACTAGGGACACACGGGTAACAGTTCACTCTTGCCCCAACGGGGACATATTTAAATCAGCAACAGTTCTTGGTACCCCGACGGGCAACTTAATACAGTCTCTCTCTACCGTACTTCAACGACGGCGTCCTCCTGCTCTTTCTTGTTGGTTGGTTTCAGTTTCAGACCCGTCCGGGTCCTCTTGCTCCTCCTCACACCGCAGCTCCTCCTCCGTCAGGCGATGCACATGGAGGGCGTAGGGTCCTTTGGCACACTTGTGCCGGGTGAAGGTGACCTCGTCTCCTACATACAGGTCACGACCTCTGTGTCCCTCCGGCAGATGGCTTTCTACGTCTCTGCGGGTCACAAAGACGTCGCCGGGGGTATGATGGTCTCTAATGAAGCCCCACCCATGCTGCATGTTGAATTTTATCACAGTCCCGGTGGAAGGGGGACCATGGGACCATGAGCTGCACGGGGGTTCCTCCTGGTCCGGCTCTTCTGCTCCGCGCTCCTTATCTGTGCTTGCTGTTCCCGGACCCGCCTCTCTCTCCGCTCCTTCTCGAAGACCTCGAGCTGCTGGCGGCAGCACTCTGCACGCTCCGCTGCGGCCGCCCGAGTCTCCTGAGTGAACCCCATGAGGTCTCCTCCGGTGGGGTCCCACTCAAACTGTGCCTCTTCCAGCGGGGGCGAGGTCCTCTTTACAGGCTTCGGAGCCGGAATCAGGGGCTCGCACATGGGCCTTGCTCTCTGGAGTTCCAGCTGAATGTACTCCTGGGGCCATACAAAGGGCTGCCCATCCGGGCACGTATGCTGGGCGAATAGATCTTCACCCAGGTGCGGCACTCGAGATGTTGAGGGCGCGTTGATGGTAGCGGCGCCCGGGTTGACCAGGCCTTGCGACCAGGCTTGGGGCACCCTAAAGGCAAAGGGCACCGTAAGAACGGCGGCGCCCTGGGTTACTCGGCCCTGCGACCAGGCCGGTGGCTCCGCGGAGGTAGGGGGCGCTGTTGGAATTGCGGCGCCCGGGGGTACTAGGCCTTGCGACCAGGCTGATGGTATTTCCTGCTTGGCCACGCTCGAGGTCGAGGCGTGTGACGTCACAGGGGTCGCGGCCGCGGTTTCCGGTTGAGGCCTAGTCGGCGGCGGTGACGATGCAGCGACGGGCACGGCAGGGGGAACTTCGGGCTCTGCGACGGGGAGCTGGGGCAGGCACGCGGTTTCCCGGCTCGGGGTAGAGACGTCCCCTTTACCTGCCTCCGTCCGTTCAGCTCCCTTCTCGGCGCCGTCTCCGGCCTTGAGTCCTCCTGCACCATCCTCAGAGGCGGTCTGTCTCCTCGTCTCGGGTGGCGTGCTCCGCTGTCGGGTTTCGGTCTGCTGGGCCATCTCTCGGCTCCACTCCGCCAACGTCTCTCGCTGCACCTGGGCCATCCTCCGTGCGAGGCTCTCCAGCGCAGTCTGTGCACACTCCCGGTCTCGGGGGAGCTGTGCCAGGACCTCCACTAAGCCTAGTGGGGTCGTTGCTTGCAGCAGGCTCCTGACCACTGGGTCGGTGCTGCCTGACTCTCCCTCCATCTCCGGGTAGGCTCTCTCTGGACTACTCTCCAGACTTCTTGTCTCCGGGTGCGCTCTCTCCAGACTGCTCCAGGCTGCACCCATCTTCGCTCTCTTGTTCTGTCTCCGCCCACATTGAAGGTGGTCCCGGGGCAACTTAGTGATTGTCAGTTCCAGGGGCAGTTCTCTCACGCTGATGGACACTTCCAGCATCACAGTCTCTGTTGGTGGGCGCGGTTTCCGCTTTTGGCGCCATTCTTCGACCTGGCCCACGATGGGAGGTGGCCTTTTGCCACCCTCTGGCACGCCCATAATGGCGTCCGCTCTTCCAAGGCGGGAAATCTTTGGAAATGGCGGGAATCGTCTCCCAGTGGCGGGAAACTCCATGGATGGCGGGAAAAAGCTGTAAATGGCGGACAACCGGCGGGAAACGACCTGTGATGGAGTCCGTTGGCGGGGACCCTCCGGAACCGGCGGGAGACTTCTTTTTGAGGTAACGGTGAACTTTTCTTCAGGCACGCAGTACCTGGTTGTTGCGGGCACGTAATCCTGCCGACTACGCCAAAGTTGACGTGCCCCCTGGGCCAGTGTTGTTTGGGGATTACCCGGAGCCGGATCAGATGGGGGTTGTAGTCTCCGAGTGGCGGTGACCCGGTCCGTGCCCAGGGTGTCAAGCTCAGTGTGTGGCAGTCCTTATAGATGTTACTAGATGTTCTTTTATGTCGACTACGCCACCCGTTGATTTGCGGTCAATACGGCCGCCGCTGCAGCAGGGTCCGCTGAGGCTGGTGATGTGTGTGCAGCTCAGATAGTATAACCCCCAACGGGAGGGGTATAGCCTCAGGGGGTCAGGTGTAGAGGATGGTGGTTGTGGAGGTGCAGGGAGGATGGTAATGAGACTCAGAGTCCGGCTGTGCAGTTCAGGGTCTTTACTTACTGCTGTTGTTCTGGTCACTCCGGCCTTGAGTGACCGCCCGAGCCGTGCTGCGTCCACCAGGTCCTGGACTCGGCCAACTCCCAAGTAATTCTGGAGCGTGATCCTGAGCTCCCTTTCTGACGTTCCTTCTCTCTGGCCTTCCCCACCAGGGATCCACCTAAGTCCGGCTCCCTCGGGCCTCTTGTTGGTAAACCCTTGTCTCTGGGTTCCCTGACCCTATTCCTGGTCTGCCTTCCGGGTGGATTTAGTGGGTGGTCGTGGCAGATCCTGCCCACAACCTCCGGTCTCTGGCTGAGGATTAGTGCCCTCCACCAGCTTGGGATCCGGTACCCTTGTGCCAACTCTTCACCCTCTGATCTAATCTTGGGTTCTTGGAGTTCTCTCTTCTCCCCCTCTGGGTCCTTCTTTCTCCTCTCTCTCTCTCTCTTGGCCTTGGAGCTGCTCTTCTCCTCTGCTCTCTTCCTCTGACTCTGCACAAAGACTTCTCTACAAAAGACTGACAGACTGACCCTGATCTAAGATGGTTCCCACCTTATATACTCCCTCTATGTGTGAGCTCAGGTGACCAGCACCCAATGAGCTCCTAGCTTTACCCAGACTGCTCCCCCTATCTGCCCCTACACTACTGGGATGTTCCACCCCCCTCCCACTCCAGCCAAGGACAGACACTGTCGTACCTGCACATTTCTCTAGTGGGAGTACCATTGATCTGTCCCCCGGAAATGGGATGTGTGTAGTGCATGCAGCCTACTGAGCTCAGTTCCACACTCCATCCTTACCCGGGAGTGGAATACCACACCTCTGGCTTGAGGTGTAATACCCCTGTAGCAGCCGAATCCTCAGGGTGCTACAGTACTATCTCCCTTGAGGACTCACGGTGCTGTCCTGACATAATTATCACCTAAATGTGTTCCCCACTCCAGAGCTGCCATTACGAGAGTATCTGCCCAGCCCAGGAGCAATAATACCCCAGTCACATGACTTTCCAGACAATCACTGGCCCCGGAGGTCCTGTCACTGGTGGTCGTGACATCATCACACTTTGACAACTACAGAAACCTTTGAACCATCTAAGTATCTACACCCTACATTTTTAGCTATGCCCAAATTCCTTCCCCATAGTTATCAATAGTCCTAAATTTTCCTGCACTGTCCTGATTTTTTGGGATACAAACCTGGCAAATTGAGGGTTGTCATTGGCCAAAAAGGGGTGGAAGTGATGTAAACTCCACCAAAAGTGTCTGGTTCTGAGGGCAATCAAGGGCAGGACTGTAGATGGGCACATAATATTTCTTATTCTGCCTACAGCAATTTTGCTAAGTATGCTTTTAGACACCCAGGAGAACATGGGGGACTAGTTTAAGACAAGTCCTGATATTATGGTATATTTTATTTTAACATCCCATTAACTTAAAGTCATAATGGAGTATGAGCTGAAGGACAACTAGGAGCTCTGCTGCATCTGCAGTAGAGTCAGATCTTCCTGGGGCGTCCTGCCCTGGTTACCCTGTAAGCTCAGGATAATCTGTGATTCTGGTAGAATGGTGCATTATTGTAATAGACCCCCGGAGTGTATGTACTGATGTCGGAGATGATATTGGATTGTGCTTTTCTCCTGCCACTCACTCTCCCCGGGCCATGCCAATGAATGGTGTCTGCGTTCCCAGTCACATTAGACATGACAATTTGTTCTTTTGTCCTGTGTCTGATGGAAGCGAGCAGGATCGTGTACTGACAGGCGATCATCTCTTTCTGTATCCGCTGGTTGCAAAAATTCCTATGCTATGTAACCAATTATGGGCAATTCAACCCTGGTTGCACATAGCAGCCAACATCAGATTTACTTGCTTTACCCTTGAGTTCAATTAAAATTAACTCTATAGTTGAATGCAAGACTTGTATGAGCTTAGAAAATGGTTCAGGTCAATTGCAAATAAGTAAAGCAGTCATCTCGGTGCGAAGTAGACAATCAAGAAAGGTTTTTCAGCATCTGGATGGGAACAGTGAATTTTTCCATTCGCTGACTGCAAGCAGATGTGTTAAAATATGGAGACTGCAAAAATAGCTTCTATTAAGTTTATTTTGGTAATTTGTTTCTTGGTCTTGGCCAAACATAATATAAAAGGAGCATGTAATGTTTTTCCTATGGGCTTCCAGGTCCAACTATGACCTTGAAACTTTGATACAACTGTTACCCAAAGGAGTCCCCAGGCACACCCAGCGGATAGAGCAGTAATCGACGATCCTACGACTCATTCTGAAACAGACAAGGATGGAGAAGCATTCCAGGGACAGTCATGGTGGAATGAGTGGAAGAAGCCAAAGAGATACAGTTGACATGCTTCCTGTAGGGCAGTGGTGGACAAGTTTCTCCAGTTTGAAGTTGGGCAAATCTTAGAAGTTGGAGCAATGAGGAAAGATGATTTCAATGGCAAAAACGTCCCTAGTAGCAGATCCCACTGGGAAAGTGACTGAGAAAGAGTGAAACATGGTAGAGAGAATGCAAAATAGAGACAGCCATCTGTAAACAGCTTTTTGGTGGAGCTTGCCAATCGTCACTGCAGAGAATGATACTGGTTGGGTGAGAGGCAATTGAAACCCAAAAACTATGTCTATAGAGGTCTGTAGATGTCAGGTGGACATCTTTTTAAGTAGACTTTGGTTTGAATTTTATCCTTAGTCTCGTGGCAAGACTCATTGAAAGGTTGATGTTACACACGTGTCCCAAGTCCAGGCTATGCTCCCTTCATCCTGGTCCGCTAAACTTTCTTGTGCTTCACATTGGGCTTTACAAGTAGGCCGGGGTGCTCCCATGTGATCATCTACCGAGGTCTAAATAAGATTCACCAAGACACACACCTGTGTCTTGGTATTAAGACTCTTAGTTTGCCTGTAAACCACAACCTGCTCAGTATCTGTTTGCAGTCTGCAGGACCTCTGCTCCCTGTTTGCAGTTTCCAGGACCTCTGCTACCTGTCTGTGGTCTCCAGGACCTCTGCTACCTGTCTGCGGTCTCCTGGATCTCTTCTACCTGTCTGTGGTTTCTAGGACCTCTGCTACCTGTCTGCGGTCTCCTGGATCTCTTCTATCTGTCTGCGGTTTCTAGGACCTCTGCTACCTGTCTGCGGTCTCCATGACCTCTGACACCTGTTTGCGGTCTCCAGGACCTCTTTTACCTGTCTGCAGTCTCCAGGACCTCTTTTACCTGTCTGAAGTCTACAGGACCTCTTTTACCTGTCTACAGTCTCCAGGACCTCTTTTACCTGTCTGCGGTCTCCAGGACCTCTTTTACCTGTCTGCGGTCTCCAGGACCTCTTTTACCTGTCTGCGGTCTCCAGGACCTCTTTTACTTGTCTGCGGTCTCCAGGACCTCTTTTACTTGTCTGCGGTCTCCAGGACCTCTTCTACCTGTCTGCGGTCTCCAGGACCTCTTCTACCTGTCTGCGCACTCCAAGACCTCTTCTACCTGTCTGCAGACTCCAGGACCTCTTCTACCTGTCTGCGCACTCCAGGACCTCTTCTACCTGTCTGCGCACTCCAGGACCTCTTCTACCTGTCTGCGCACTCCAGGACCTCTTCTACCTGTCTGCGCACTCCAGGACCTCTTCTACCTGTCTGCGGACTCCAGGACCTCTTCTACCTATCTGCGGACTCCAGGACCTCTACTACCAGTCTGTGGTTTCCAGGACCTCTACTACCTGTCTGTGGTTCCCAGGACCTCTGCCACCTATCAGTGGTCTCCTGTATCTGTGCTACCTGTTTCCCACGTGCCTCAGCTGACTGCTGCACTGACGCTCGTGGCCCGTGTGCCCACCCAGACCTTGGGCTTTGAGGATCCACCTCAGCTAATGAGCCTAACAGTTGGACAGTCATGTAGGTGGCATTAGAGATGGCTTTCTTTCTTCTAGAGGAGACCTACTTTGCAGGGAGCATTGCCTGATCTACTGTCTACCCCAGGTGGCTTGTCCACAAGGGGAAGAAGCATTAACCTTCCTAAACCAAGGGAGAGAGCAGAAATTGCCTCTAAGTCCATGCTTCACGGTAAAGAATTTGACCATCAAAAAACAACTCATCGCAATATCATCAGGGATTTGGAGTCCCATGCTGTCCCCCATGGGCTCGAACCGGACAGAAGAGAACAGCCTAGCAAGGTCAAGAGTCTCAGGCTGCTTTATGTTGGTCTTTATGTTTCACCAAATCCGGTTTATAAAAATTATTTCAGTACTACATTATATCTAATTGCACTCAGTATGTCTGATGGAGAACAATCACCCACAGTCTTGTTCTGTCGCACCATAACTGCAGGTGTTACTGACTTCACCCAACTTCACACACATAAAGTAGAAGCTTCTTAACCTTAAAGCTCCAGCGAGACTTCAAAGGTATTGATGTAGCATCTCCTTACAGTCGAAACTTCATGAAAACTTTTGGAAAAACCTGGAAGGTTTCCATAGCAATGAAGAGCTCTGAGTTTCTCAGAAGAAGCCGCCTTCCCGCTGTGCCGGGGCAAAGAGCTTCAGGTTCAGGAGCTAAAATATTTATAGATGGTTCCCGTCGGCTCACTGATAGTTATTAGAGACAAAGTTCAGAGATGTATTAGGTTTATTTAAGAACTGTCTCACATGAACTTGCAGGACTCATTATACCCAGCACGATGCTCAGCCAAGGTCTGAAGACCAACTGTACAGACCACAATGTCCAGTGGTCATCACATAATTAGCACGCATGTGCATGCAGATGGAGCGTATGTGCGTGCGCCACCATATGGTCACATTTGATAATATATTATGGAATATTTTCCCCTAGAATATGCCATATTGGAATTAGATGCACGCAGAAGTATAGGTTGAGCCCTTATCCTCGGGGCGATTCACTTAATACTTTACCGGGAAAAATTGCTGTTACTTCAAGAAGACATGATCTATCGTACTGATATTTGGACTGAACATACCTTTGGAGCTTGAGAAACTTATGTTTTAAAGCAGGTACTGAAAATGTCCACCGTTTGCATCCAAGCACTCCTAAGCGCGCCGTGCCATACTGTTGAATGCATTCCGCAGGACGTCTGGGGCCATAGCCTGAATTTCTCGCTGTAAGTTCTCTCGGAGTGCTTGTAATGTTCATGGTTTGTTACTGTACACCCCGGCCTTTCAAATGGCCACAAAGGAAAAATCTGACAATAACGAATTCTTTTCTCTTGATCGGGTCTTTTCAATTCCTGAATGACAGTGACTCTGTACGGGCGAACAAGACCTTTCTTGGCCGCTTGTTGACATGTGGAATACGACATATCTGCCTCCTGGGAAAGCCTGTGTAACAGGTTACGTGGAGATGCCAGAAGTTGCTGTTTCACATCTTGAATTGTTTCCGCAGACATTTTCAGACATCCTCCATCATGCCCATTCCAGTAATGTTCCTGAACGTTCCAGCTTATTCACCAATGACAGAATACAAGGTTTGGACGGCAGATTTCGATCTCCAAACTTCTTTAGAAACTCAATAAACAAAAATTGCAATGTGCGCTGTGGTCCCACTTCTACATCTCTGAATATAAAAGCTGAGTATACTGGTTGTTAAATATCCCACTTGCAAGCTTAATAGTCTGGAGTTCAAATTGTCCAAAAAGTGAGTGAATGAATCTGCAAAATATCTCAGCACACTCACCGACAGTCCTGCTGTGGTTGTTGGTATCCTTAGAAATGGATCGGAATGGATAGGGCGATTGGAGTAGAACGTATCCGATACTCCCTGTAGAGAACTGTCAGCGTAGCTTGGAAAGTTGTCTCTGGAATTTGAAAAGTTAGCCCTATAGCTCCAAGTATCTGAGCGGCGCTCCGTCTGGTAGCATCGTAACAAGCTGAAAGTTGCTGAGCAAACTGCCCTGTGATTCCCTGAGGAAGAAGGACGATTCCTTCGTAACATTCAGGATTACTGGTTTCCTTTTGTTCTTTAAACCTTCTGTAGTTTGGTGATGTTGGCTCGCCCCCTGGGCCGTGGGGGCACCCGGAACCGGGCTTCAGTGCGATGATGGGGGTAGTAGTGGCAACCCGATCCCGTGGCTCAGGGTGGTCAGACCAAATGCTGTGGCAGTCTATTTATCAGTGTTTTGAATGTCCGAATACGCCACCCGTGGATTGCGGTCAGGGATGACCGCCGCTGCGAGGCAGACCACTGAGGCTGATGTTGGTGTGCAGCACAGGGGTAGGATAACTCCCCACGGGAAGAGTGTAGCCTCAGGGCAGTGTAGGTGAATGCTGGGGATAATAGTGCAGGCCGCAGTAATAAGAGTTCAGAGTCCGCTTCAAACAGTCCAGGGTCTTTATTGTAGGTATTACTACTGACCCAACAGGAGTACCGGGCAGGAATGGGCCTGGGTATCTGAGAGCATTCGTGCGAACCCACTGGTCAGGGTGAGTGTGTAGGCCTACCGTTCTCTCTCTGCCCTTGCTGACTATCCCCCTTTTCGTGGTGTAATAGCCCACGTCCCTGAGCTGGCCGTGTACTTCGCCTGTATGGCTTGCGACTCGGGCCTTAGGTACCTGTAGCTTCTCCGTGCTGTACTGGTCCCTCTGTGTGGCGGAGCCTCCAGGCTTCTTAGGCCAAGGGACCTGAAATCCCTCGCGGGTTGGTTCTCTGCTGCTGGGCTTGCAGCCCTGACAGCCTCGGACCCCAATGTCCGGTTGTGTGGTTCTCTCAGCCAGGACCGGCTCTCGTCGCCTCTGTCCCTGGCTCGCAGCTTCTCCTCTGCCTCACGGACTCCTTGGCTACAGCTGAACTGTCCCTCCGTCTCTGGGACTAGTCTCAGTCCTGAGCTAGGTCGTCCAGTTCTCTCTAACCCTGCCCCAAGTACCAGCTTTTATAGGGGCAGCCAGCTCCCTCTACTGGCCTGGGACAGGAGGTGCTGTATGCTAATTGTCCCTGACCAGGGAACCTCCCTCCTGCTCTCAGACACAGCCTTTAATATTTGTGGCATCCAGGCCTGGGGTGACACAATGTCACAAATCCCGAAGCAGTTTGCTCAGCAACTTTCAGCTTGTTACGACCCTGCCGGCCGGAGCGCAGCTCAGATACTTGGGGCTATAGGACTAATTTTTAAACTTCCAGAAACAACTTTCCAAGCTACACTGTCAGTTCTCTACAGGGAGTATCGGAGACGTTCTACTCCAATCGCCCTATCTATTCCGGTCCATATCTATGGATACCAACAACCACAGCAGGATTGTCGGTGAGTGTGTTGAGATACTCTGCGGATTCATTCACTTTATTTTTTGTACAATTTGAACTCCAGATTATTACGCTCGTAATTGGGATATTTAACAACCAGTGTGCTCAGCTCGTAATTGGGATATTTAACAACCAGTATACTCAGCTTTTATATTCAGAGATATAGAGGTGAGACCACAGCGCACAATGCAATTTTTGTTTATTGATGTTTGTATCCGTATTGTATCCGCTGGTTGCAGCAGTGGTGCATACACCTGGGTGGGAGCGCCAGGTTTTATTGTCCAATTGCCAGTTGTTGTTTTTTAGAAATTCACTTTGTTGCCTCTTTAGAGAATCAGTTTTCCAATAAGTTTTCAGAATGAAACCACGTTCCTCCAAACTGTACCTGTACATTGTTAATAAATGAAGAAGGCACAAGTCTATCTGATAGTGGAGACGAGCGGGGGGCGACAAGTCGGCGAGACCACTCGGCACGAGAATGTTTCTTGTCGCTATCGCTGTAGTTCTTTGCACTCTCACTTCTCATGAGCCAAAGTATGTACAGTCCAAATTTCAGTACGGTCGACGGTCTCTTTTAGAAATTTTTCTTGGTAAAGTAGCGAGTGAATCACACTGTAGAAAAAGTTCTCTTATATGAGCACATGTGGTCTGTGAAACGTATAGATGGAGTCACTGGGACAAAGCTATGGCGTGATAGGTTCATGGAGGCTGGGCTTATACTGCCCTCTTCATCTTTGATAGACACCCCTTGGCTCCGGACCTTTCACATCAGTGCAATCTGCTCCTAAATCCCACACATACTCTGTTCTCCTTACACCGGTAGAATCTCGCATGCGCCGGTGGAGCTAATGGGGATGCATCGTGCAATCCTGCCTGTGGGGGGGTTAGATGCTGTTAATTAGGAGACAATTGGATCATACCCAGCTGCCTGATGGCGACCATAGGGTAGAGGTCCAGCAGGGCTATTAGATGTTAGGTGTAACCCTAAAAATACCCCATTCTTACAGCTTTCTTACGAGGAACCCCTATCACAAGTCCTATGTTTATATAGAACCGGAAGCATCTGATAACAGCCACTGAGAAATGCAAGGATCTGCCAGATACGTCCTGGCCGATGTAAAACCTACAAAAGACAAAAAATATATCACATACCCTACCATCATTATATATAAATGTAAAGCAAAGTTGCATATTAAATATAGGGTACTTAGTGAACTATTTTTGATCAAAAAAAGTATACAAGCCGTCCGACCAGCGACAAGGTGACCCTAATTGGGACGGTCCTACACTGTCTATATTAAAAACCTTACTGTATATCAAAGTTGAAGTAATGCATATAAAAGGGTAGACAAATAGAACCGGATCCCAAAATCAGACCACCTAAGCCCGTGGTAAGCTACATATATACTGACCAGCTCAACAAGGGGATGCCACACCCTTAAATTGCACAGAATGCAAACAAGACAAAAAAACAAGCAATGTAAACTGAGGTCTAAGATGGTACACATGCAAGAAATAAGAGCATGTTCACACTTGCAAAAAGATACAAAACCTACAAAAGACAAAAAATATATCACATACCCTACCCTGTCTGCTCGGCACTGATCTCGCCAATCGAGATTTTGGTGGCTATAAACTTTATGAGCCTCCAGATATTTCTGTGTTGAAATAATACAACTCTATCTGATGTTGTATAGTGCGAACATAATAGATGTCAGGGGAAATATCTATTGCTTCCTATGTGGTTGTATATGAAATCAAAATGTGGTAATCAAATATAATATAAAAGGCATATAACAATGTGCGCTGAGACGAAAATGGCGCCGGTCGCTCCCTGCTGACACGCTTCCTGCACGTCTTGCTCCATCTCTTTCTAGGCCAAACTTCTGACGTGACCACCACATCATACCTCTCTCCCGGTGACTCCACCTTCGGGTGCGCCTCCTGCCATTGCCATCGTCCACTCGATGGGCCGCGCCTCGCACTGCTCCGTGCCCTCCTCCAGAACGTGCCTCCCATTCCAGGCTGAATCCTGACTGCTGGGCCCATCCTTCTTCGGGCCGACATTCATGGGGGCTGGACACATTTTCGCTCTCTGGGGCACCATCTACACCCACAATAGGTGGTTCTTCTCCTTCTCTTCACCGCCACCGTCGCTATTTTGGAATTCATGCCTCTGGCCGCTATCTTGGGTAGCACGTATTCCGGCACTCTTCCATCTGTGCCATGAGTTGGCTTTACCCCGCTTTTTTCGTGCGAAGAACTCGCATCCTGCCAACTAAGCCAAATGTAAGGTGCCGGAGCAAGGTAGTCGTGGGCGAGCTGCTGCTTCCGCTCGCTCTGGCACCCCACAGACAAAATGTGTCCCCGTCCTGGTGTGCTGCTGTGTGTGGGGTGCATCACACTTACTTGTGGCCCATAGGCTTCCACAGGCTCCAGACTTTCATCTTCCAGAACCTTCGCAGCAAACAATCCAGGGGACACTGAATTTGTTAAAACAGTCAAACTTTTACTTGGCAGCTTGCGGTGATTACAATCAAGCATATAGGATAGGGCCCAATGGGTTACAGTCTTTCCCACAGGTACCGGACATAACTTCAGCCCTAGTTCTCGGTCTGGGAAGAGCATCCCTCTTGCTAACTCTTCTAGGACTAGGAATTCTTCTCCACCACAAGCAGTGCACCTGGATTCCATCACCTACTGCCTCTGAGAGTTTTAGTTAATCTTTCCTTGTAGCTCCACATGCTTAGTGCACCCAAGGGCCCTGACGTACGTCTCGAGATTACCAGGCCGAGAGAAGGTTTCTATGGTAATCCACTGCCCCGTGTAACACGCTCGCGTTGTCCCTAGCAGCCTATTGCCTATGACCACTGCTGTCACTTCACCACACTTTCTCTAACTGAACTTGACACTTCCTGAACTTACCACTAACTCTCTTTTTTCCCTCCCCAATCTGCGCCGGCCACTAGTTAACCCTGTGCAGGCTAAACTGCAGCCCCAGGGGGGTTAACTTTCAGCTAGCATACATTACTATGACACTACTTGTGGTGTCAGAGAGCAGAACGTCATCTCCACCACTCCTACTTATACTCTAGTATCTGCCCTCTTCTCTGCATTTTCCCCTTTGTTCTCTGCCTTTGACTGGAGGAGTCACAACACTGAACACACAAAGTCTCTATAATTGCACTGAAATAATTTTACGTTTGACGGGTAAACAATTGTGACTATAGAACGAGCCGTCAGTAAGATCATTTAATTTTATGCAAATGTGCACCAGGCGTCTGCCACCGGGGATCTACTTGTAACATGATTGGAGGGGCCCAGGAAAAGAGATTGGTGACTATAAAGTCAATATTTTCCCAAAAAAATATTTCCCGTTCTCATCATTTACAGAATGTTTCATTTGTTGCAGCAGCATCTTGTGCTCAGGAGCTCAACTCAAGCTAAGTGTATCCCCTTTGTTTGTCTACCTTGCTGTCTTTAGTTTGTAGTGGGGCTTGACTAGTGGTCACCCTGTCCCCTTCCTATCTAGGGCCAAGCTCTAGGGACATTCAGGGTTTAGGTTCCTGCTTGGTGATTGGTGTGGAACCTGTATAGGGATGATAGGGTAGACAGGGTGATATTAGATCTGCCTAGGGGTCTTCACTCCCCCTTTCCCTAGTGTTTGGGCTTCCTTCCCCTCTTCCCTTCATCTTGCAGGAGAGGAGATGGCTCCTCTGTAACTGGCCACATTGGGTGATGTGACTCCCCTGCTGGTGCAAAATGCCATCTCCCAGTGTGCCCTGGATGCCGCTAGCTTAGGCTTTGGTGGGTGCCATGCGTGGTTGGGCATGCTGGGAATTGTAGTTTTGCAATACCTGGAGATCCACTGACACGTGACCTGTCTCCTTTGGTACCATATTCTTCTGGGAGTTGTAGTATTGCACCACTGATCTAGACTTTGGATCTGTATTCTGCAGCAGGGAGTAAGGACATGCTGGGAGCTGTAGTTTTGCAATATCTGGAAACCACTATATACAATATTCTACCCAAATCTCAGAATGCATGCTGGGAGTTGTCGTTTTGTAACAGCTGGAGACCACTCTGGCACATGTTTTGCTCATTGGATGTCTTGATATATTGCACTGCATTACTCCAGAAGAAGCGAAGATCAGAGCCGCGTCTTCAGCCTCCTGTGACTCACTAGGTCTGATGAGTTCATCCAGAAGTGATGTGCGGAGAGCGCCCCCTCCCTGCGGGGTCTCGCGGGTTGACAGATGACGCTCATATCACCCTACAGCATAGGAGAAGCTGTGTGCAGGTTTCATTGTAACAAACCTCACAATTCCTGCGCCTCGGATATCTGTGAAAATATAATTGTCTCCTTGATGGCGGATATGAAATGACGCCTTACGAAAAAAGTGCGATCATCGCCTCCATGACAGTGGGACCGCGTCCACGTAGACAGTTAAATCTATTTATCGCTTTGATTAATGATCGCATCATAATTACTATAGAAACAAAAGCACGAAGCGACTTTATCACGAGAAGGCGACGCTTGCAGATTATGTCTCGCAGACGTTCGTCTTACCATGGAAACCAAAGATGGAAGCAAATTGCTTTCACCGCATCATTTACGCCTGTCTTGGAAGAAAAAGGACAATTACATCTGGGGAGAGTGAGAGAAATGCACAACCTGCACCGAGAGGGGGAGAAGACCGTGCACCAGCAAAGTCAAGGTCATGGAGGTGACGACTCTCATCCTCCATGGATCCGCTCCCAGTTCACCTCCATACATCATGGCCTGTTATGCTGGTCGAGTGTTCTAGTGTTTCCAGTGGGGAGAGAGATGAAACCTGCTGCCAGACTCCTCTGTCATTGGGCTATCTACCCAAAAAACAGGAGGATCTGGTGTTGAAAATCCAGCCACTGGATCCTTCTCTCCCAGAAAACATCTGTCGGTGAAGAGGCGGGAGACCCCCATGTAATAGTGCCCAGGGCGGCCATAGGGTTACTCAATATTCTAAGAAGGAACATAAGGGAGCTCTTGCTAGCTACTACCCCACTAAATGTGCCACTGGTCCGTTTGAATCCATCTTCAAGGCTGTCCTACATAGTCTACACTACTGCAGTATTACAGCTGTTTCAGCCCCAGAGTACCCCCACTCGCCAGATTAGGATAATTGCCGCCACTGTACATTTCTCTTTTGCTGGTCTTGCTTCCTTGTTTTTGTCTGATCTCTGAAGGTCTCCACAACACACTATCTGGAAAAACAGTCTCTGTATTCTAGCCCCTCCACTGTGGGCTAATCCCAACTGTTAATTGTCTCTGATCCTGTAGTCTGTTACTTGGTAGACTTCTTCTTTCACACAGTTCAATGCAAACATTACTCAGGAACATATTACATTTCACATGGCAATGCACATTACATCAATGCAATTAGTGTCTTCAGGGGAAACGTGGCAGCCTATCCATCTCCTTACATTCCTCCTCTCTTTAATGATGGTCATCCTCGACCATCCGGAAAACCTGCATAACACCAATGCACACCACATAGAAACACTCATAACATTAATTAACACAATGTCTTCCGTCTTTCCTTATCTAGAACTACGCCAACCCAGTCAGTTGGGATCCTGGAAACATAATGTCCAAGTTCTTTAAAACAAGAGACCCTTAGTCCAACAGTCCATAAACTGGAGGTAAAGTCCTATTTCTTTAACCTGGCATGACCATCGGGTTATCCATACCCCCATCCTCAACAACAGTCCTTAGGACAGGAAAACAGTCCATATTGGGCAAAGCCCAGAGTTGGATGGGGCAAAGTCCTTTTATGGGGCCAAAGTCCTTCAGTCACACCAGCACCTTTAAAAAACAGCAGAAAAGGGCACACTGGTACAACAAAAAATACAACCAAAACTTAAGTAAAAACTATAAGGCTCAGTCCAGGGCCATTTGGCCTCGAGGGAGAACAGAAACAGTCCCTTTTCTATTTAACAGTCCACACAGGCCTCTTACGGCCACAAGGGTTTCTCAAACAGTCACTTAACCAAGGCTCTCTGGCCTTAACTTGAGTACATAGGACCCAACTGGTCTCAGCTTTACCTTGGCCTCTCCATCTTCCAACTCCATCTTTCTCACGGATCCTCTTCCTTCTCTAAGGAATATTAAGATGGGGCTTGTAAAGGGAAATTGGAACCAGAGACATAATGTTAAGTCCTAGAGGCCAAATGCAAAATCTGGGCTCACCACCTACCAATGTTGGTGGGAATATTGGGGTCTTAGTGAGATAATTCCCCCTATGAGCTAGTTCCACCAGTGCTTTGGTGGAAGTGACCCAGCATCACATGAATGGTCATTCACCTGAGTTGCTGCCATGTAATGACACCATTGCCCTGTAGAAGGTGCTGGAGAAGAAATCCTTGGCTTCTGAAGTCAGATCTGCAACGATCAGGTGATTTCTTTCTTCCTTATACAGGTGCTAACTTCGAGGAAGACCCAACATGTAGATGATCTGGTGCTTTCATGAACTAGTGATGGCATATTAATCTTATGGCTGACATATCATTGGTGCAAGTTATGCAGCCGCAAAGGGGCCCAAGAGGTAGAGGGACCTTTTCCACCTCCAAAGCAGGAGGAATTGTGCATTAAGAGGAGCTATTGGACTGCAAAGGGCCCATATATTGTTCTTGCACAGGGGCCTGTTCTGTCTGTGTACACCCCTGCCCTTAGTGCTGCATTGAGGTCATTAGACCAACGTGAAAGTCAAGGGAAAATGTCCTCTATGTCATAGATACATGTGAGACGTTAAATTAGTAACATCTATCGTCTCTGACCAAAGCTGAGAACACAAGGTCTTTAAAGGGAACCCGTCATCAGTTATGGTGCACCACCATGTTATTCACCTAGTTTTTTATTTCCTTACACCCCATCTACTGCACCCTTGCTGTCCTGCATACCTCATCCAGCAGGGTATGATTATGACCCCCGAGAGGCAGAATGGGCATCTCCGGACCATGCATCCCCATTCCCCATGCCTGCTATCACCGCCCCTCTGCTTGGCATGAAGGACTTCACCAATGCCATCCACAGAGCCAGCCAAATCTCACGACTTTGCCATTGCTTGGAGGCTTGGCACATGCGCGATTCACTCTGTCCTGCTCAGTGCATTGGAAAGTGATTCTCTGCACATGCGCCCGTCTTCTGACCAAGATTTGTTTGGCATGGGGAGAGACCAACATCATCTGCGTCAATGCCAGGAACAGAGAGGGCACCAATGATGATCCGGAGACCACCATCGGACCACTTGGTGGTCATAGGTTGTCCTATTGGTTGGGTACACAGTTGTACCTCTGCGGAGAGAAGTGGCTGCCAACCAAGGGTTCCTCTCGATAGGTTGCCCAATTTTTACCCTCTAGGGGTACTTTTACGTACACCTTTTTATGCGCAGGAAGGAGACATAGAAGTTCTTCCTTTCTATTTCTAATTCCTTTTGCATCCACTTCTGCAGTAGTTCCCCCCCCCCCCCCAATAAAACAAATGCACCTTTAGCTTTCCAATATGATCATCTCAAGTGGTGTTCTTCATTAAGGGGTTTGTACTGGTTGATCCGGGCTTAAGGAGTTATGCATAAAAAAAATAGGATGTCTGTTCTTATTAAGATCTGTGAGCCCGACCACCCCCAGAGGTGTCCGCTGCTTCATTCTGCCTGGTGCATCGCTGAGCATCTCCCACCTACTCAGCTAGAATGTGTGGGAGGAAGATTCCTCCATATTAGTAACCCCCGCACTACCAGGCAAGACTTCTGAGCTCTGATTAACTCAGCAGCCAAGACAAAAAAACGAAGACTAAAAAACTCTAACCCAGCGGATGCCAGTCAAAAGTCATTAAATGCCAAGGGATCCCATCATTATCCGCCACCGGCTTCTGTCTTCACTGGGCGACATCATCTGAGTTATGACCTTTAATAATACAAAAACGATTAATTACTCAGGAAGAATACGATGTTCTCGATAGGATGAGCGAAGACGTCGCCTCTGTTTCCACTACTTCTTAATATTAGTGTATCATCTATAATAAAGCAGTGCCCGCTGTCCTGCCCGCAGTCTGGGTCCACGTGCGGCCACTTTAGCCAGTTCTGACAGCAGAAAAAAAAGCAATTGCAAGTGTAAATCCAAAAGGGAAACATTATATCATATTACGAAATACATGTAGCAGAGCTGAGGCTGTCATCTGGCACAAATGTTGAATTTGGCTTCTTTGGCTCATAGTAGAAGTTTTGACCACCACACACATTTCCTGCAGTGATTGCTGCAATGATACATGGCATCCAATGAAGTCGTGTAATGCATGGAAGTAGTGGCCCGCCATAGTGGCAGTCAATTACAGAGCGGCTCTCCATTCTGGGATCCCAAACATGAGAAGAAAAGAAGGACCCCACTTTGGATGTGTATGTGTGTTGTCCTGATGGGATTAAAACTCAGCTACAAAAATACTATGATTGAGAGATTGGTCTTGGTTGGACTCATGGACCAGAATGGTAGTTGCATACTTATTTTGGGGGTAGGATCTCATATTTTCATGTGCATCTGTTTGGTAATTCTGCTTAATGGGCATGTCAGGAGAGCAATTCTAATCATTTTTCTTCTTCCCCTCAGTCTGGGCAAGAAAAACGAAAATGACATCTACAGAATGGGAGGAATAGAACTAAGCAACAGCACGTGTGAAAAAGGCTTGGGTATACTAATAGATCACAGACTGCACATGAGTCAACAGTGTGATGCAGCAGCAAAAAAGGCAAACACAGTTCTGGAATGTATTAGGAGAAGCATAGAGTCTAGATCACGTGAAGTAATTACCCCCCTCTACTCCTCCTTGGTCAGACCTCATTTGGAATACTGTGTCCAGTTCTGGGCGCCACATTTTAAAAAAGACATGAAGAAACTGGAGCAAGTTCAGAGGAGAGAAATCAGGATGGTGAGCGGACTGCAAACTATGTCCTACGAGGAACGTTTAAAGGATCTGGGAATGTTTAGCTTGCAAAAGAGAAGACTAAGAGGAGACTTAATAGCTGTCTACAGATATCTGAATCGATGTCACATTGTAAAGGGATCATCCTTATTCTCATTTGCACATGGAAACATGAGAAGCAATGGAATGAAACTGAAAGGGAGAAGATACAGATTAGATATTAGAAAAACTTTTTGACAGTTAGGGTGATCAATGAGTGGAACAGGCGGCCACGAGAGGTGGTGAGTTCTCCTTCAATGGACGTCTTCAAACAGAGGCTGGACAGACATCTGTCTGAGATGGTTTAGTGAAAACCTCTTTGAGCAGGGGGTTGGACACGAGGACCCTGGAGGTCCATTCCACCTCTAACATTCTATGATTCTATGATTCTCGCACTGCCTTATGGTTAGTGTTTTCTTCTCAACCTACCCATTATATCCTTCACCTGCCTTTTACATGTCCTAGCCTTACACCAGTATTACATGTCCTTGCATGGCGCAATTCTTGATTTTTCACATACAGTCCTGGTAAAGTCAGCACAGTTCAGGAGTGGGAGAAGGGTGACATTTATGGAAACCCGCCTAAAAGTGGGTGGCCCTGGGTAGTCTAGGGTCATTCATGAGTGGGACTGAGGTTATGTCTTAAATACCCTTTTAGTAT
Organism: Phyllobates terribilis; assembly: GCF_046119375.1. Taxonomy (NCBI): domain Eukaryota; kingdom Metazoa; phylum Chordata; class Amphibia; order Anura; family Dendrobatidae; genus Phyllobates; species Phyllobates terribilis. The sequence continues at coordinate 85,931,752 of NW_027362773.1, read as the reverse complement.
TGATACTAAAGTTGGTAAAAATAGAAAAATATCTCTGTAGTTAGGGCAGTGCCATTATGCGAAACGTCATGTGATGAATGTACCTTACATTGCTCTTATGCGGAATGTCCACCTAAATAGCGATGGCCAAGCTGGAAATTTAGACTCAGAGGCCAAATCAGATATTGAGGTGCATTTAGTTTAAAGAACATTGCCCCTGGAATAACCCTATAAAAACACCAATGGAGAGGCTGTCCAGAAGAAGGAACATCATGACATCTACAAGTATGAAGTATGAAACTTCTGAGAGCTCAGGTCGGGTTGCACACCCCTAAATGTCAACAACTTGGTGACATTTAAAGGGGACCTTTCACTGGATACTTTTATTTAAACTGAGTATATCCTCAAATTGCCGCTACTTCACTGATTCTGGACCAGTTTTTCTTTTTCTTCTGTGTCCCTCTTTTCTAAAGTTATACCCCCTGGAAATAATGAGAAAAATTTTCCCTTGAAGTAACGGGGGTTGTACCACGGAACTTTTATATGGGTGTGGCCGTATTCTGATTGGCCAGCATCTGAGAAAAAAAATCAAACGCCCACAGAGAAGTTCTGTGGTAAGCACCCCGTTACTTAAAGGGAAATTTTTTCTCTTTATTTCCAGGGGGCATAACTTTGGAAAAAAGTTAGTTGAAGGAAAAATTTTCACCCTTATTCCAGGTGGTTATAACTTTGGAATGGAGGGACACAGAAGAAAAAGAAAAACTGTTCTAGAATCAGTGGTGCAGCAGCAGTTGGAGGAGTTACTCAGTATAAATGTGTAAATTTTGGCATCTGGAGCTAGTGAGTTTACCCTGCATTTCAATATTCACCATGCTGCAAAATTATAGACTTTTAAGCTCTGTCCATCCACAACAGCCAAACATAACGCCAAACACACTTTGGGCAGAATTTTGTTAAACTTTCACTGCTTAGTTCAAGTACAGTAACTACCACAAGAAAATTGGACTTGTTGGAAATTTTGCAACCATAAGTACCAGAAATCATGGGAATTAGTTAATAATGGGTTTGATGACCAAATATGCAGGGAGGCATTTATAAAGAGCACTGACCAACAATTATGTTGGCTAAAGTTGCAAATTTTTAGGTTCAAAATATGCCACTTTTTCTGCCATCTTTTTTTTTAAAGAAATGGTCAGGGCTTCGTGCAAGTGGAGATTTTGATCATCTTTACACATCCATACTTTATACAGTGCTTGGAGCAACCAGGATCCACTAATTGTTACTTTCTGGCCACCACGTGGTGATGCCTCACAGGCGGCACATAGGGGTGGAAGACGGCGTTGATTAGAAATCCTGTGTTAACTTGGAAATAAAAAGCGAGAGAACAGAAAAATGTAATTAGATTTAGCTCCTAGAACATTTTCCACGATGACAATACATCCTTTGAAGTGCAAATCATCAGCTTGAATAAATATTGTACAGAAGACGTCTCGGGCATTGTGCTGGCATCACTCAGCCGTGCCGCCTGCTCTTTCACAGAATAAATGAGCAATTTTTAAAAAATTTCCTCCATTCATCACAGGACGGTGACCCGCGAGGAGGAGGAGGACTGGGCCCTCGGCTCTTTGTGAAATTTGATTAGTTTAATTTCTATTAAAGATACATAAAGATGGAGAACTATGCGTCATTCTATGATTGGATCAGTGAGGCCGGAGCAAGCGAGATGATAGCCAAAGCTTATTACCGCCATGTGTCCAGCATCTCAGGACGGGTCTCACATGGAGAAGACCCTGGTCCAGGTCTATAGGATGCCGATAGTTAGCCGATGTAATTGCCAGGACCAAATGGAGGTGTGACTCAGGAAATAATCGCTGTCCAGGATGTCATATGGTCCATTGGGCACATTGCCAAACGTACTAACATTCTAATGACCAGACTCATAAATTTCAAGCCCTATGCAGAGACCGTCCAGTACCACCCACCAAAACCGCTTAGGAACACCCACTTTTGGGCAAAGATTGCTTAAGACTCACCCCTTTTGCTTTCCTGTTCAACCCCAAAAAGACCCAGTTTGGGTGAAGTTCCTATAAACCCAACCCCGATTGGGCCCAAAAGTTAGTCAGTCAGCAACTATAAATGTGTGACTGCTGGAGATTCTGAAATCTCTTGTAGGACATAATCTAGATAAGTCTTTAACCAGTACCAATCAAAAGTTAGGAAACCCCTTTTCATTCAATGGTTTTCCTTGTTCTTATTGGAATGTGCACATTATAGATTCAGACTTAAGGCAGCAAAATCACCAAGGAACAAATATGGAAACAAGGAGTAAAGAAACACATGTGAAACAAACTAGAATGTGTGTTACACCTCAGATTCCTCACTGTGTCCCTCTTTTACTCTGATGACAGCTTTACACCCCCTTAGCATTCTCTCTCCAGCAGCTTCATCAGGTCGTCACCTGGGATGGCTTCCAATGAACAGATGTGTCTTGTCCAGAGTTAATTCATGGAATCACCAGGCTTTGCAAAGTGTTTGCACCCATCAGGAGTGTTTTGCAGCGGCTGGGTTGGTGCACAGCTCCATACAATACTGAGCCTATTCCATAACTGTTCTAAGCCAGAATATGGCAAGAACTATCCACTAAGTAAAGAGAAATGACAGTCCAGTCCATCATTTCTTTAAGACATGAAGGTCAGTCAATCTGGAAAATTTCTAGATTCTTGAAGTGCAGTCATGAAAATTATCAATTGCTATGATGAAACTGGCTCTCATGACGACCGCACCAGGAAAGAAAGGTAAAGAATGACTACTGCTGCAGAGGATAAGTTCATCAGAGATACAAGCCTTGGAAACTGCAAACTGACAATACCTCAGAGGTCATAAATAAATGATGCATAGACATCAAGTAGCAGAAACATCTCAACATCAACTTTCCATAGGAGAATGAGGGAAGCAGACCTTTATTGTCAAATTGCTACAAAGAAGCCACTACTGTGAGGAACACAAACAAGAAGAGACTTGTTGGGTTCAAACAACACAAGTGATGGATATTGGGTCAGTGGAAATCTGTACTGTTGTCTGATGAGTCACAATTTGAGATTTTTGGTACCAAACTTGTGAGGCACAGAAAAGGTGAGTGGATGGTTTCTACATGTATAGTGCCCACCGTGACGCAATCCGGGAGAGGTGTGATGGTGTGAGGGACTTACTGGTGACTTTATTGGTGATTTATTCCACATTCATAGCACATTTACCAGCATGGCGACCACAGGGTTCTGCTATGACTGCCAACTCATCTGGTTTGCACTTGTGTTGCAACAGGACAATGACCCTGATCACCTCCGGCCTATGTCAGAGCCATGTGATCAGAGAAAGAGCCGATCTCGCGCCATTCTTGTCACATGGCAGGTGCCGCCAATCACAGGCCTCAGCAGTCTTGTGACATCATCACTTCTGGTGCCGGTGTGGACCACCGGAGATGCTAGTGCTGGTTCCATGGGGACAATAAGTGAGTATGCCTGATTTTATTATTTTCACCCCATCCATGGTTCTGGTAATATTTTTTAATTATGCCAGACAACCCCTTTAATGATCACAGTGCCGCTGTGGCATCCTGATAAGAAACGCAGAATAAAGACTATGCTCTTATGACTAAGGGCGTAATGTGCGCCAGAAAAGTGTAAGGTTTTATTCTCATGATGGATCCTCCTGTTTTAAATTAATTTTTAATAAAAATATTAATTTTACAGATGGAAGTGCCGGAAAAACCTTTGTTTCTTCTTGGGTGACCTTCACCAGCAAAAATTGTCACCCATTCATCAACTTTCCGGTTCATCCTGAACAATGTTGGCGTGGTTAGCTTCTTTCTTTCGCAAAACAAAGACTCCGACTGAATTTTAATTAAAAAGTTTCCATGGAAGAAAAACATTTCTTATGAAGTGGAGAATAAATGATCACGTATGGCTGCTACGATGATTTTCCCATTAATTCCCACAATGTGAACATCACGAGGGCGAGAGAGTGGCGAACGTATCATCTGCAGAATATTACAGATTAGTGAACGTGACAAATGACAAAAAAATGTGAGGATGACGGATCCGGAGGTTCAGTGCGGCGGTGTACAATATAGGGGAGTGTGAATCCCTCAATGCAGGCAATTCGAATAGTGTCCAATCCACCAGGGGTGGACAGTCCCCGGATGAACTCTCACATCGGCATATAACGAGATCCGCCCTATTGTGTGATCATTAACGGGTAGGTCCAGATATTTCAGTGCAAAATTGGGTCTGTACATGTCTGGTCCTATGTGGCAAGAAACTGGGCAAGTGTCTTGGGCCTCCATCTCCTAGGCGCTCCTTAGGAAAGACTATCAGGTAGTGGCGCAGCATAAGGGGATGCAGGGACGGTTGTCTTGGCTGTCAAATTCTATAGGGGGCACAAAATTTTACCCTTACAGCAGATCCTTCGTGGAAGCACATTTTCTATAAAACATGATCCATTTCTTTGTCTCAGGTTTTGTAATAAAACTGCTATATGTGTTTGTTAAAAATTCAATGACTAAAACTTGATGGCAGTAGATCAGCCACCAGAGAGGCTGAGGGGGTGTTGTCCCAGGTCCCTGACTTGGAGGGACCCACCCGGAGCAACTGCCACCCTCAACTGTATCAGTAGTGTATGATCTCTACCGCTCTCCATTCTGTGGCCCACAGGTCATACAGAGTGGGGCTACTAAAGGGACCATCATAGAGTATGGGGGTATCATGGGGGCAATTATACAAAGTGTGGGCTACCAAGGGGGCCATCATACAGTGGAGGAACTACTGTGGAGGTCATCATATAGAGTGGAGGACATCAGACACTGTAGGAGCTACTGAAGGGGTCATCATACAGAGTGGGGGCCATCAGATAATATGGGAGCTACCAAGGGGGCCATCATACAGAGGGAGGCTACTAACGAGGATATAATAAAGCGTGAGAGCCAGCATACAATGTGGGTGCTACTGTGGGGGTCATCATGCAGAGTGAGGGCCATCCGGCAGTGTGGAGGCTTCTAAGGAGGCCATAATACAGTGTAAAGGCCATCATAAAATGTGGGGACTACTGTGGGGGCCATCATACAGAGTGAAGGCAACTAAAGGGACCATCATAGAATATGGGGGGCAATCTAACAAAGTGGGGACTACTTAGGGTGCCATCATACAGTGTGGGGACTACCTTGGAGGTCATCATACAGAGGGGATGACATCAGACAGTGTAGGAGCTACCGAGAGGGCCATCATACAGAGTGGGGGCCATCATACAATGTGTGGGCTACTGTGGGGGTCATCATAAAGAGTGGGGGCCATCAGATAATGTGGAGGCTACCAAGTGGGCCATCATACAAAGGAGGCTACTAAGGGGGGCATCACACATTAAGGGCTACTAAGGGGGACATAATAATGTGTGAGAGCCATCATGAAATGTGGGGTCTACTCTGGGGGTCATCATACAGAGTGGGGGCTAAAAAGGGGGCCATCAAAAAGTGTGAGGAATACTGTAAGCGTCATAATACAGTGTCAGGGCTACTGTGGGTGTGACAATAGGATGAGGGGTTTGTGCACTTTGGTAATAGCTGAGGACTGTGCTGGAAATGTGAGAAGTAAGATGTGTCTGTGTTGTAATCTCTGCAGACGAGTCCTGGCTGGAGAGGTTGTCATGTCGGTCTGGGCCAGATGGAAAAGACAGAAAAATGAACGACTCCATCAGAAAGAACGTCAGCTGTAAGTCACCATCTATAACTGTACTGTGGTCACTTGTATGTTCTGCAGGGCTTTTGTTTTATTAAGTATATTTTAACTGTGAAATTTGTCAAAAAGTGATCTTATCCTCTAAGACAGCACTTGAGAAAAACCGAGCATTGATTCTAATTGTCCCTTGGAGACGATTCTTCTCTTCTGACACCGTGGATTTTATTGAGGGTCTGTAGGGAGATAGTGAGGTCTTTCATCAGCCGAGCGCTGCCACTTTGTCAGATCTACATTTGCGGGATCACGTCAGGCGGCGGCACAGATGGACGGGAATTTTTCGAGGTCTGGAATCAAAGTGTGTTCAGCGGACGCCTCCGACTGAGAACGACCCCACGGTGACTTCCCAGTAATATCTGGCGGTTTTCTGCCTGCTCGACGCCTCGTCTTTGCGCATTCAGAACACATGAGCCCGGATCTGTATTAATGCCGTTGCTTTGATGCCGCCCTGCAGAACTTCACCTCGCGCTTATTCATACGTACAAATCCATCCAAGTCTTTGAAAGCCAAGAACAGTGAACAACCAGTAAACAGCATTTATAGCAATTTTTCGGATATCAGATGCCGGTAATTTACGGGAACCAGGATGAGCTTTCCAGACCAGTGCGGTTTTAGATGTAGCGCTATAGTGCTAATTATTTATTACTGCTAATACTATAATCATAAGTGCAAAAATGATGAAAAAAAATTGACATGCTGCAGAACTGAAAAATGCTGCAATTTTCCAATTCAGTCAGGAAAAAAAAAAAACCAAGTGTGTGCATGAGGTTTCTGACATCTCGTGGTTTTTGCTAATGGTGGAAAAAGCAGCTTTTAATTTGCATAAAAAAAAGCAGCAAAAACTCAACATATGTGTGAACATAGCCTAAGGGTTTACTAAAAGCCAATGAGTATTGGTTTTGCAGGCTCATGGTTTTTAGGACTCCGTTTGGTAATACTGATATGATATTGCCTGCATAAAACTGTGCCTAAATAATATCCCATATAATGCTGCCACATCATGCTGATACAGTAGTGCCGTACAATAAACCCATAACATGGCGAAGGAGAGCCAACTAATAGCACATATATAATGGGGATAGATATTGCCTACATAATAGTGCCATAAAGTACAAAAAAAAATAATGGTGCCATGTAGTGCCAAATAATACCTAAGTTATTACCATAATGTAAATTGGAAATGTTGTTTATTATCTGAGGGTGGAGGCTCCTAAATGGTGGATTCCCAAGAAGTTCACTCTGTTCCTCGCTCAATAATCTGCAACATATGACCTATATAATACTGCCATGTAATGCTTATATTATAGCACCATGCCAATAAATACATAAAGGGGGCAAAATAAGAGCACATTACAATTCTTATACAATGGGGATAAATACTGGCCAAATAATCATGCTATATATACATAGTGCCATCATTAAAAAAATAATAGCGCCATGCAATGACAAAATAAAACCCGAGCTATTACCGTGATGCCTTGCAGGGATATTATCATCTTGGGTGGAGGCTCCTAAATGGTGGCTTGCTGAGGAATTGCCTGTTTCCCACTCAATAATCTGCAATAAAGCAATATATTACCTAGAAAATACTGCCATATAATGCTTATATAATAGTGCTGTACAACATACACAAAATAATATCAAGCACAGCAAAATCGCAGCCCAATGTAGCACCTACATAATGGGAATATATACTGACCAAATAAAAATGCCACTTGGAAATCTCTTGCCTTGTAGGAATTTTATCACCTACTAAATAGTGAATTCTCACTATGCAATAATGCAATATGTTACTTAGTGCAGTATTACATAACACCGCCATATAATGCTTATATAATGGTGCCATTTTACACTTTTTATAACCCCAACTATGGATAAGTTCTAGCAATGGATAGGTTTAGACTTAAGGTTAGGTTTAGACTTAAAGAGGTTGTCCTCTACTTTCACATTGATGGTCTAGCCTTAGGATAGATTTTCAATGTCTGATCGGTTGGGGTCCGACACCCAGCACCACCGCTGATCAGCTGCTCTCGGTGTCAGCAACGGCCGCTGGATGGAAGAACTCACTTGCGGAGCTGCTCCATCTTCTGCTAGTGGCCAGTAATGGTACTACACATCCGCCTCATATTCAAGTCAATAGGAGGCGGATGTGCAGTACCCTGCGGCGGCCACTATCAGAAGACGGAGCAGCCGAGCAAGTGAACAGCTGATCGGCGGGGGGGGGGGTGCCAGGTGTTGGACCCCGGCCGATCAAGCATTGATCACCTATTCTAAGGATAGCTCAGCATTATAAAAGTAGTGGACAACCTCTTTAAGGTTAGGGTTAGACTTGTGGATAGGTTTAGGTTTAGGGCTAGGGTTACTGTTAGGGTTATGGAAATAAATTTATTATGCAAAAAAAAAGTGTAAAATAAAACCAAAAAGCAATAAAAAAATATATGAAATGATAACTTTTGTTTTAATTTTAGCAAAAAGCAGAAGAAAACTGTGAAGTCAGAGCACAAACTATAACGGCACCTGTACTTTTAAAATTACAAATTGGATTGGGGAAGGGACTAAGGGACTGATAATGGTTCAGGGGCTACGGGGGGCATACAATACTTGCCCTGGCAATCCGCGCTGTGCCACTGGCTGGGATGACATGGGAGATTCTCATAGTGGAGCTGCTGTGGATATTTGTGATAATTGCCGCACATTATTCCCTCCTGTTATTACCGGCAGGTAACGATGTAGATAATCCCCCGCAGGCTCCGCGCACTAATTAATCTAGGAATATGCCGACTATAAAACGCCCTACGAATGAGATAAGCCTCATATTCGGTGCTCGGTCATAAGCTGCATTACTGATATGTGTGTATTATGCAAGTGTGGAGTTTGCTTAGGGGAATTCACAAAGTAGGCGGGTGACCTTTAAAAAAACAAACAAAGCACATTCCTGCGGAATAATGTAAATGGCGTTGGCCAAAACAATAAATGCGGTAAAGCATCTCGGCACTGGGAAAATTAATGATATATTCCCCCCTCCTGTCATCAGCAGAACTGAAAAACATCATAGGCACAGCACGATCACACTCAGATGTAGCAGAGCCGAGTCTGACCTTTCAGCAACTGGTGGTAATGATCCCACAATTTGTTATCGGAGCGGTCCGACCGCATCAGACATAATCAATGCTTATGATTGACCTGTAGGAGACTGCTGTAGCCTTAACGGATTGATTGTGTCATCACTTTTCTCCTGATACCAAGCTGCAAATGAGAGTAAAATTCTGTCTGCCTGCATGGACCACTAGAGGGAGCTGTTGAGTCCATTGAATATATAGTAATCTCCTACGCTCCCTCTAGTGGTGGCTGCAGGCGGACAGAATGGAATAATTTATCTCTATTTATATACAGGGGTATGGGAACTCTGTATCAGAAAAACAGAGCTTTGATCAATATAATCTGCACGATGTTCAATCTAAAACTGATATATTGTTATTTTTTAGAAAGTAAAAGTCCAACAAATAGCAATATGTCAGTTTTTAGATTGAACATTTTATGCTTCCCACGGGAATAGATTTTTATAGTGAGTGATCATAATATTCACGTGCAATCCCATGCCTAACCACATGGTGTGCTGTTATATAAAATGATGTCCAACAGCATGTATAGCAATACCATATAGCACCACCTGGTGATGGAGAAAGGAAGTGCAAGAATTTTAAATGTTTGAGCCTTAAGCAATAAATTCAACATATTCAGTGTTGTTACCCATGGCGCAACATTAGGAATCAACGTAGTAATGGTATTATGGTTACCGTACCTTGCCCTTCAGAACCCTGGGAAAGCTGACTGACAAGAACTGGTGCAAATAATTTTGGAGTTTCACAACAACATTTGTCACCTACTGGTCCCATAGATAATAATTGCATCAGGAGAACACTTGTGTGACCACGCCATTCAATTAATCCTGACCATAACTTCAACATACAGAAGCTCGGTGCCCCCGTGTTAGTGACCAGCAAGATTCCCCCAGTAATGAGACATCAAACCCAAATATTCTTTGTCTGAAAAATCCCTTTATTGGAGCAAAACCGCTCGAGAATTTAAAGAGTTATATGTTTTTTTTCATTTATTTTAGGGGGCATATTCCCACTATTAGAGAATTTCCCTTTAAGTCAATTGTTGGCTGCTGTAGATTCTTGAAAGAATATTCCTATTCCTGTAGGATCAGACTACACACAGATTGTTTTGTAGTCTGTCGGCATGGAGACTCATAGGTCAGCATAGAAGCTGTATGCACAATAAAAATCCTGATATATTATAAAGCTGTCTGTAAAGGTGCTTCATTTCTTTTTTTATTTGAGACGTTAATTAAATGTTTGCAGAAGTGGACTTACTGTAGTTTTTAAAGGGTAATTCCCAACATTAAAAGTTATTACCTATCCAAAGATTCGGTGAGAACTTAGTGATCACTTTGGGGGTCCGACCACAAGGCTCTGAAATGTCCCAGTGGAGACAGTGGAGCGTTGTACTCTGCTGTAGCCGACAGTCCCATAGACAATGAATGGAGAGAGGTGGAGACGCTTTCCAATGGGTCATTTCACAGCCTTGATCTTGGGACCATTGTGGGACCTCCACCAAATCTTCAGATAAGTAATCATTTTTGAAATTGGAAATAACCCTTTAAGGACCTTTTCAATTCTAGGTGGGTGGATATGGGAATACATTTGTATTCATCAGGACCCTAACTCCTCATTAGGACGTCCATGAAGATCAGGAGCAATAGCGTCTTACAACTTTATTAGATGAGATGCGACGTAGCTTCATTCTAGCATTTCTGCAGGTTTCGGGGGTTATATAGGTGATTGATGGAAAAAGTGGATTATTCACACATCTTGCAGCGCCGTTATCTTGGAGTCACGTTCTGGGGTCGGGGGGGGGGGGGGGCAGCGCTGTACAGCCCCCAGCTATATTCTGGAGGAGGGAATCTGCTGCGTCTCTATGGCTTCCTCTAATGCTGGGAATATGGGCTGGTAATTACTGCAGGGAGAAGTCCCTTTGGTGTTCACACAACAATATGTTCAATTATCAGCAGGATCTGCGCTAACACTTGTAACACAATTTTGGGGGATGGGTGATCCTTCCGTCCAGTAAGAGTGACCCTGTAATCAGCGCTGATGCTATTATTACTGTTCACTATCTTTTCGATGGTATTCTGTTTCGTTTGCATTCACATCACGTCATTTCAATAGAGGAGGCACATTTTAGAGAATATCTTGCATTCTTTGTTGTTTTCCTAACGGAATAAAAAGTCACTCCGACATTTGCAAGAATTCTGACATTCTGGTTATCACAATTGCAACCACTAGACATTTACCTGGATGACGATGCGCAGACTGAGCCGCATTTGCCAGGTGTAAGTCCCCGGAGAGGAGGTGCGGTGGGATTAGTAATGTTGCCCTCTGTACAGGACAGTTTGCCTGTTGGCGAGACTGAGAGGAGGCAAATCTTCAGGTCATATATGTAGAAATCAGATACATGGGAGTCTTGGTATAAGGTGACACTGGGCTGCTTTATTACTGCTTTAAGGGGTCCTCTAGTTTAGAAATTCACTGATATGATGAATAGATTAACCTCTTCTCAGTTCAAAGCTTATTTTACTTGTTTATATAGCACCATCATATTCCTCAGCGCAGTACAGACATCATCATCCCTGTCCCCATTGGGGCTCATAATCTACATTCCCTATCAGTATGTCTTTGGAGTGTGGGAGAAAACGGAGGAAACCCACGCAAACATGGAGAGAAGATACAAACTCTTTGCAGATGTTGTCCTTGCTGGGTATTGCGCCCACGACCCTTGGGTTATATAGTAGTTTTAAGAAAAAATTGCCAATGTCTTATCTTTTCATATCACAATCTGTATTTTGCAATTTTCACACTGGCCATTGGGGCTTTTTTTAAACTTTAACTTCCTTTTGTTTCAAGAAATGCACATGTACATTAGCAGCAATGAGCAGACTGAGATCTTATCTCTTGTATTGATGCATCTAATCAGCGGGTGCAAAGATGATTGCGGATCCTGTTCTATCAGCTGTGTATTAAGGTGTTTACCTGTCATTGTAATCCTGTCTCTGATGATAAGGAAACTGCTGAAAACTTTTCTTGAAAGAACAGGAAGTATGAGTCTAAAAAAAAAACAGCAAACAGTGTGAAAATTGTAAGATTATTATTTTTTTTAATACAGTTTATGATGTGAGAAAAATATTGCCAAAAATTAAACAAAAAATATATGTTATAAAAAAAAAACTTATTTAAACATTAAGTCATATTCTGATGACACATTTCCTATAAGGTGTAAGCGATGCAAATGCAGAACACACGGTCCAGAATGAGAGTCTTTGCAGCTCAGCAGCCAGGCACAATATATTGCCCAGTGCAGGCCGATTCTTGCAGGTTTACATGAATATGTATTAATGTTCATTTCTAAAGCTGAGGGTGCGGACCTAAGAAGTCAGGGTGGTACTGAGAGGGTGCGGACCTAAGAAGTCAGGGTGGCGCTGAGAGAGTGCAGACCTCTGAAGTCAGGGTGGTGCTGAGAGGGTGCGGACCTATGAATTCAGGGTGGCGCTGAGACAGTGGCGACCTCTGAAGTCAGGGTGGTGCTGAGAGGGTGCGGACCTATGAAGTCAGGGGTGGTGCTGAGAGGGTGCAGACCACTGAAGTCAGGGTGGTGCTGAGAGGGTGCGGACCTATGAAGTCAGGGTGGTACTGAGAGGGTGCGGACCTCTGAAGTCAGGATGGTGCTGAGAGGGTGCGGACCTATGAAGTCAGGGTGGCGCTGAGAGGGTGCAGACCTCTGAAGTCAGGGTGGTGCTGAGAGGGTGCGGACCTCTGAAGTCAGGGTGGTGCTGAGAGGGTGCGGACCTATGAAGTCAGGGTGTCACTGAGAGATTGCGGATCTATGAAGTCACTGTGGCACTGAGAGGGTGCGGACCTAAGAAGTCAGGGTGGCACTAAGAGGGTGCGGACCTAAGAAGTCAGGTTGGCGCTAAGAGGGTGCGGACCTATGAAGTCAGGGTGGTGCTGAGAGGGTGTGGACCTATGAAGTACCCTCTTCACTGTGTCTTCCTCTACACCACGGGTCCTATGGAAGCTAAAAGCCAACTAAAACCTCCACTGAATACCCCCTGCTCTAAGTCCTAATGATTTTCTGTCTCCCTGTTTGGTTTTAGGACTTAAAAAAAAAAATCAACTTTCAATTTAATTACAACTAGAGAATCCAAGTGTGGAGCCCCCCTTGCCCACCTCTATATTGCCGTTAGCACATATATTATTGGAAATCCCTCACCAACCAATGTTAAAGCACGCTGTCAGCAGGATTGTTTTCAGTAAACCACATACACTGTCAGGTGGGCGCCGTTACACTGATTAAAATGATACCTTGGTTGATGAAATTCGTCCTGTGGTTCTTGTGTAATCCTTACTTTCAGTGTGGAGATAATGATATGCTTGTGCTCCGGGGCGGCCTGTGGGGGGCGCTCTATCTGGTGCTCTGCTTACATATTCATCTGTATGCTCTTATGACAGCTCACTGATCCTTCACTGACCTGCCTCCTATTTTACATAATGCATCTAGTAGTGCAGG